>NC_136268.1:151642739-152037020 GCF_964187855.1 Myxine glutinosa
GAATCGACCTGCACCGGCAGGGTCAATTTAAGGGGGGTCCGGATGACCCGGCCGAAGCGACCCCTGGAGGGTCGTGGGGAGGGTCCGACGTGGTGGTGGGTGGTCGAGCGGGGGGAACTGTGGACGGGGGGCGGCCTCGCCGCGGAGGAAGGGCCAACCGTGGTGGTCGGTCGACGTCCATGTGCGACGGTTTGAGGCGGTCCACAGAAATCCGGTCCGGCCGGCCGCCGAAGTCAACGATGAAAGACTTGTCGCCCCGTCGCAGGACCCGGAAGGGCCCGTCGTACGGCGGCCGGAGTGGCCCCCGGTGCGCGTCATGACGCACAAAGACGTACTCCGCTGTGCGAAGCGCCAGGGGGACGTAGGACTGGGGGCCACCGTGGCGGGACGTCGGCACGGAGGCAAATCGTCGGGCGGCCTCCTGGAGGTCCGAGCGCTGGCGAGCGGCGGACCAGGGACTGGTAGCGTCGGGCACGAATTCGCCCGGGACACGGAGCGACTGGCCGTAGACGAGCTCGGCGGCGGACGCCTGGAGGTCTTCCTTGGGGGCCGTGCGAAGGCCCAAAAGGACCCACGG
Organism: Myxine glutinosa; assembly: GCF_964187855.1. Lineage (NCBI taxonomy): Eukaryota > Metazoa > Chordata > Myxini > Myxiniformes > Myxinidae > Myxine > Myxine glutinosa. The sequence goes on from NC_136268.1 coordinate 151,643,317, forward strand.
CAGCCGGTCGGCCCAACCGTTGACCTGAAGGCCGGCCATGAGTGCGGCCTTCATGGAGCGGTGAAACCGCTCGCACAACCCATTGGCTTGGGGGTGGTAGGCCGTGGTGCGGTGCAGCGTGACCTCCAACGAACGGGCGACCACGCCCCAAAGCTCAGACGTGAACTGTGGGCCGCGGTCGGACGAGATGTCCGCTGGTGCGCCGAAGCGCACGACCCAGGTGGCGATGAACGCCTGCGCCACGTCGGCGGTGGTGGTGGAGGTGAGGGGCACGGCCTCCGGCCACCTGGTGGTCCTGTCCACCATGGTGAGCAGGTGGGTGAACCCCCGCGAGGGGGGCAGGGGACCCACCAGGTCCACGTGGACGTGGTCGAAACGCCGTTCAGGCACGGCGAAAGGTGCCAGCGGGGCCTGGGTGTGGCGGTGGACCTTGGCTCGCTGGCAGGCCGTGCAGGCGTTGGCCCAGTCGCGGATGTTTCGTCGAAGGCCGTGCCAGACGAAACGCGCTGACACCAGCTTCTGAGAAGCTTTCCGGCCCGGGTGAGAAAGGCCGTGGATGGAGGCGAAGATGCGGCGCTGCCAGGAAACGGGCACGATGGGGCGAGGCTGGCCCTGGGAGACGTCGCAGAGCAGGACGGTGCCCACGAAGTGGATGTTGGCCAGGCGGAGGCCCGTGTCCGTCGCGCGGAGTGCCTGCACCGAGGCGTCGGTGGTCTGGTCGGCCGCCATGAGCGCGAAGTCCACGCCGAGGTGGACCGCGTTCGCGCTGGCCCGCGAAAGGCAGTCGGCCACGGCGTTGTCTTTGCCGGCGACGTGCTGGATGTCCGTGGTGAACTCCGACACGGTGGAGAGGTGGCGCTGCTGGCGGGCCGACCACGGCTCCGTGACCTTAGCCATTGCGTAGACCAACGGCTTGTGGTCGACGAAAGCCGTGAACGGGCGGCCCTCCAGGAGGTGTCGGAAATGGCGAACGGCCAGGAATAGCCCGAGCAGCTCGCGGTCAAACGTGCTGTAGTTTAACTCGTTCGGCCGGAGTTGCCGGCTGAAAGAAGCGAGTGGCTGCCAAACCCCGTCCACCCATTGCTCATGGACGGCGCCCACCGCGTAGTTGGAGGCGTCCGTAGTGAGGGCGATGGGCACGTTGAGCACCGGGTGAGCCAGCAGCGTTGCGTCGGCGAGGGCCCGTTTGGCGCTGGCGAAGGCCGCGTCCATGGCCGCGGACCAAACAATGTCATGCTTGGCCGGCTTGCCCCGGAGGGCCTCATAAAGGGGCCGCATGAGCTGAGCAGCGCGGGGCACGAATCGGTGATAAAAATTCACCATGCCGAGGAACTCTTGGAGGGCCTTGATGGAACGTGGACGCGGTAACGTGGTGATGGCCTCGACCTTGGTCGGCAGCGGCACGGCCCCGGTCTTGGTGATGCGGTGGCCCAAAAAGTCAACGGTCGTCGCGCCGATGTGCTGGCCCGCCGAGGAGATCTTATCGGCTTCCCTGGCGAGGGCGCGGGAATCCGTGATCAACGTGCCAGCCAGGGCGAGGCGTACCGGGTGACGCAGCTGGCGAAGGAACAGCTCGCGGAACAGAAAATCCGGATAATGCTCACCGAGCAACGAGAGCATATAGTCCATGCGCCCGGACGGGCGCGTGTCGCCGAGCTCGGGCAGGTCAAGCAGGCGCCGTGCGCGTGCTGCTGGTGAGAGGGCGAAAGCGTCGAGGAGGAGTGTCTTCAGCGCGTCGTATTTGTCAGCAGCCGGCAGGTGCTGGAGGAGGCTCAAGGCACGGGCCGCGGTGGCGGAACCGAGCGCCACCACAACATGGTGGAAGCGGGTGTCGTCCGCGGTGATGCCTCGCAGGGCGAACTGAGAGTCCGCCTGAGCGAACCAAACAGCCGCGTGAGCCTCCCAGAAGGTAGGCAGTTTAAGCGTCACTGCCATATCCATGTCGGTAGGTCACCAATGAAGGAGCTGTGCTCCAACGCGAGTTGAAAGAATTGACGCGACCAAAGATGGAAATTCGTCCGAGTAGGTTTAATAAATGTATCACACTCGGGTACTCTGAAAAGCCCGTTTATCGGGCAGCAATATATATATACACATTTATGTCGGGAAGTTTGCCCGGCAAAAGCTATACCGGGCATGCCCGGGTATCAAGGGCGAGCCTTGGAAAGGCGAGTCTGGACCTGCCCGGGCGTGTTTGGCTGCGGCCTGGCAAGTCGAGGCTGGGCGTGCCCGGGCGCTCTGGACGAGCACTGGAAAGGCGATAGCGGGCATGCCCGGACGCTCTGGGCGAGCCCTGGAAAGGCGATAGCGGGCATGCCCAGACGCTCTGGGCGAGCCCTGGAAAGGCGATAGCGGGCATGCCCGGACGCTCTGGGCGAGCCCTGGAAAGGCGATAGCGGGCATGCCCGGACGCTCTGGGCGAGCCCTGGAAAGGCGAGAGCGGGCATGCCCGGGAAAGACGAGACCGGGCGTGCCCGGGAGGTTCGGGCGTGCCCGGGAACAGTGAGTCCAGGCATGCCCGGGAGAGGCGCGTCTGGCCGTGTTCTGGCCGGTGCAAGGCGATTGTGTGCATCCAGCGGTAACCGCTACACCCTCAGCTATTTTGCAAATTGCATTTCTTACACCACTGCTTCTCAAAGAGTTGTGACTCAGCACAACAAAATTCCAGCTTTCTGTGCTCCTGTGCAAGGTCCAACTTGCCCGCTTGATGTAACATGCAGCTAGTAAGCGGCCTCCAGGCCAAACATGGTTCAAACAAACGTTACGCCTAGGTCCCCCGTCCGTGAAGTGATGTGAGTTGACAAAGTGTAAGATGCAGAAAACATGCTATGATATGATATTTCACTCACAAGGTTCAGACATACATGGAGGCGGCCATCTTGGATTTTGACGTGGCGACCCAATTTTCAATGGCGTTCTTCCTTATGCCGAGATACACCCACACACCAAATTAGAAGTTGGTACTTCGCTTATTTTTCAAGATATTCATCTCACAAGGTTCAGACATACATGGCGGCGGCCATCTTGGATTTTGACGTGGCGACCCAATTTTCAATAGCGTTCTTCCTTATGCCGAGATACACCCACACACCAGATTAGAAGTTGGTACTTCGCTTATTTTTCAAGATATTACGCTCACAAGTTGCAGACATATATATGGTGGCGGCCATCTTGGATTTTGACGTGGCGACCCAATTTTCAATAGCGTTCTTCCTTATGCCTAGATACACCCACACACCAGATTAGAAGTTGGTACTTCGCTTATTTTTCAAGATATTACGCTCACAAGTTGCAGACATATATATGGTGGCGGCCATCTTGGATTTTGACGTGGCGACCCAATTTTCAATAGCGTTCTTCCTTATGCCTAGATACACCCACACACCTAGGGGGACCTAGGCGTAACGATTGTTAATCTTTAAAATCGCTGATATGTTTGAATAACATAACTATATATGGGATAGAAAGAGAGGTCCAAAACCAAAACATTTTAGCACTTCAAAAAGATATGTAGGAGAAACACAGTCAAAAGCTTTCTCCTGGTCGAGAAGATCAAGCCACAACTTCCATAATTAGTCTCACAGATTTCAATGACATCTCGGACAACAGAGATATTATCCTGAATATTGCGACCAGGAACACAACAAGTCTGGTCCATGTGTATAATGTCTCCTGGTAGGGGTGAGAGATGCAAGGCCAAAGCATTTGAGCAAATTTTATATTCCGTACACAATAAGGACACTGGCCTCCACTGTGATATGAGCAATAAATTTCCTTTTTTAGGAAGCAAAGTAAGCACGGCTCTCCTGCAGCTCAGTGGAAGTTCACCCTTCTTCAAGCTCTCCAGGAAAACCAGAAGCAATTCAGGTCCAATCAAGTCCCAAAATTTCTCGAAGAACTCCACTGGCAGACCATCCAGGTCAGGTGATTTCCCTCTGTCCAGGCTTTTAAGGGCAACAGAGAGTTCCTCAAGCGTGGGCGGTGACTCCAAATCCGTTCTTTGCTTTGGAGTCAGTGTACCGACACCATCAAACAAAATAGGAACAAGTTCTGCATCGACATCTGTTGCCTGGTAAAGTGTAGAGAAGAAGAGTCTTGCATCCTTCTTAATTTCTACAGGGTTGGTCGTGATTGAATTATCAGGACGTTTCAAAGCAGTAATTTGGGAATGAGGAAATTTTGTTTCAAAATCAAAGAAAAACCGGGTCGGAGAATCCAGGAGGTAAAGGTGCTGAAAGCGTAGTCTCGCTAGCGCTCCTTGGGTTTGATTAGAAATGATATTATTAAGAAGAGACTTCTTCTCACATAGTCTTCGTTTCTTTTGGGGGGTAGGATGGGTTTTTTAATTTGTTTGAATCTGGAGAATCTCCTTCTCCAGCTCCACTTTCATTCTGCGTTCTATGAGGTCCTGTGTGTTTAGAAAACAGAATTGCTGACAGAAACTTCTAATTTGGACCTTTGTGTTGTCCCACCACAATCGCTGGTCCTTAAAACTGGATTTGGAGCCTCTCAGATTGGACCACACCCTCTCAAAGGCATTCATATAGGAGGGGTTATCTAATATGGAAATGTTAAGTTTCCAAAAAGAGTGGTGATTTGGAGATAACCATACACGGTAACTCATGGTAATGAGGTGATGGTCAGAGAAACCAGACGGGGAAATTTCAGTGGTGCGGGAGAGGTTGGCAAATGGCAAATTTATATAAAATCTATCAAGTCTGGCAAGGGCCACTTGATTATTGGCAACCTTACACCAGGTAAATTGATGGGTGCCTGGATTTTGTATCCGCCAGCTATGTTGAAAACCAAAATCTGTTATTATTTTAGATAACAGTCTGGTTGGTCCGGGGTGAGGTTCTGCACCATTCCGATCGCATTCAGGTTGCAGGGTGCAATTAAAATCACCACCTATTATAATGCACTTCTGCAAGTCTAACTGCATCATGTGGAGTCGTAACCTGTCATAGAAGGTTCGTCGGTTTGTGCCCTTTGAAGGGGCATAGACATTTTTTCAATTAAAATTTATGTCTCCATCAACAAAATCCAGTGAAGCTAAGTGACCTGGGCTTATTTCCTGAAATGAGAGTTGGAGCGGGCAAGAATGGGGATTAATTAGAAAAGCAACTCCTGCTGTACGAGAGGTTGAATCGCTAAAGTAGCCGGCCTTTTTCATCATTCGATTCCATATAGCGTGAGACGATGGAGTAGAGTGGGTTTCTTGTAAGAAAGCCACATCTAGTTTCCGTTGCCTTACAAGGTTGACCACTTGTAGACTGGTCGGTATTCTCATAATTGTAAACCCACGGGCGTTTCTTTGAGCAAGTCGGCAACATATCTTTTTCTATGTGTTTTTGTATTCTGAATCCAAAAACCAATGTTGCCAAGCTGAGTTTTGAAGATAACATGCCCAAAATGACAAAATTCAAAATGGCCACCAATTCACACTACAAAGCTTATATTTCAGCTACTAAACAATGTAGAAAGTTGATTTTGGTGGCTAAACCCACATTTTTGGGGACAATAAAGTTGATTATGCCAAAATAAATTCTTATTATGGCCACCATCATGGATTTCAAGATGGCCACCATGGTGAGACAGGTATGATTTCTAATATATCAGAACTTGTAAGCCATCAAAAGATTAATTATTGTAGTAATACATCCACTTTTATTCTGCCAAAAAATCTGGCCATGATGATAACTTTTCACATTTCATTCAATAGTTGTGTTGTTAATTTACTATACATGTGCAATTCAAGACGTTTGTGCAAGTCTTCAGGTTTAAGTTTGGTTTATGCATGTGAGGTCTTGGTTAACATCAGCACAGGTACATAGTCCAATACAAGGAAGTTTTTCTTTCCTGCATTTGCACTGGAGATTTCTGCAGCCAGTTTTGCATTGGCAATGAATAATTTCCAAACAAGCTTGGGGAATTGGCTCCAAAGACATAAGGATGGGTACAAGATCATTCTGTTCAATTTGCCATCCCAAATCTTCTGGTTTGGGCAGTCTCTGTATGGCAATATTTGCCTGTCGCCACACCATCACCTGAAAGTGCACTCTTTGCATATGGAAACTGAAGGCATCACTTGTTGGTGGCAACTTTTCTGGACTGTCAGTGCGAGCAAAGAGCATATGGCGGGCCTCATCAAGTGAATCCACTGCAACCTTGTAAATCTTGCACATGAAACACTCTGCTTGTTTCATAGCATCACTTGTCAGTTCACCACTTGTGTCCTGTTACATCTCTGACTCTTTGTTCAGGTGCTGGAGTACTTGACGGTACTGGCCAACTGTCTTTCCGGTAACAAGGCACATGGCTAATGTGAACACTTGATCAAGAAACTGTCCATGTACCGTGACATACCGAGTATACGGCTTTTGGACACGTTTTGAGAGTGCCATCCATGTAGATCTTTTGATATCTCTGCAACACTCTGATGTTTTCAGTGTTCGCAAATATAGCAACGCCCAGCCATTGTCCAAATGACACAGGAAAGGTTCTCCACGCAATGTCTGGCTCCATTCACCTTGGATGTTCACGTCGTTTATGCCTTCTGGAAGCGGTGGCATGGTGGACGCACGGACTCTTTGCAGACGGGATCTCAACTGTGAGTAACTAGGCAACTCCTCAACGTCGGGGTCGTCATGGCGGTACCATCACTTCATCAAAGGTTATTTTGATTGGGAGACTTGGATCCTCGCGTATGGCATCTGAAACGTGACTAAAGACTATTTCGGTGGTGATGGTCAGTGTCTGCTCGTATGTGTCATGGTCATGGTCTCATGGTCATGGTTTCATGGTCATGGTCTCATGGTCATGGTTTCATGGTCATGGTTTCATGGTCATGGTTTCATGGTCATGGTCCCATGGTCATGGTCCCATGGTCATGGTCTCATGGTCATGGTTTCATGGTCATGGTTTCATGGTCATGGTTTCATGGTCATGGTCTCATGGTCATGGTTTCATGGTCATGGTTTCATGGTCATGGTTTCATGGTCATGGTCATGGTTTCATGGTCCCATGGTCATGGTCTCATGGTCATGGTCTCATGGTTTCATGGTCATGGTCTCATGGTGATGGTTTCATGGTCATGGTTTCATGGTCATGGTCTCATGATCATGGTTTCATGGTCATGGTCTCATGGTCATGGTTTCATGGTCATGGTCTCATGGTCATGGTTTCATGGTCATGGTCTCATGGTTTCATGGTCATGGTCTCATGGTCATGGTTTCATGGTCATGGTCTCATGGTCTCATGGTCATGGTTTCATGGTCATGGTCTCATGGTCATGGTTTCATGGTCATGGTTTCATGGTCATGGTTTCATGGTCCCATGGTCATGGTCTCATGGTTTCATGGTCATGGTCTCATGGTCATGGTTTCATGGTCATGGTCTCATGGTCATGGTTTCATGGTCATGGTTTCATGGTCATGGTTTCATGGTCATGGTTTCATGGTCATGGTCTCATGGTCATGGTTTCATGGTCATGGTCTCATGGTCATGGTTTCATGGTCATGGTTTCATGGTCATGGTTTCATGGTCATGGTTTCATGGTCATGGTTTCATGGTCATGGCTCTCATGGTCATGGTTTCATGGTCATGGTTTCATGGTCATGGTCTCATGGTCATGGTTTCATGGTCATGGTTTCATGGTCATGGTTTCATGGTCATGGTTTCATGGTCATGGTCCCATGGTCATGGTCTCATGGTCATGGTTTCATGGTCATGGTTTCATGGTCATGGTTTCATGGTCATGGTTTCATGGTCATGGTTTCATGGTCATGGTCTCATGGTCATGGTTTCATGGTCATGGTTTCATGGTCATGGTTTCATGGTCATGGTCATGGTTTCATGGTCCCATGGTCATGGTCTCATGGTCATGGTCTCATGGTCATGGTTTCATGGTCATGGTCTCATGGTGATGGTTTCATGGTCATGGTTTCATGGTCATGGTCTCATGATCATGGTTTCATGGTCATGGTCTCATGGTCATGGTTTCATGGTCATGGTCTCATGGTCATGGTTTCATGGTCATGGTCTCATGGTTTCATGGTCATGGTCTCATGGTCATGGTTTCATGGTCATGGTCTCATGGTCTCATGGTTTCATGGTCATGGTTTCATGGTCATGGTCTCATGGTCATGGTTTCATGGTCATGGTTTCATGGTCATGGTTTCATGGTCCCATGGTCATGGTCTCATGGTTTCATGGTCATGGTCTCATGGTCATGGTTTCATGGTCATGGTCTCATGGTCATGGTTTCATGGTCATGGTTTCATGGTCATGGTTTCATGGTCATGGTCTCATGGTCATGGTTTCATGGTCATGGTCTCATGGTCATGGTTTCATGGTCTCATGGTCATGGTCTCATGGTCATGGTTTCATGGTCATGGTTTCATGGTCATGGTCTCATGGTCATGGTTTCATGGTCATGGTTTCATGGTCCCATGGTCATGGTCTCATGGTTTCATGGTCCCATGGTCATGGTCTCATGGTTTCATGGTCATGGTCTCATGGTCATGGTTTCATGGTCATGGTTTCATGGTTTCATGGTCCCATGGTCATGGATGGTCTCATGGTCATGGTTTCATGGTCATGATCTCATGGTGATTGGTGATGGTTTCATGGTCATGGTCTCATGGTCATGGTTTCATGGTCATGGTTTCATAGTCATGGTGTCATGGTTTCATGGTTTCATGGTCATGATTTCATTCGAATCCCGGTCGATCGCTGAATTAACGCCAGGGGGGTTGACTCAGCCTGTCATCCTTCCGAGGTCGGCAAATTGAGTACCAGCTTGCTGGGATGAATGATCACGGTGTGTACCCGGATTCAGAATAGGTGCTATCTTTATCAAAAACTCTCTTCCTCACTCGCCCTGCACTGCACTCTCTCCACCTCACCCCCAGGAATACCTCTGGCTACGGCTTCCCCTTCGCTCCCACCTCTTGTTCATATGTGTGTTGTACCGTCCACCAAACAGTGATGACTCCATCTACATCTCGCTGTCTGATGATATGGACCAACTTCTATCTACTCATCCCAACTCTCTCTTCCTCATATGTGGTGATTTCAACTGTCATCATGCCAGTTGGCTGGGTGTGGGTACCTCTCTCACCAGCCATGGCTCCTCAGCAAAGGACTTCTGCGACTCACTGGGACTGACACAATCTGTCAATTTCCCGACCCGGATCTCAGTCAACGGAACATCTTCTCTTCTGGACTTGGTTATGACTAACTTCCCTGAAAATGTCTGCTGCTCTTCTTCTGCTCCGATCGGATCATCTGATCATGTCCTTGTTAAAGTGGACATCTCTCTGACCATCCTCAGGGAGCCTGCTCAGCGTCGTCGAGTCTGGCATTTCACTCAGGCCAACTGGCACGGTCTTCAAGCAGCCATCAATCATCTGGACTGGTCTCCCATCTCTACCACCTCTGACATCAACTCATCCTGGGAATTCTTCCAAAGTAAATTGCTCTCTCTCATGCACAGATTTATCCCATCTCGTCTTCAGTTGTCATACCCTTCCTCCCGTCCATGGTACACGGAATCTTGTGGTGAGGCTGTTGCCCAGAAACAACTTGCCTTCGTCTCCTGGAAAGCAAATCCAACGGAAGGAAATCTCATTTCCTTTCACAAAGCCCGAAACAAGTGTGTGTCCACCCTCAGGAGAGCCAGGAAACAATATCTCTCCGTTCTCAAGACCGAACTCTCTTATCTGTCTCCCTCTTCCAAATCCTGGTGGCGTCTGGTCAAATCCGTTTCTGGTGTTTGTTCCCCCTCCATCCCCTCCCTTACCTCAAACGGCTACACAGCTGACTCCGCACGTGAAAAAGCTGAATGCCTCAACTCTGTGTTTGCCTCTAAATCTTGTGTCCCAAACCCATCCCTCTCTGTACCCACCATACCCAGTCGTACCCTGCTGCTCCTGGACTCTGTGTCCTTTCCTCCTGACAAGGTGGAAAAGTTTCTGTCAACCCTCGACTCTGATTCTGCAACTGGACCCGACGGCATCAGCCCACGGGTCCTAAAATCCTGCTCTGCTGCTCTATCTCACCCTCTCTCTGTTCTCTTCACCCTCTCTTTTGCTCAAGGTCAACTGCCATCTGCTTGGAAATCAGCCAACATCACCGCTTTGCACAAAAAAGGTGCAAAAACAGATCCTAGCAACTACAGACCAATCAGCCTTCTCCCAATTATCAGCAAAGTCATGGAATCCATCATTGCTTCGGATATGAAATCTTTCCTCTTCTCCAATGGCTTGATCTCTGATCATCAATTTGGTTTCAGACCAGGTCACTCTACTCTGGACATGCTGCTTCTGCTGTCTCAACAATGGATGGAGGTCCTCAATGCCAAACAGGAAATTAGAGCTGTCTCCCTCGACATATCACGTGCCTTCGACACGGTCTGGCACCCCGCTCTGCTCTCCAAACTCTCCTCCTTTGGTATCCATGGAAATCTCCACGCATGGCTGGCGGACTTCCTCTCTAGTCGTCGTCAACGTGTGGCCCTGAATGGGTTTCTCTCATCTCCTCTTCCTGTTCAGGCTGGAGTTCCCCAAGGCAGTGTTCTGGGCCCCGTGCTTTTTCTGGTCTTCATCAATGATCTCTCTGACTCTCTCGAAAATCCTCTCTATCTCTTTGCTGATGACTCCACTCTCTGCCGCTCCATTCCTCATCCCTCAGATCGGCAGTCTGCTGCCTCCTCACTCTCTGAAGACCTGGACAAAATCACAGACTGGTCAAACAAGTGGAACCTGTCTTTCAATCCTGACAAATCTCACACTCTTACTATGTCTCTCCGAAAAGATCGACTGGACAACCCTCCCATCTACTTTCTCAACAATCCTCTCCAAGAACTTCTGTCGCTCAAGATTTTGGGTCTCACTATCTGCCATGATCTTTCTTGGGAAAACCACATTTCCAAGCTGGCCTCCAAAGCCAGTCGCCGACTGGGCATCCTCCGTCGTGCGAAGTCCTTCCTCGGCACACCTGAGCTCCTCACCACATACAAGGCTTTCATCCGCAGCTCAATGGAATACTGTTCTCCCCTATGGGCCGGTGCTCCTGCCTCACACCTAGCTCGGCTTCACGCTGTTGAAACCAAAGCTTTCAGAATTATTGGAATCTCCCGCGATGAAGCTATCTCTGAGGGCCTTTCACTCACTCACCGCAGGCAGGTAGGTGGTCTTTCTGTCTTCTACCGACTCCTATCCGGCCTTGCACCCCCAGCTCTCTCTGTGCTCTGTCCCCCAAATATTCCTACAGGTCGCACAAGATCTGCCAGCAACCCTCTGATGGTTAAACTGCCGAAATCTCGGCTCTCTGCTCACCTTCACTCTTTCATTCCTCTTTTCTCCCGCCTCTGGAACAAACTCCCTCACTCCCTTCAATCCCACTCCTCCCTCCAGGTCTTTAAAACAGCTGTTCACCACCATCTCTTATCTTCCCCCATCCAAAACCTTGATCTTTTCTACCCCCGCTAATTCACCCCAGATCCACCTTGTTTGAAATTCCAACTTCTTTCCTGGAAGTCCTGGCAGTGTCCATATGTTTTATACCTCTCCCACCGCCCCCTTCCCATGCCCCCCCCCCCAAAGCCCTCGCCCTCTCTCAGATCTCTCGATGTCTCCATGTCTCTCGGTCCCTGCTCTCAAATGTTGTGTTTGTGTCCTTCCCCCTCTCTCCCCATCTTGTCTACCGCTCCCGATGTTATATGTTTTATGTGTCGGTTTGTCTTTCTGTGTGATTAATGTTCGCTCTTTCACGAGCCTCGACCTTGTATACAAAAAACAAAAACAAAAAAAAAAAGGTACACCGTATCCCTGCGCATCGTAAGAGCGTGACCAAGGGTTGGCGTCAGGAAGGGCATCCGGCCATAAAAACATTGCCTCAAACAGGGAACCATGATTGTCATGGGACCCGCAAGGCTAACCCCCACTCCAGCAGGGAAAAATGGTCTTGAAACGATCATTCATTCATTCATTCATTCATTATGAATCTGTCTCTAAATGCAAAAATCATTTTAAGTGAATTCGATCTTATTTTGATTTAATATTGATACTTTGGTTTGTGCCTGGCATATGAAAATTTCATTTTTTTCTTCTTTTCTTTGTCAAAAATTAATAATATTGTTGCAAACACGTTGGATAATTTTAGTGTTTCGAAGCGATTATAATTGTTGCTTTATATTGTCTGAAATAAACTTCGGATAAAATGACATTTAAAATATTCGCAAACAAAAGTACTTATTTTAACAGGGGTACATCTTAGCCGAAAGAGTGGGTAGGATCGACCCTTTGATTTCTTTCAGTGACATCATTTATTTGTAAACAAAACATATTTCTCCTATTTCATTTCAAGTGCTTTGAAGATAATTAGCTGATCATCAAATAACAGCAGAACGGTTTGCTTTTTTGTTCATTAAAACTATGAAACTTCGCAAAAGTGCTAAGGGGACATCTGAGTTCAATATGCTCTATTTCTCCCTTTTTTCGCAATTTCTGAAATCACTTTGGCCTTCAAGAGCAGTTTAACTCTAAATCACTCATCACTTCTTACATTATTATTATTCTCTGTTTAGCTTAGTATAAATGTTAACATTTATTTTTTACTCTAATTATTTTGTCATTGTTTTTCAGTTTTAATTTTTTTTTTACAATTTTTAAAATACGTATTACCTAAGAATATGCTTGTAAAAATTGTAAAAATTTAGCTCAAGGTAACTTAATCTAATCTGCCTCTTTTGTCAAGTTTTCCTGTAACCACTCCAAACATCCAATCTTATTTTGATGTATGTAATGCACACCACACTATGGTCCGAAGGCCCGATGGTGCGAACCATTGAATTCAAAAAAACATAGGGCCTTCTTACCATATGGCCTTCGAAAAATAGTTCAAAGGCCCAATGGTCCGAAAGCCCTATGGTCCGAATTCAACAGTTCGGACCATCGGGCCGTCACCGTAGCGGGAACGTGCCGTCATTACTACAATCGAAAAATCCTCGGCCTAAGCCGAGTTGGATTCAGGGAGGGTGGAGGAGGTACAGCTTTCTGAACGAGCAGGGAAAAGGAAAAAGCACAACCGAGTAAGGCCTACTCGTCCTCCTCAACCTTGGCCTCTTACACGTCCCTTCGCTCCTGCCTGGCATGGCTCTAAGGTACTCTGCCGCAAGGCTTCTTCTGCTCAATACTCACTCCACCCCATCATGCATCTCTGCAATCAAATCCCACGGACTCCTGCGACGACCCAGATACATTAATAGAGGCTCCGGTCCTAAGTTTGTTTATTTACAAACAGGTCACTTCATTCCCGTACTCTGGTCGGCTCAGCGCACTCCCACTCATCGTCCCAGCGCACCTGGTCACAGCAACGCACACGATCGCACCTCCTGTCTGCAAACCCTGGCTAAATCACCTGAGTTCATCTCCACCGTACAAAGCAACATCAAGCTCACCCTGTTCAATACCCGGTCCCTCAACAACAAAAGCCTCATCCTGAACGACTACATTCTGGAAAATAAACTAGACTTTCTCTGTCTCACTGAAACCTGGCAACAACCTCTGGACTACTTCTCACTCAACCTCACTACACCCAATGGATATTCTTACATCAATAAACCACGCTCGGAGGGCCGAGGAGGTGGAATTGCCGTAATTCACCGACAGGACATCAAGACCAGCCTCATCTCCATCTCATCTGCTCCATCATTTGAACACCTGGCTTTTAAACTCTCTGGTCACACACAGTCAGTCATGGCTGTCGTCTACCGCCCTCCCAAACCACACCCATCATTCCTGTCTGACCTCTCCTACTTTCTGACCCAGCTCTGTTCCCTCTCCCCCTCAATCCTCCTCCTCGGTGATTTCAATATCCACATGGACTCCACTGACTCCACAATAACCATTGACTTCACTGATTTACTCACCTGCTTTAACCTCACTCAACATGTCAACTTTCCTACCCATAACCGTGGGCACATTCTGGACCTTGTCTGCTCTACTGGATTAATTTTGCACCATCTCTCTGGCTCCGACCTCACCCTCTCTGACCACTTAGCCATCACTATGACCATCAACATCCCCACCCCAGCACCAAGGCATTATCGCACTATCAATTTCCGTAAGCTAAACGCTCTTTCACCTACCTCATTCTCATCCACCCTCTCTGAAAAAATGTCCACTTCTCCCTTCGTTGACCTCCACACCCCTTCTGACCTCACTGACTACTACAACCACACTCTCTCCTCCTGCCTTGACCAGCTTGCGCCCATGAAAACCAAAACAGTTTCTTTCACCCATTCTGCTCCCTGGTTTACCCCTGAACTCCACCTGATGAAAACTCGTGCTCGCCAACTTGAAAGACTCCGCAATAAAACAGGTCTCACAATTCATTCCCAAGCCTACAAGGACCACATACAGCACTACAAAGATGTGCTCTCCCGCGCCCGCTCCGCCTACTACTCTCAAATTATCCACTCTGGCTCTGGAAACCCAAAAGCACTCTTCTCTACAATAAACAAACTCCTCAGCCCCCTGGACACCACCACCCAGTCATTCACAGTAGACAACTGCATCTCCTTCCTTTCATTCTTCCAAAGCAAAATTGACAACATCTACAGCAGCTTAACCACCACCACACCTGCTCCCCCTCAAACCACCTGCCCCCCCTTATCCTGCCAACCCCTGTCTCAGTTCTCTGCAGCCTTCCCTACTGACCTCTCTGAACTCCTCATAGGAATGAAAACTGCCACCTGCACTCTTGACCCCATCCCCTCCAGCTTTGTCAAGGCCTCCCTTTCTGCTCTCTCTCCACTTATCACTACAACAATAAACTCCTCCCTGTCTACAGACATCGTCCCACCATCCCTCAAAATTGCTGCTGTTACCCCCATTCTGAAAAAACCTGGACTCAACCCTGACACCCTAAACAACTTCAGACCCATCTCCAACCTACCCTTTCTGTCAAAAGTTTTGGAACGCGCTGTAACCACTCAACTTAAACATCACCTCTCTGCCAATAACCTGTATGAAACATTCCAATCCGGCTTCCGCTCCAACCACAGTACTTAAACTGCTCTCCTCAAAATCACCAACGACCTTCTCCTCTCCTCTGACGCTGGCAACCTCAACATTCTTATCCTCCTCGACCTCAGCGCCGCCTTTGACACCATCAATCACACCATCCTCCTCACCCGACTTGAAACCACCTTTAACATTACCGGCACTGCCCTCTCTTGGATCAAATCATACCTCTCCGACAGAGGCCAGTTCATCTCCATCAATAACTGCAAATCCCCCACTGCTCCCCTCCCCCAAGGTGTCCCCCAAGGTTCAGTTCTTGGCCCCCTCCTCTTCATCCTGTACCTGTCCCCCTTGGTCACTTAATCCACCGTCATGGTCTCCAATTCCACTGCTTCACCGATGACATCCAGCTTTTCATCTCCACCAAGTCCATCTCCACCGCCACCCACTCTATCCTGACAAACTGCATCACTGAAATAAAATCCTGGCTTCAAATCAACTTCCTCAAACTTAACTATGATAAATCTGAAATAATCATCATTGGCCCAAAAACGCTCACCAAATCCACCCATAACTTTGCCCTCAACATCGACGGTTTCCCAGTATCCACCTCCCCTCACATCCGGAATCTTGGCATCATCTTTTTTTTTTTTCTTTTTTTTTTTGTATACTGAATCGAGGCTCGTGAAAGACCAAACCCTCTCCTTCGACAAATACACTAAACAGATCACAAAGAAAGCCTTCTTTCACCTGAAAAACATCGCCCGTCTCCGTCCATCCCTCTCCTCCACGGCTGCAGAAACCCTCATCCACGCCTTCATCACCTCCCGTCTGGACTACTGCAACAGCCTCCTCTTTGGTTCACCCTCAATAATCATCAATAAACTCCAATACATTCAGAACTCCGCTGCCCGTCTACTCACCCATTCCCGGACCCGTGACCACATCACCCCCGTCCTTTACAAGCTTCACTGGCTCCCCATCCCCCAGAGAATCCAGTACAAAATCCTCCTCTTGACCTACAAAGCCCTCCATAACCTGGCCCCATCCTACCTGACTGACCTCCTCTCCAGACACACTCCCACCCGCAACGTCCGCTCTGCTGGTACCAACCTCCTGACCCCCCCCCCCCCCCCATGCGGACCAAATTCAGATCCTGGGGGGACAGGGCCTTCTCCATCGCTGCTCCCACCCTCTGGAACTCACTACCTCACACCATCAGAGACTCCTCCTCACTCACCACATTCAAAACATCACTCAAGACCCACCTGTTCAACACTGCATTCAACATTTAACCCACAGCATTTAACCCCTGACTATCTCTTCTCCTTCTCCTTCCTTTTGCTTTGATTATTTACCTGTTGATTTTTGTCTTTTTGCACTTGTTTTTTTGTACTCTGTCAAAGCGTCTTTGGGCTTCTTGAAAAGTGCTATATAAAATAAATGTATTATTATTATTATTATTATTATTATTATTATTATTACCGTGAAATGGGGTGAAAAGGGACAGCACGGTGAATAGGGACAAAAACTGATAAAAGTTCAGAACCTTTTTTGGCTGAAAATTGATAACCACACTGATTTGTTGATATTTTGGTTGAAAGTGTTCTCTTGTTTAAAAAAAAAAGCAACTTATAGTCCATATTGACCCCATATATGGGTTAAATAGGAATAAATAGGATTTTTATGGCTGTCCCTATTCACCCCGTTTTACGGGTGAATAGGGACAGTCACTAATACAAAAAAATAATAATCAAGAAATAGAGACAGTTTGGAGAAACTTTTTATCCCATTTTTTTTTTCATTGGCACCGCGGTTTATATTATGGGTGCATATTATGTGCATCCATCTGAGCTATCAATTTAGCAATAAGTTGGAAACTCAGGATTGTTTCTTGATTATTTTTTTTTTCTTGGTTAAAATAAGTACTACGGTGAGAGGCAGTGGCCCCCCCCCTCCCCCCCAACCAGAAGAAGTCAATAAAAATAGATTGCAGTTTTTTAAGAATAAAATCCGGGGGCTGCAGTGCCATAAAAACGTGCCAAAGCATCGATGCTGCAAGGTTATTTATAACGAGGGTTCGGCCCCGATAGGAGAGTTGACAGAGTGAGCCCTTCCATTTTAGCAGCCGCCTCTCAGTTTTAATCATGAGAGATTCCCAGCTTCTCAAAATGAAGTTTTCGGTACCAAGAAAGACACCAAGGTAAAGAACTCCATCCCATGCCCATTTGAGTTGCAAAGGTAGAGTCGGAGGAGTGGCGCCATTTTGCGGACCAAGGTAGAGAGCTCTGCTCTTTTTCCAATTCACTTTTGCCGAACTTGCCAAACTGAATTCATGGACGCATTGGACCAAGGCCAAGACGTCCTCATCCGAGTGAACGATTGCACAAAGATCGTCTGCATAAGCAATCACCTTGAACGGGTTCGCAGTTGGTTGTGGAACGAAACCGGGAAGACGTGCGCGCAAACGAACGAGCAAAGGCTCAATCGCGAGGGAGTACAGGAGGCCAGAAAGAGGGCAACCTTGACGAATGCCTCTACTAGCTGGGAAAGGCTGACATAAAATGTTGTTAACTTATGTAGACTAAAAGTGTTATTATACAGTAGCTGTACGTGAGAGATAAAAAATTTCACCAAAACCAAACCCCCGTAAAACAGAGAAAAGATAAAAGTGATCAATGTCATCGAAGGCCTTTTCTTGATCGAGGAACACCAGACCAACATTTCTTTGTTCGAGAGAGCAGATATCAATCATGTCACGCACAATAAAGATACTGTCATGAATTGACCTGTTAGGGACGCAGTAAGATTGATCTGGGTGTATGATCTCCCCAATCACGACTCTGAGCCGGTTGGTGAGAGCCTTGGAAAAGATTTTATAATCCACGCATAGCAAGGATATCGGACGCCAATTTTCCACCAGATGCAGATCTCCCTCCTTGGGTATTAGGGCAAGCACCGCTCTATGGCAGCTGAGTGGCAGTTGGTTGAGTCATAAACTGTCAGAAAATATTTCCAACAGTTCCATCCCAAAGAGGTCCCAGAAAGCTTTGTAGAACTCTACGGGGAGTCCGTCCAAGCCAGAGGCTTTTCCATTCGGCAAGGCTTGTAGTGCAACAAACAGTTCCTCCATAGTTATTTTTCTGTCCAGCTCTTGATGTGCAGTAGCTGACAAGGGGGGCAAGGACGCGGTTAAAGAATGCACCATTTCGTCATCAATGTCTTTCATACAATACAGATCAGAAAAGTAATCTTTAACCAGGGTTCTAATGCCCTTGTATCCTTTATCATATTACCCTGCGCAGTCCATGAGCTGCTCGCTACCCTTTGAAGTGTGTTCAAGTCGAAAGAAGAAACTAGAAGGCACGTCAAGATGATGCAAGTTCTCCACACGGAGACGAATCATGGCACCTCTAGCTTGTTTTACACATAGCCTGTTGAGAATAGCTTTCTTTTTGGTCAATGAAAGATTTGTTTCCATTGTGTTGGAAGGTGACAGATGGCTTTGCAAAGCTAAAATGTTTTTTCAATAACACTTTTAAAGAGACTCATCTTTTGTACAAAATAATCTATACTGCTGACAAAAGGTTTTAATTTGCGCCTTAGCATTATCCCACCATTGATTGAGGGAAGAAAAGGAAGGCTTCCACAAAAGCAGTGTGCCCCACAACGCCCGGAAAGCTTCAAGGAAAGCTTGATCCTCTAAAAGGTCCACATTAAATATCCAATGTGCAGCTCCATAGTTCTGTATTGGAGAAAGAAGAGAAAAGGTGACCATGTGATGATCGGAGAAACCGATTGGTACAATTTGCACATTGCCCATCATGTTAAGAAAGTTACTATTTATGTAAACACGATCTAGCCGAGCGAAGGAAAGCCGACCGTCAAGACAGCGACACCATGTATATTGGCGTATGAGGGGGTTGTGAAGTCTCCACACATCAACGAAAGAAAATTTAAATAAAACCCTAGCCAGTGGGACGGTACTAGCTAGATGAGGTTCTTTACCATTCCGGTCCATGGCAGAGTCTAGAGTACAATTAAAATCCCCACCCAAGCAAACAAGACTATTAAAATCTACATGAGTGAGTGATGTTTCTAACTGTGTGAAGAAGGTGACCCTGGCAGTGCTGTCACTGGGTGAGTAGACATTAAAAAGTGTGTGCTTGTAACCATTGAAGGTGAAAGAGACACAAATTAGGTACCCCTTAATTGTTTCTTCAAAAACAATGTCAGTTTGGAGGAAAGAAGATGAGAAGAATATAGCTACCCCGGCTCTAGGGCAAGCCAAGCTACTGAAAAACCATTGGCCGTTCATCAACCTTCGCCATTGGCTTTCGCAAGAAGGACTGCATCTCGTCTCCTGTAAAAGCATGACGTCAATATGCTTTTCCACAGTGAGGAATTTGACCTGGGTCTTGTGCAATGGGGACCGCCCCCCATTGATATTCAGGGTAGCTACAGAAAAGGTCATGTGAAGAAGGAGAAGGGGTTACATAGCAGAAGGTTGGTCTACTTGTAGCTCTTCCTTCGCTTTGATGATGTACTTCTTGAGGCGGTATACTTCTCGTTCCCCAAAACACTGAGCTGGCTGGACTTCAGAACGAGATATTTCGCGGATGTTATGAAGATTTTTAGGTCTGGAAAGAAATCTTTCACCTTTACTCGCCTCTTCCAAAAAGTGTCTTTCAGGATTTTTAGAATTTCTGCAGGTGTGATGCCCGGATCACCCTCCGGTCCATGAAACAACAACAATTCGTTCCAAGCCTCGATGCTGATGCCAGACGTAAGGGATGAGGCTCCATCGGAGTCATAGTCCAATTGATCAGCATGAGTCTCACCCTCTAACGGTAAAGCAGGCGCCGGTGCAGCAGATGCTGCGTGTGCCATCCCCTGAATGTCTGCAGGTTTTGGACGCGTCTGCAAATCAGACAATGATGCAACAGGGGCTGCGAGATTCACCTCTTCATGACCCGCAATGGTCATGCCACGCTCCGGAATTATATGAGGCGTTTCAACGACAGAACTTGTACATGTCATGAGGGCACAGCCTGGGACATCCTGAGGCACAACCTCCTCAGGTGCGCCATGCCTGGCTGATACAGAAACTGTGCATTCCATGTCTGCGCAGCCCGGGACATTCTGAGGCACGACCTCCTCAGGTGCCTCACACCCCGCACAGACAGAAACTGTACATTCCGCACAGCCCTGGACATTCTGAGGCACGACCGCCTTAGGTGCCTCACGCCCCGCACAGATAGGGACTGTACATTCTATGTCAGCACAGCCCGGGACATTCTGAGGCACGACCTCTTCAGGTGCCTCACGCCCCGCACAGACAGAGGCTAAAATGGGCTCATCGTTGACTTCAGCAGTTAAAGGAGCTGCAGGTCTATTATTGTCATCACAAGCAGCTCTTTCACTCTGATTCATTAATTATTTGTCATCATCAGGAGTTAGAGATGCAAATCCATTGTGCAAGGTCATGCCGGTAGCACAAGGAGCCACCTCGGTGAGGGGTCCGCTGTCGTTTCCGGTCAACACAATCTTTTTTCAATCCCTTGTTGCTGCTTCGTTATTATCGTTCGGCCGTTTGTGCTTCTTCCGAGCAGTAACAACAGTGAAACCTCCATCATCCACGGAGGTATCTCTCACTGCTGCTGTTGATGTCGACGGCTGATTGTCCACAGCATCACCAGGTGCTGTCTGCTCGGTTGTTCTCACGGGGACAGTTACCTTCATGCAGGCACCTTTAACATGTACGTGTTGCCCGCAAATGAAACAGGTCGTCGTTTCGGTCGACACATATATTTGATAGTTATGACCATTGAGTGACAGCGTTATGGTCGCATTAAGCGTCTGAGCATTGTCTTTGAGGATAATATAACAATGACGCCGGAAGGTCATGATGTGTCGGAGCGAAGCGTCTGCTCGAAGTCGCAGGGGGATCATGGATATCCGGGACACGACGGTGCCGAAACTATTAAGCGAAGAGACAATGTGCTCGCTTTTTATAAAGGGCGGTAAATTTGACAAAATGTTTCGAACCGCCGGTGTGTCCATCGGACTAACACTTATGTAAATGCCATGGGGTAAGGACAGACCGTGTTCTACCACCTCATTAACGAGGCGTTCCTTTGATACAAAGACCACGATTCTGTGGTTCATCCTGGAGGCAGCGAGGACATTATCCAGGCCGACAAGGTTACCAATACTGGTTACCACGTCCTCGACACTCACTCCGTCGGGCGGGCAAGCAATAAGCCCGTGTTTACGAGTCAATGACTCGTACCTGCTATTGTGCAAACGAACGTTCGCCATAGCTATAAATAAATGAAACTGAAGAAACGGTTTCAAAATCAAATAAAAGAGAACCTGTCGCGAGCAAAACCTGCAGGCGAAGGTAAAAGAAAGTAAAAATAATGAAAAGCCGATTGCTGACTGTAATGAGAAACACGGCAAGCAGAGCACAGGCCCGAAGAACACGAGGTTCTTTCGGCCTCACACACAAACTCACCGTGCGTGCTCTCTCTCTCTCCTGTCTCAATAAAAAAAGGAAACACGGGGAAAACTTCACAAACACGTACAAGGACACAGAGGGAGTGAAATGGGGATAGGAAAGACAACAACACAGCACAGTACTCACAGCTCCTCACACACAGCCGCCATGACGCCACACCCAAATCGCAACAGCCGGCAGAGGGCGACAGAGAGAGGGAGAGAGGGAGAGACAGAGAGAGACAGAGAGACAGAGAGACAGAGAGACAGAGACAGAGACTTTTGACTTGTATGTCTTTTTTATTAATTACTAAAGTACAAAAAACATTTCACAAAGCAGATGTGAACAAATAGCAAAGAACATTTTTTACACAACATTTATCAAAAAACTGGTTCCTTTCCATTCTTGCTGCAGTAAAGATACTCAAGCTGCATCCTAGAAACAATCAAGGTTCTAAAGGTCAAGAATATATTACAAAATGAAAATTCACCACCTTCCACCTTCTTTTTCCTTGTTTTGTAAATTGCCATTTTCACATCGGCAAACAAAAAGTTAGCTAAAGCACTTTCATATTGAAGTACAGAGGACATAGGATAACCACAAATAAATTCAACTGAACAACAAGAAAGACCCATTTTCAAAATATTGTCATGCAAAAACTCAAAACGAGGGACAAGGACACCCAACATATGCATGATTGCATGATAAAGCTTTTCATGATTTTCACAAATAGGCCACACTTCAGAAATTTCATTGGAAAGATTGTGCAACAAAATATTACAAGGAAGAGTCCAATTCGCCAACCTCCATTGCAGGTAGTTGGTATGCTTAGATATTGGAGCTGTATAAAAAGTAATAGGACCCTATACTGGAGTAATAGGAGAAGAAGCTGACAGTTGCTTTTTCCACTGAACACCAAAAGGACCTTTTACAAAATCAGAAAACATAAAACGAACACAAGTCGTGTAAAGTCCGTTTCTCAATAAAATTAAAGGGTATAGATTTGCAGTTACAATTCAAAAGCAAATCAGGGAGAGCATATTGGTTAAGCAAACCTACAGACTCAGTCTCCTGAAATATATTCCAAGATTATTTAATGCCCTTGAATTGCAAAAAAAATCTGACCAATAGTCCGAATGGACCTGAAACCATAGCCAGGAGAAATTTCATCACTAGACTTCCATCTTTCTCTTTGAAAATCCAACAAATTATGGACTAAAAGAAAATTTGACCCCACAAGGTACTGGACAAAAGTCCTGGAAGAAGATATGACCCTACAAACTACTGGACAAAAGTCCTGGAAGAAGATCTGGCCCCACAAAGTGCTGGACAAAAGTCCCCGAAAAAGATCTGACACCACAAAGTACTCGCCAAAAGCCCTGGAAGAAGATCCGACTCCACGAAGTACTCGACAAATGCTCTGGAAGAAGATTTGACTCCACAAAGTACTCAACAAATGCCCTGGAAGAAGATCTGACCCCACAAAGTATTCGAAAAAGTCCCCTAAGAAGATCTGACCCAACAAACTACTGGACAAAAGCCCTAGAAGAGATCTGACCCCACAAAGTACTGGACAAAAGCCCCCTAAGAAGATCTGACCCCACAAACTACTGGACAAAAGTCCCCTAAGAATATCTGACTCCACAAATTACTCGCCAAAAGCCCTGGAAGAAGATCCGACTTTACAAAGTACTTGACAAAAGCCCTGTAAGAAGATTTGACCCCACAAAGTACTCGACAAAAACCCTGGGAGAAGATCCGACTTTACAAAGTACTCGACAAAAGCCCTGGAAGAAGGTCTGACTCCGCAAAGTATTCGACAAAAGATCTGGGAAAAGATCCGACTCCACAAAGTACTCGACAAAAGCCCTGGAAGAAGATCTGACTCCACAAAGTAATGGACAAAAACCCTGGAAGAAGGTCTGACCACCCAAAGTATTCAACAAAAGCCCTGTAAGAAGATTTGACCCCACAAAGTACTCGACAAAAGCCCTGGAAGAAGATCCGACTTTACAAAGTACTCGACAAAAGCCCTGGAAGAAGATCTCACCCGACAAAGTGCTGGACAAAAGTCCCCTAAGAAGATCTCACCCGACAAAGTAATCACCAAAAGCCCTGGAAGAATATCTGATCCCACAAAGTACTCGACAAAAGCCCTGGAAGACGATCTGACTCCACAAAGTACTCGACAAAAGATCTGGGGAAAGATCTGACTCCACAAAGTACTCGACAAAAGCTCTGGAAGAAGATCTGACTCCACTGTTGCAGAATGTAATATCTCTACTCTAAAAATATAACAGAGAGACAGAGATTATCACTTTCTGGTGAACGATTTAATCAAACTTGCTGGAACAAACTCACTTGCATTTAAACAAATACTTTATTGAATATACAGCATGCAAGACATCAAATGAGTTTCTTGCTGCTCTTCAAGGGTACAGCTCTCTTATAGTTGGTGCAAGGTCAGAAAGTAATTAAAAGGTCATTGAAGTTGCAGCCAGGCTGACGCCAGGACCCATGTGTTTCTCATTAATCACATCATAAGGCCAGGAATATGTTTGTATAGCCAGGCTGGAAGTCATTCTTATCTGCAGGTCTCAGCGAGAAGAAGAGTTGTGGGCATGGAACTTATCTCCGTAGAAAGGTTTCTGTTGATTCCAGCAATTCCAGAGCGTGGACCCTGCATTTTCCACAGCTTCTCCCAGAGTACTTGCCCCAGAGTGAGCTGCATCTCCCTTTGTCATCCATTACCAGCTCTTTCTAGCTTTTAACATCTCTAGATGTTCCAATGTAGCTTAATTTATCATTTTTACAGATCATGCAACATTGTTATAGCTCTAAATAATTGTACAAAACAATATTCATGTTTCTGTTCGTACTCTGCAATGTCAAAAGCTCCAAACACAAATTACAATTTTAAAACTCACTCACAGGGAATAAACTCACAGGGCTGTGACTCACTCACAGGGCTGTGACTCACATAAACCCACAGGGCTGTGAATAAAAACTCACTCACAGGGACCTATTGAAGTTCAATAATAAGGAAGTCCATGAAAAAGGACTTCCACACCACAAAGTACTGGACAAAAGCCCTGGAAGAAGATCTGACCCCACAAAGTAGTCGACAAAAGTCCCCTTAGAAGATCTGACCCCACAAAGTCCTGGACAAAAGCCCTGGAAGAAGATCTGACCCAACAAAGTACTGGACAAAAGTCCCCTAAGAAGATCTGACCCCACAAAGTACTGGGCAAAAGTCCCCTAAGTAGATCTGACCCCACAAAGTACTGGACAAAAGTCCCCGAAGAAGATCTGACTCCACAAAGTACTGGACTAAAGTCCTGGAAGAAGATCTGACTCCACATTGTACTGGACAAAAGTCCCCTAAGAAGATCTGACCCCCACAAAGTACTTGACAAAAGCCCTGGAAGAAGATCTGACCCCACAAAGTACTGGACAAAAGTCCTGGAATGTTGTTGTTGTTCATATGCAGCCTGTGGCTGCTGGATGCATCATTCCTCTGGAAACGCATTTGTGCCGCCGATGCAGTGCCCCAATTACCAGTGAGCTGGTACTCAATTTTCCAACCTCAAAAGGATGACAGGCTGCGTCAACCCCCCTGGCATAAATTCAACAATCGACCAGGATTCGATCTCAGGATCCTAGGATCCCAAGCCAGCACCCTAACCGTTAACCCAACACCAGGTTAAGTCCTGGAATAATAAATGACTGCAAAAAGGAGGTTGTATAAAATTGGTTCCTTCAGAAACATTGAGGCAGTAAAGGAACCGGTCTCACGACGCATTGACAAAGCTTACCGAGTGTAGATAACACTGCATATTGATGAAGTAGTGGGGATCCCTCTTCACGGTGGTTGTAACTCCCCACCTCTCCCCCATCCCAACGCAAGAATGGGGGGGGGGGGGAATATTCGCCACTTCTGATTCGGCAGATTCGTCAGAATTACGTTACTCACGTTTAAATACAGGGTTTTTTAAATCTTAATTGTAAACGCCTGAAAAACGAATAAAGGAGGGGGCATTGCCTCCCCATGCCCCCCACCCCCTCCAAATCATCCGGTGGATTCAACACTGAGGAGGTTCGGGCTACTCTCGCTCCTATTGAGTGAAACCTTTTCAGAGGATCACAGCGACTGCTTCAGAGTATGAAACAGGGTCGACTGTACTCGAACCTTGGTGCCGTCGTTTTCTTTGTGTAGCCACACAAAAGTCGTTCTTATCCTCAGTTTGATTTTCAGATCTTTCACCTGGCTCTGCAGGAGCGACATCACCTGCTACAAGTTCGATTTCATTGCCAGACTCCCCCATTGGCTGTTCGGGCACACGACTGGGGCATTCGTTTTTAACATGTCCATACTGACCACATTTAAAACATACCAAGGTCCGAGACGTAGCAAACACCCGGTATGTACAGTCACGTGAAAAAGTAAGTACACCCCATGTAAAGTTTTGCCTTTTTCAACATATTTCAACATACAGCTATTTGATCTTCATTTCAACAATATTGATAGATAAAGGGAATATAATATAACAAATATCATGAAACATTTACATTTTGTAGTCCATTGTATAATTTAAATAAACATAAATGCAAATTTCGCATGTGGAAAAAGTAAGTTCACCCTTGGCTCTAATAGGTGGTATTGCCCCTTTGGCAGAAACAACCTCATGTAGGCGTTTCTTATAACTGTCTACCAGTCTCTCACATCGAATGGGAGAAATTTTTGCCCACTCCTCCATGCAGAATTCTTTCAGCTGTGCGATGTTTGAGGGGTTTCTTGCATGCACAGCTCGTTTCAAATCCCCCCACAACATCTCGATGGGATTTAGATCCGGGCTTTGACTTGGCCATTCCAGAACCCTCCATTTCTTTCTTTTCAGCCATTCCTTGGTGGATGTACTGGTATGTTTAGGGTCATTGTCATGTTGCAAGGTCCACCTTCGGTTGAGCTTCAACTTTCCGACAGATGGCCTCACATTATCCTCAAGCACCCTCTGGTACAATGAAGAATTCATAGTGGATTCTATGATGGTGAGCTGCCCAGGCCCTGATGCAGCAAAGCTGCCCCAAACCATAATATTTCCAACACCATGCTTTACAGTTGGTATCAGGTTCTTGTGGTCAAATGCTGTCTTTGGTTTTCGCCAAACATGTCTTCTGGTACTGTGGCCAAATAGCTCTACCTTTGATTCATCTGTCCAGAGCACATTGTTCCAGAAGTGCTGGTCTTTGCCGAGGTGTTCATTGGCAAACTTTAGTCTTGCCCTGATGTTCTTTCTGGACAGCAACGGTTTCCTCCTGGCACACCTCCCATGTAGATCAAATTTGTGCAGCCTCTTTCTAATGGTAGACTCATGCACTTTGACATCAACAGTGGCAAGAACTACCTGTAGGTCCCATGATGACATTCTGGGGTTCTTCAAGACTTCTTTCAGCATCTTGCGGTCTGCTCTCAGGCTGAACTTGCTGGAGCGGCCTGGCCTGACCAAGTTGGCAGTTGTTTGGAATCTTCTCCACTTGTAGATGATCTTCCGGACAGTCGAATGATTGATTTCAAATTGTTTGGAGATCTTTCAAAATCCCTTCGCAGACTCGTAGGCATCTATAACCTTCTTTCTGAAGGCCTCAAAGAGCTCTTTTGATCTAAGCATGGTGACGCCGCACACTTCAACAACAAAGAGCAAACCAAACTAAATGTCTGAGGTTTAAATAAGACGGGTTCCTCCAAGATCCTCTCTAACGATGTTCTAATCATTTGCACCTGAGCTGGTGCACCTGATTCTAATTTTAGGTATTTGAAGTAGTGATAAATGTAAGGGTGTACTTACTTTTTCCACATGCTAAATTTGCATTTGTGTTTATTTAAATTATACAACGGACTACAAAATGTAAATGTTTCATGATATTTGTTATATGATATCACCTTTATCTATTAATATTGTTGAAATGAAGATCAAATAGCTGTATGTTGAAATATGTTGAAAAAGTCAAAACTTTACACGGGGTGTTCTTACTTTTTCACGTGACTATAATTTCATGTTTAATATTCAACTGACGGACGTCCAGCTTTAGGATAATAAATAATTGAGGCCTAAGAGACAGAACATGTTTTACCTGCGGATCCTTAAATTGAACAGGAATAAGTTATTTTGAACATGACATTACCAAATTGTTCCCAAGCAGTCTTAATGTTTAAATTGACATTTGTGGGGAAATTACATCCCCAGACCAGGAATCAAACCCAGGTCCTCTGGAAAACTGTACTAGTGCTCTGCCATCTGAGCTATCTGGGTGACCCTGACCAGGCATGCAATCTTCCCACACATATGATTGCCACTCTCTTTCCGTCAATGTTTCCGGGGCACTCGCTGCCAACCATAGGAGCACCAACGGCCTGAACACGAGAGGGTCTTCCTCCAATTGGGGGGACAAATCCATGTCCTCTATTATAAACACCACTGGGGGCATAGTGAAGCAATTCGATTAATGAACAGGATTAAATAATTAAATTGAGAAATGTGGGCTCCATTGTTCCTCGGCTCCCTCCGGGTGCAGGAGTCCACCTCGACACATCTTCAGCCCTCCCTCCCCCCATCCCCTGCGGGACCCGTGGCTTTGATGAGTGGCCGTCTGATTCATTTGGCAAAGATGCAGAAACGTGTCTTCATTTTGTTGCCTAGAAGGCAGCCCTCAAGGTGTGAAACAACAACAACCTGCCATACAGGACAGTCCAGGTGGCAAAATCAGGTCCACTATAAGGTGCAGTCCTCTGTGGTAAGCAAAACATGTTTGCCGTACCAGTAGGTGTTTGGGCAACTCGAGGTGTTCCTGGGGCGGGCATGACAAGGCGGTAGGCATGCAAAAAGGCAAGGCAAACCACAGGCAAAGGCAAACCAAGTAATATAAGTTGTAAATCACTAGGTCAGTCCAACACTGTCAGCTGGTCCTTCACTGTACACATACCTGGGGCGGTCGGTGGTGGTGGTGGTGCCGGTGGGGCAGACTTGAGGTCACCCATAGCCATCCCGCACCCATCCAGTATCCCTCTGCTCGATACTACCCGAGCCCCCCACCCTCCCTTTGTTTAATTAGTCTCCTTCATTTTGTCTCCTACGTCTTGTCTCCTATGGCCAAATTCCTACCCATCCCCCCCTCCAAGGTTCCCTTCAGGTGGGTTTTCACGGGACACGCGAACGGTTCGTGAAGGATGCGAATGTCGAAAAAATGGCAAAGTCCAACATTCGTATTTTAGGCTCCAAAAGTTCGCCAAACATGCGCGGGGGTTCGGAAGGGTCGTCAATTGTTCGCAGGAGTCGTTTTTTGTTCGGCGTGTATTTCAAACATTTTTGGGTTTTGGCAGTTTCAAACATTTTTGAAATACCCGCCGAACAAAAAACGACTCCTGCGAACAATTGACGATGCTTCCGAACCCCCGCACATGTTTGGCGAACTTTTGGAGCCTAAAATACGAATGTTGGACTTTGCCATTTTTTCGACATTCGCATCCTTCGCGAACCGTTCGCGTGTCCCGTGAAAACCCACCTTTAGGAAGGAAAAGGCAGAATTGCTTGCAACCTCTCTAGCATGACGTGATCCATCTTCTTGGTCCTCGTACACCAAGAGGGCAAGCCCAGTGGCCAGTGATCATCCAAGCGGTGGATGGTGCAAATGTTTTCTTCTCAATTCCTAACTGCTCTACCATTGTTACACACTTACACTTTCCCCAGGATTATATAACTTGCCAATAGGCCTCCATTGAACTATGGGGTTCTAAAAACCCAAATTTCCCTTTCCCATTATGGGAATTGATGGTTGCTTTATCAAATCCTTTCTCATTAGTTTGCTGAACAGGCTGAGAATGCATATCTCATTCTCTGTGATCTTTTTCTTTTGAGAACCCCCCACCCCCCCCCTGAATCTGATCCCTTTAGAGTTGAGAGAGTCGCCCACGTATCTACGAGAAATTTGCAGCGTTTCCCATCTATTACTAATGAGGTGGTGGGGTCAGTGATGGGGTTATCGGTAAAGGCGGGGAAAAGGTGGGACGTCTCGCTCGCATCATGTCAATATTGAGTTATAGGGTTATCCCGTCCATTGAATCGGCCCAGGTTGCGTCAATCCCCATACGTAGTTCGCTGACCACCCCGTCCGCCGTCGTTCCTACACCCTTTAAGGTAGTAGTGGGGCGGCTTAGCCCAAATATTCAAAAGAATTGTGCATTTTGTGATACAAGCACGAAATTTGGCACAAATGTACATTAATATGTTGCGAACATTTTCAGATATTGGGCCACTTGAAATTCCGTAATTTTTTTTTTCAAATTTTTTCAAATTTCGTAATTTCAAATTTTTCGGGTGACACCGTCACAATTTCGGTCTTCGAGGCCGGCCGATAGGCAAAGTGTGACCGGAAGGGACGAGGTTCTCCTGACCACGTGGCCCTCGATCTGGGAAGCGAGAGGCGTTCCATTAGTGGACGCGCCCCTCACGCCCGACTTTTGGGCGGCCCCGGCAGGCCGTTTGTTTTGACGTTCCGTGACAGGCCCCGCACCCCCACCTCCGGGCCGACCGGAAGCTTGTGCTGAGTACATCATACCTGAACAACTCAGTGAGGCAGAACACAGCAGTGCACACCAGGGTGACCCCTTCAGTGCATAAACCAATTAACCTGTCCACTGCAGGGCATATAGAAATGAAGTTATTTTCTGCATATAATAATAATATAAGTTCAGTTCTATATAACAATTTCTGTTATCACCACTACCACTACAACTACCACTACTACAAGCTTTGTCTGGAATTTTGTGGACTAACAGACAAACAGACATACAGACAAGCTGGGATCAAAACATTACCTCCTTCCACCATTGAGTGTAGAGGTAAACATCATGGAAATTATATCATGCCCTAGATTTAATTCATGCTTACCCGTGTATTTGCTTCACTGGTTCACAAGGTCTTTTGCATACATGTAATTCAGACTCTCGTCTTCATTGCTGACCACACAATGTTCGCAACATATTAATGTACATTTGTGCCAAATTTGGTGCTTGTATCACAAAATGCACAATTCTTTTGAATATTTGGGCTAAGCCGCCCCACTATATCGGCCGGCCTCGAAGACCGAAATTGTGACGGTGTCACCCGAAAAATTTGAAATTACGAAATTTGAAAAAATTTGAAAAAAAAAATTACGGAATTTCAAGTGGCCCAATATCTGAAAATGTTCGCAACATATTAATGTACATTTGTGCCAAATTTGGTGCTTGTATCACAAAATGCACAACAGGTTTGCTATGCTGCTACACTATAGGGGCACTCTTTTCCAATGTCCTTGCTCCCCACAATAAAAACATCCATTCATAGTCTTACCTGGGCGACAGGTGCTGTCCGCATCTCTCTCATCCTCCCACATCCCCGGGGAGTGCTAGTTTTCTACATAGGGTAGGGGTTTTTTCCAACCTGGGTTATGTCCAGCCTCTCGTACTGGAGCACTGGCCCCTTTCCATTGTTCAGGGAACTCGTCCTGTTTATGCCGACAAATCGCTCCCTGAACCAACATTTGGTAAGCTTCCTTTTTAATTTCTTTCGCGGCTTTGGTTGTAATACCTGGGGCATACCATGACTGTAAGATCACCTTCACTATCCCTTCTCTGCACATGTGACCATTAATATGCACCACACGTGCAAGCCATGGGAGCAATGCTTTTGGTGCTACCGTACGGCCCTGGCGATCAATCCATACGTCATTGTCTTGCTGGGTGCACCCATGTTGTAGCCATCCCAACATTTCCTTGTTTTCCACTGCCACTTGTAGATTAACGATGTCCTGCATGGAAGGGGGTGTCAACGTTTTTGTATGCCAAATTGGGAGCTCCCAATATGCCAAATAGAGAAGAAGAATCTTTGAGATTTTACAGTGATACCGGAGGTCCTTTTGTTAGATAGCCTCTACATCTCTTCAAGGAGGGTTCGCAGGGCAATGTGGGCCCAGGACGGACAGACTACTCTGTTTGGACATGGATGGGAAAAAGCATT
Organism: Myxine glutinosa; assembly: GCF_964187855.1. NCBI lineage: Eukaryota > Metazoa > Chordata > Myxini > Myxiniformes > Myxinidae > Myxine > Myxine glutinosa. The sequence goes on from NC_136268.1 coordinate 151,674,900, forward strand.
GGGATTCTTCTTCCAGGGATCAGGCACCGTGATGAATAGTTATAGGATAGACAAAATTGCCTTGGCTCTAGAGAAAGTTGCTAATGATACCGTACATGCTCATAGGGAATTACTGAATACTGTGTAGAGATGAGAACGATGGTGATGCAAAACCGAGTGGCACTTGACATCTTGTTGGCAGAACGGGGAGGGGTGTGTGGGGTAATCGAAGGGAAGCGTTGCACGTGGGTACCAGACCCGTCAGAGGGGGTAGAAACAGCTATTAAAAGACTGAAAGAGACCAGCAGGAGGCTACAGGTGGAAAGGACATCCTGGGAAGATTTGGGCATAACAAATTGGTTTTCATGATGGTTTAGCAGTTTTGGGTACACTATATTTCCTGGATATTGTGGGGTCTCACCATAATTGTGGGATTAATTTTAGTTGTGTTTATAACAAAGCATCTACTTCGGATGTGTATGGAGAGGTTTTTTCCTAGCTCTTCCGGGCACCAAAGGGCCCAACTAGAGATGAACGAGAGCGAGGACGAGGACGGGGAACTGCCTGACCTACCCGTCACTCCAGATTTCAAGGAGTCCTCAGTCACGGATGATCCCGACACAAGGGGCGTTTCTCTCTTTCCCTTTGATTTTGACGACTTCTATGCTAAGCAAGAGCGAATGTTGCAAAAATTAACGACCTCATATTTTCCCCAGAGGAGCAACACATCCAAGCCCTCATGCATATAGAACTTGATTAACTTGAAGATCAGCGAGGTTGGTGGTTGTGAGAGGCGGAGGGAGCCAGTCCTGCGGGGGAGGTGACAGGCCCTCCAGTGGGGCACATCTTCACTGAACCAGCCATCTTTGTTGCGGATCGAAACGTTACTAAAGTTCCACGAGAGTTGTTCTTTGATGTTAATAAAATTAATTAATTAACATTCGAACAGGAGAAGGGAATATGGGAGCTGATGGTTGCTTTATCAAATCCTTTCTCATTAGTTTGCTGAACAGGCTGAAAATGCATATCTCATTCTCTGTGATCTTTTTCTTTTGCATTTGCTGTTATGACCACAAAGCTGATGTGTTTCTCTATTTTTTTTTCTTTTTTTTTTTTTGTATACTGAATCGAGGCTCGTTAAAGAGCTAACATTTATTTCACAAACAAATCAACCAGACAAACAAAATATATAAAAAGAGGGAGCGGAAGACAAGATGGGGAGAGAAGGGGAAGCACACAAACACAACATTTGAGAGCAGGGAGAAGTGTGGGAGGGAGAGGGCTTGGGGGGAGGAGGTGTGGGAAGGGGGGGGGGGGGGGGGGGAGAGGTATAAAACACAAGGGGACCGAAATTAGCGGGGGTAGAAAAGATCAAGGTTTTGGATGGGGGAAGATAAGAGATGGTGGTGAACAGCTGTTTTAAAGACCTGGAGGGTTGAGTGGGATTGAAGAGAGTGAGGGAGTTTGTTCCAGAGGCGGGAGAAAAGAGGAATGAAGGAGTGAAGGTGAGCAGAGAGTCATGATTTTGGCAGTTTAACCATAAGAGGGTTGCAGGCAGATCTTGTGCGACCTGTAGGAATATTTGGGGGACATGCCACATTCTCTGCATTCTCTCTGCTTATCTAAGATTTTAAAAGCACATTTTTGAGTTTCTCAGGAGTACAGGCCACCCCATGCTGGAAGCTGACCTTCAAGATTGCATGTGGCATTATGAGTGCGTGGCATGTTCTTGGAAGGAAATTTACTCTTGGATGTTCTTATCTCTGCTGCACTAATTTCTGAATGGGCTATTATTTCGAATGGGTTTTTGACTATGTATATAAGCAGAGTCCATCGTAGGGCAAGCTTTGAGAGGGAAATTGGCCAGAATCGAGCTGATGTCCCTATCCCACATGTATATTTTTCTCCATTAAACGGCTGATATTCTAAGTGCGGTGTCTTTCGTGTCTGCGGACCTCGGACATCGGACAAATATTTGGGACATCGGATTGCGAGACCATGCTTCAGTGCTCTTACAATTTGGGACTGGCCCATAAATTTTCTCTCGTGCCCTTGCACAATTTTGTGGCTCGGTAGTGACTCCAATGGCAGGTCTCCACACGCAGCTCAATGGAATACTGTTCCCCGCTCTGGGCCGGTGCTCCTGCCTCGCACCTAGCTCGGCTTCACGCTGTTGAAACCAAAGCTTTCAGAATCATTGGAATCTCCTGCGATGAAGCTAACCTTGCATTGCATTGCAGTGCATTGCATTGAAAGCATTGGAGGGCCTTTCACTCACTCATCACAGGCAGGTTAGGTTGGTGGTCTTTCTGTCTTCTACCGACTCCTCTCCGGCCTTGCTCCCCTAGCACTTTCTGTGCTCGGCCCCTGAAATATTCCTACAGGTCGAACAAGATCTGCCAGCAACCCTCTTATGGTTAAACTGCCAAAATCTAGGCTCTCTGCTCACCTTCACTCTTTCATTCCTCTTTTCTCCCAACTCTGGAACAAACTCCCCCTCTCCCTTCAATCCCACTCCTCCCTCCAGGTCTTTAAAACAGCTGTTCACCACCATCTCTTATCTTCCCCCATCCAAAATCTTGATCTTTTCTACCCCCTCTAATTCACCCCAGATCCACTTTTTTTAAATTCCAACTTCTTTCCTGGAAGTCCTTGTCGTGTACATATTGTTGCGGAACCCAACGTCAGCCTATGGTTCCCCTTTGAGGGGGGATTAGTCCCCTCGTTTGTTACTGACCGACGTGGTCCCTGAAGCTGCACCGCGGCCTCCGGAAAGGCCGGTGCACAGCCCCGTTCGTACCGCGGATAAGATGTTACTTGATTGCCGAGCAGTGTTTAGCAACCGCAGCACGAACTGTTACCAAGACTAACCCGATCCTGAAACGTTCGCCAAAATCGTGCCACAGGTGTCCAATGAGGGAAAAGACAACAACGACGGATGTAGAGGAAAGAAAACAAGAGGTAGGAAGAACAAATCTAATTTATTATTATTATTTACACGTCAAAATAACCAAGGAGAAAGAAGGATAAGAAAATAACCACAGAAGAGGAAGAAGCGGACACAGTGAAAATGCTAGCTTACCTACAGTCTTAATTAATACCCCAGTACAAGACACACAAAACGGACAACAATCAAACTCACACGAATGGGGAAATTGCAGGCAGGAATGGAAGGACTGGAAGGAGAGGAAGGTCCAACGGGAACCGGAGCTGGAGCTTGATCCCGCACGGGACGTCGGGCGGGACCTCGACGGCCACCGATGCCACCGCAATCTGGCTCCCGCGTCGCAGCGGGTCGAAACTGCATGGTCTCAAAGCTGGTGGTGGTGGACTCCAAGCTGGTGGTGGTGGACTCAAACTGATGGTGGTGGACTCCAAGCTGGTGGTGGTGGACTCCAAGCTGGTGGTGGTGGACTCCAAGCTGGTGGTGGTGGACTCCAAGCTCGTGGTGGTGGACTCCAAGCTGGTGGTGGTGGACTCCAAGCTGGTGGTGGTGGACTCCAAGCTGGTGGTGGTGGACTCCAAGCTGGTGGTGGTGGACTCCAAGCTGGTGGTGGTGGACTCCAAGCTGGTGGTGGTGGACTCCAAGCTGGTGGTGGTGGACTCCAAGCTGGTGGTGGTGGACTCCAAGCTGGTGGTGGTGGTCTCCCTGTGGTGGACTCAACTCATCTGCTTAGGGATCGTGGGGATCGTGGGGACTCAACGTGGGGATCCCTTACTCATCTGCCGTCCCTGGCGCAACTCTCGGTGGGGGCTGATGCAACGGGTTTTATAACCCCACCCTCTAGAGCCATACCCACTCATTCTTGGTTGGTCGTAGGGGCTTCTTGGCTCCACCTCTTGATGACGATGGGCGGGCCACGCCCTTCTTCTCCGAGTTGGAGCACATGGGCAATGGCGGCGAATGCAGTTGGCAATAGAGGCTTCGGGAATGGGAATGAAAGGGGATCTATCTATTTGAGTTCGGTGCAATGGAGTATTAATTAATGGAAGACAAAGCCTTAACCTAATACACAGAATAAGGAAATAACTAACAACAAAGGAGGAAATCTATGATTGGCTAACGTGATTGTATATGACCTAACTAAGGGACGCCCTTTTGACCTTTATACACAACTGGAGGAAGGAGGGTGATATTTTACCATTTACTACACAATAAAAAAAACACAATTCTCATATCCACAACACTGCACCCTCCTCCTCTTAGGCACGTCCCGGGCCTATTACTTTACTTTTAGTGTGGCACGTAGGTGTAGTTCCCTCTACATTTAACCTGACCCTGAGTGTGACAGTTTTAAAACACAAATAAGTATGTCCGCTGCTCCATTGCACCCTGCCTAACAGATTTACACCCACAACTAACCGAATTGCGGAATTGTCTTCAAACTATACATTTACGATGGGGGAATATTATTTATAGTTGACGCTATTTTATTTACAAAACTAACCCAGGACCTGTGATTGTTCTTTTGGGGGGGGGGGGGGGGGGGAAGACAGTCTGCTCTGCATTGACGCACCAGAAAGCACCCAAAACGCACCAAAGCACCCTCAAGCACCAATCGGGGCACAGTCATCACTGTTCAATAAAAAAACCCAACAAACCCTGGTGCTGGTCTTCATCTTCGGCTCCCTCTGCTGGCCATGGTTCTTCCAGATGTTGTCATCTTCTTTGCTGGCGGCCTATTTGGACATAATAAAAGTGCACGAAATGTGTCCATTGCTTTTATTTATTTATGGCCCACAGGGGGCCGACTATGTATGGTTCACCTGTGTGGCACAGGTGCCCTGTGACCAAGGTCCGCCAGCAAGATCTCGGGCCTTCATGGCCGGTTCCAGCAGAGGGGCCATGCCCCAACCCATGGGGTCCATGAGTGGTGCTCAGCCACAGACATGTGGTCCATAAGGTGGTGCATCGATGCAGACAGCTGTGGTTGCGAGAGTTTCGGGCGCACAATGGCGGACTCACACACGCTCCCCTCGGCGCCCAGTGGCGCACAGTCCTCGTGTGGGAGACAAGGGGAGGGGAAAGACAGGTGAGCGAGGGGTAAGGTCACAAGGGTACACATCAATAAAGGCAATGCAAGACGAGGTGCGTACGGAGAGCGAAGTGAGAAAGCTCGTCCCTACCGTACGCCCCCCCACATGTGACCTACACTACCCTTGCCCTTACCCCATATGTACAACAATCTACACATTTACAAATTCATCACTAATGTCTCGTCTTCCCCATATTTCCCCTATACCAAATTCATCTTCACTCCCACTAATCCAAAATTTGCCATCACCAACTCATCATCAATCCTCATAACGAGGGAGAGATGGAACAACAAAGCACAATGTCACACCCACGTCATGATGTGTCTCACATTCCAAACATTTGCACAATAAAAATAATAAAAACAACCTGGCATGGTGTGGAGGTACGTCACCTCAGGTGAGTGGATGTAGATGGTGCGAGGAGATTCTTAATCCTAACTATCCTCTAAATGACATTAACTCAATTTACACTACCCGGGGTCTTTCCCTGCCAATCCATTGGCCAACTTACACTATGGGTTCTAAAAACCAATTCCCATTGACCAAACTGTGGTGCTTCATCAATTTGGGGTCTCACTCCCCCGATTCATCTCCCGGTGCCCTTGCACAATTTCCGGGCTGGGTCGTGCAGCTCTCCCAGCAGGTCTACCCACCTGCACACCTCCACCACTGTAGTTGCCTCCGAGCTTACCTGCTTCTCACCTAACCTATCTAACTGGGGAAGGCCCCTCCTGGCTCTGTCACCCCATCGGTGCTCTCTGGCACTGGGCTACCCGGGTCCGTCCTCCGGATCCTCGGGCCCCATCCACAACAACTCTACCGGCTCCCAGAGCCCACCTGCGGCCTCACCTGGCCGACATCCTCACAGTGGTGGAGTGCCCAACCAACTACACGCCCAGCCATTTCCACGACACTAATGCACCCGTTCAACCATCATTCTTCCACCACGCACCACAGACGCCAATATCCAACCACAATTTACCTATACCCTCTACCTAACACTTACTCTACCCTCCCCGGGTATTCGTGATGGGAGCCATCCTCCTTTCCCCCATCCACACCTTCGCACCATCCACTCCACTCCACAGTTTCCACCATACTCACTCCACGACCATCCATTCCATACTCCATATATTCCACACTCCATGTAATCCACACAACCATTCTCCATACACCTGCAGTTGCACACCTGTGCAATCTCACCTGGTGCCCCCTGCACCCTCCTTCCTTCCTGGACCATTTGGTCAACACAACACACATCACCATCACTCACTCATACACTGCTCCATACACCTGTTCAGTTGCACACCTGTGCAATCTTAATCGTTCCTTACTCACTGCTCCATACACTTCCACGCTCAATACACTTCCGATCCTCAAACACCATTGCCTCAGGCACCCAAATTCTCCCATGGTCACACACACATCTCTCCCGAGCATTGCCCCGCAATTCCTCATTTGCTCGATATCAACACTCACTCATACACTTTTCACAATACACTTCTGAATACACCTCCAACACTCACACGGCATCATCTTATCTAACTGGTTTCCCGCTAACACTCGCGCTTCCCCGTCGCCCCTTACATTATTGCGCTCTCTCGTCATTATCATCCAAACTAATCTACCTGCGTCCCCACTACAGGTATTGGTGTCACTACCTAACCTTAGCGTTACCTATGGTCAATCTCTAGGTCCCTACACACGATATCCTAACCCTCCCGGGCTAGTTTTCAGTGCCAAACCCCATAGCTACTGCTCCTTTGCCCCTGCTGTGAGGGATGGCAGAGTTGCCATCCCACCACATCGGGCATCTCTCACTACCAATTTGGCCCATCCAATTTCAGCCAATTAAAAATTTGCCAATCACTACCAATCATCTGCCAATCATCACTCTGCCAATCCTTGCCAATCATCAAATTTTGTTTTTCAATTTCGGGTCCAAAACACTATCATCATCACAGTCTACTCACTTGAGCCTCTCGGTGCACCAATTCATTTCCAAAGCTCGGCTTCGCAAAGCCGAGCAATGAATGCAGGCGGTTTGGTGCCGGCGGTTGGATGCGTCCGGCACTCGGTGCAGGGAAGGACGCTTACCCGGGCCGAGATCCCACGCACCATCTCGGCACGGAGCCGTCCAATGGCCCGATCTCGCCCTGCCGGAACGCCTCAACAAAAAGGGGTCGCCATGACGACCCTTCTTACCGGGCCGCCCGTTCCGCCTGGCGGAGCACGGACGCGGCCGTTCAGAGCGCGGCCCGGCGTGGATCGCGTATGGCGGTTCTTTCAAAACCGCCGCGGTTACGGTCCCCCCTGGTCCCCGCGGCACACGAAGCTGCCCGGCACGAACCGAGAGCCGCTTCGGCTATAAGTCGATCTAACCGCTAACCCGTTTAGCGTCGATGCTCCACTTGCATGCTCACACCCCGCGTTCCGTCCCTTGCTCACACATCCAGCTGTCTCCATGCTATTTGTCATTGCACCCTCTCTTACACACTCAGGTGCACTCATTCCGCTCACAGACTTGGTCACACACCTGACCACCGCACACCTTTGCACACACTCGTTCGCACACCTCACCAACACACCTCTTCGCGCCCCCTCCTCGGTCACCTCCTCTGTGACAACCACGGGTGTGCACTCACTTGCACACCCAATCACGTGCCTCACTACTAACTAAAGTGTGCATTATCATACGCGCTCTACCATTCCAGGTGTGCATCCTTTCATTCCAGGTGTACATCCTCTCTCACCTGCCACAACCAACTCACGCTCCGTGTCACTCTTACTACTTTCACCACCACTCTCGGTCGTGCACTCACCCTTACTCTTGACAGCGCTCTTTCCTCATGCACCCGTCCGTTACACACCTTTCTCGCGCATCCTCTTGCGCACACTCTCCCGTTACACCCTCCGTAACACTCACCACAGGCGTGCATTCTCCCGTTACATCCCCTGTAACACTCCCCATCCCACGCTTCCATGCGCCCCCCCACACACGTGCTACGACCAACTCACTCTCGACAGCACACTCACTCCTCGGCGCGCACTTTTTCCTCACACACCCCAGAGTCGGACATTCTCGCACACCTCCTCTTTCGCACTCCGTACCTGTCGCACACTTCACCAGCGGCCTCTCACGAACACCCGGGTCCAAACCAACCCCCAAGCCGACTGAAGCTCCCCTCACACCATATACATTTCCGCGTATATCGCCACTCACCTTGGCACCTCGTCTCCGCACCTCCTCCGCCACCTGCAAACTCCTTATCTGGTTAGCAAGCACACCCTCACGATTTGAGCACCGACCTTGTACATATTCCATTACTTCCTCCTTTATCTCCCTCTTAGTTTCCCTCCGTCTCTTCTTAATTTCACTCACCCCTTCTTCCACATCCTCTAACTTTTGCTTCACCTCTTTTATTTCCCGGTGCGTCTCCTCAATTTCGTCCTCTAAGGCCACCTTGACCGTTTCTATGTGCGTCCTCACCTCCCGGTCCTTTGTCTCCATTGCCTCCATCACCTCGTCCAACCTCGTTGTCAGTCCCTCACGTACCATCTGACATTCCCTCTTCGTCGCTATCAAGTCATTTTTTATTTCGTTTTGTGTCGCCTTTAACCCTCCTAGTACCGGTGTTCTTTTCCACCTGCTCCACTAATTCCCTCTGTCCCACCGTCAGCTGTTCCACCTCCTGCGTCAGATCTTCTATGCCCCCTTGTAACTTTGCCGTGCTATTTCTCACCTCTTTCTCCATACGCTTCTCACCTCGCTTTACCTCCTCGCGTACCCCCGAGACCTCCTCGCTTACACCTCGTCTTATTTCCTCCCCCATCTCCTCCATTTCTTTAGTAGATGCCGCCTTCATCTGTCCCAATTCATTCCTCTGAGCATCCAATTTAGTGTCTAACCCGATTTTCACCTCCTCTATCTGGTTCCCCATCCGTTTGATTTCCCGGGCGGATTGCTCCCCTATCTCCCGCAATTTGCCTTCCATCTTATCTTCTAGCCCCGTTAACCCATTCTTTACCTCTTTTATCCCGTTTTCTAACCCCTCAAATTTATTGTCTAAACCCTCAAATTTGTTTCCCATATTGTTTAACCCGTCTCGTAATTGCTCACTAGTACCCCTCGCTTCGTCCCTCATTCTGCTTTCCAACCCTACGATTTGGTTTCCCAATTGCTCACTATTCTTGGCCATAAGGGCCTCCATTTGCATCATAAAAAGGTTCAAATCCACCGGTGCTGCTACGGTCACGGGTGCCGCTAAATTTGGTGCCGCTGCAATCACGTGCGCGAGGGCGCCATTTTGTGCACCTGACACCTCCTCAACCACATTATCATTTCTCTCCTCCATTTCTTCCCTCTGGTCCTGGGTTACCTCTAACCCCTCTTCTAGTTCCCCCACCGGCATCCAATCATCTTGACCATCCATGGCACGATTTTCAAATTTCGGATTTTAGAAAACAAAATTTCGGCCCACTCGTAATTTGAGCGCGCTAAGCGCTTCAGGTCCGTATCTCGCTCCCGACACCAATTGTTGCGGAACCCAACGTCGGCCTATGGTTCCCCTTTGAGGGGGGATTATTCCCCTCATTTGTTACTGACCGACATGGTCCCTGAAGCTGCACCGCGGCCTCTGGAAAGGCCGGTGCACAGCCCCGTTCGTACCGCGGATAAGATGTTACTTGATTGCCGAGCGGTGTTTAGCAACCGCAGCACGAACTGTTACCAAGACTAACCCGATCCTGAAACGTTGGCCAAAATCGTGCCACAGGTGTCCAATGAGGGAAAAGACAACAACGACGGATGTAGAGGAAAGAAAACAAGAGGTAGGAAGAACAAATCTAATTTATTATTATTATTTACACGTCAAAATAACCAAGGAGAAAGAAGGATAAGAAAATAACCACAGAAGAGGAAGAAGCGGACACAGTGAAAATGCTAGCTTACCTACAGTCTTAATTAATACCCCAGGACAAGACACGCAAAACGGACGACAATCAAACTCACACGAATGGGGAAATTGCAGGCAGGAATGGAAGGACTGGAAGGAGAGGAAGGTCCAACGGGAACCGGAGCTGGAGCTTGATCCCGCACGGGACGTCGGGCGGGACCTCGACGGCCACCGATGCCACCGCAATCTGGCTCCCGCGTCGCAGCGGGTCGAAACTGCGTGGTCTCAAAGCTGGTGGTGGTGGACTCCAAGCTGGTGGTGGTGGACTCAAACTGATGGTGGTGGACTCCAAGCTGGTGGTGGTGGACTCCAAGCTGGTGGTGGTGGACTCCAAGCTGGTGGTGGTGGACTCCAAGCTGGTGGTGATGGACTCCAACTGATGGTGGTGGACTCCAAGCTGGTGGTGGTGGACTCCAAGCTGGTGGTGGTGGACTCCAAGCTGGTGGTGGTGGACTCCAAGCTGGTGGTGGTGGACTCCAAGCTGGTGGTGGTGGACTCCAAGCTGGTGGTGGTGGACTCCAAGCTGGTGGTGGTGGACTCCAAGCTGGTGGTGGTGGTCTCCCTGTGGTGGACTCAACTCATCTGCTTAGGGATCGTGGGGATCGTGGGGACTCAACGTGGGGATCCCTTACTCATCTGCCGTCCCTGGCGCAACTCTCGGTGGGGGCTGATGCAACGGGTTTTATAACCCCGCCCTCTTGAGCCATACCCACTCATTCTTGGTTGGTCGTAGGGGCTTCTTGGCTCCACCTCTTGATGACGATGGGCGGGCCACGCCCTTCTTCTCCGAGTTGGAGCACATGGGCAATGGCGGCGAATGCAGTTGGCAATAGAGGCTTTGGGAATGGGAATGAAAGGGGATCTATCTATTTGAGTTCGGTGCAATGGAGTATTAATTAATGGAAGACATAGCCTTAACCTAATACACAGAATAAGGAAATAACTACCAACAAAGGGGAAATCTATGATTGGCTAACGTGATTGTATATGACCTAAGTAAGGGACGCCCTTTTGACCTTTATACACAACTGGAGGAAGGAGGGTGATATTTTACCATTTACTACACAATAAAAAAAACACAATTCTCATATCCACAACAATATGTTTTATACCTCTCCAACCTCCCTCCAAGCCCCCTCCCTCCCACAGATCTCTCGATGTCCCTGCGCTCAAATGTTGTGTTTGTGTCCTTCCCCCTCTCTCCCCATCTTGTCTACCGCTCCCCTTATTATATGTTTTATGTGTCGGTTTGACCTTTTGTGTGATTAATGTTAGCTCTTTCACGAGCATCGATCTTGTACACAAAAAAAAAAAAAAAATCGATTATGAATCAACGCCTGCTGAGAAGAAATTCAGAATGGGCTTAAGATCAAATTTTGTATAAAGTGATGAATAAAAGGCTCTTTTCCAGGTCGCCTCTGGTCTGCCTCGAGGAGGAGGGTGGAACCCCCACTAGGAATTTGTCAATCCTTGTGACTCCGGGGCCTGGGCAACCCGGTTTTGGGATCCTGGTGGAGGTATAAACTCTCCATGGGGAAAGTGACGAGGGATGACTGGGGAAGGGAGTCCGATAACAGATTGTCAGAAATGCCGAAAAGACGGGATTTTAGAAGCTGACAAATGGTAATTGTCATTTCTGTCCAATCAAAGTCAAGGTAAAATAAGGAGTATCATGGGCAGTTGAGTACAACAACACAACAGGCATTTTAAGGCCATTTTCCCTGCTAAAGCGGGGAAATGACAATCCCATGACATGGTCCCATGACAATCTTCTTCATTTTGCCCTATTTTCTGCATCTCTCCTTGTTAACCCCCTTGCCCGCATTTCTTCTTCCACCATTTTTAGCCAAGTCTTTCTCGGCCTTCCCCGTCCTCTACTTCCTTCTACATTCATTTCCATCACTCTATTCAACCAGTCACTTTCATCCTTCCTCAACACATGACCAAACCATCTCAACCTGTTTCTCTTCACAGCATCCATCACAGGTTATATTCCCATCATCTTTCACAATTCATCATTTGTCTTCCTCTCTCTCAACGATACTCTGCACATCCACCGAACCATTCGCATTTCCACCCTTTCCAGCCTTCGTTGCTGCTCTACATTCATTACCCATGTCTCGCTCCCATAAATCATAACACTTCTCACACATGCAGCATACACCTTTCCCGTCAGCTTCAACGACACTCCCTTCCTCGTCAGCACGCCACTCAGTTCCCGAAACTTCTTCCATGCACATCTCACTATCATGGGTAGTTGAGTACAAGGGAAAAATGAATTGCATTCTGGGTTTGACAGCAGTTGTTATTGTAACTTGTGGGCTTGTGGGTTATCACGCAACCTTTCTGCTGATTGGATGAAAGTCAGCTTTAGGTGAAGGGTTTGTTGATTTGCTGGGGAAGATTGGAAATGGAGCTTAAATAAATATAGCTGAGTGGAGTAGGGGGTGTGCTGAACTTTTAACTTTGTTTATGCAAGAAATCATTTTCAGAAATTGTTATTGCCATGTTGGCATCCCAAAATCTTATAAGGGAGGTAACATGCTGAGTTGTTCCTGCTGGTGTTTCCCTGCTTTTGTATAAATACCATGGGCTCGACGCTTGGCCTTCAGAGAACAGTAGGGGTACTTGCATATACTCATCATATATGATTACTTTCTCTCCGTGTACACGTAACTTCAATACATTTCATTGTTACAGTCTGAAGTGGTTGGTGATCCATTTCATGGTTCAAGTGGTCCAACAACTTGGCTTCAACACCTGTTACATGTAAATCTAACAGCTACTCAAAACACATGGACCATACTACACTTACCATGATCCAACTATGGATCCCACTCACATTCCACGTAACAATATATATAGTGTATAATCGTACTCCTTGATGATGAAATGTGAAAAAAAGAGGTTCATATATATGGATAATGAAAATGTAAATAAAGTATACAGTATAAACAAATGCCAATAATTTGAAGAATGGTTTATCTATCTATATATATAAAAGAAAGTTTTTGTTTGTTTGTTTGTTTGTCTGCACGCGCTAATCACCTGAACGGTGAAAGATAGGAGGAAACCTCTTATACAAAAAATGTCGGGACCCGGGAAGGTTCTAGACTGGGTGGCGAGGCTCACCTCGGCCGGGCTGGGCCCATTTCGCAATTAAAAGCTGAGCTGAATTATAGTAGTCAATCTTCTACGGCCGCGAGTAAAAGCTGAATTATAGTAGTAAATTCATTCAAAAAGAACCCGGGCAACGCCGGGTGCTTTCGATTAGTTATTTTATAAATATTTACATGTATAGTATTTTTTTTTTACAGTGATTAGTACTCACAGGGAGAAGCATGTGTACATATCACATGCAGCACAAAAAAATGAAGACATCGGTGCACTTTTAAAAGATTTAACAATAGATGATTATTGACAATAGAAAAATAAACACTTCAATCTGGAATCTCAGTTTGTGTACAGAAAATAATGCCAAGAATGCTAATTAATACAAGTGTACTTGTAGCTATCAGTGGCATTACTTTTATAAAGAATGAGAAAAACATCATTTCAGAATATATTTCGAGCATTTAAGACAATCTGTCAAAGATAAAACATTTTGATAATATGCATTTGATAATAAGTAGAAAATAGAAATCGACAAGAACTTTATCTCATTGGTAAATTATGGTAAAACCATTAGCCTTTCATCAAAGCAAAAATCAAAAGCAATTCCACTTGTAAAATGACAAACACAGGACATGTACTTGCATGAATTTCATATATTTAAAAACGATGCTTAACCACACCAGGAAAAAAAAAACACAAAGAATATGAAACAAACAAACAGTGAGTACATTCATTGCAGCCAAACTAGGACATATTGTTTTACCTGTTAAATCCTGACACGGTTTGAATTCTGGGTGCCAAGGTAGTTGCAGAGGCGTTATTAGTATCGGGTAACCACTTCCAAACAAAAAACAAAATAACAACAATCACAATTAAAATAACAACCGCGACACAGATGCAAGTTTGTTTGCGATTTGATCTCTCTGCCTTCCGCCGAACTTTTGTCGACACCTTCTCGAACAGATCTGTCTGCAAAAATTGGGACAATTATTGTTATTGTTAACAAGACAAAGAATGAGGGTAAATTGATTATTCTATACAGAGCACAATAAATCTCCTACAATAATATTTTCTTTCATTTCATTTCTTTGTTTCAATCTTTTTAATTTAATTATATATGAGGACTGCAAGCAACTCCTCGGGTGCATCCTACGTGCAGACATTATAAACATAATCTTTATCTATTTGATGAAGTGGGTTGTGAAATAGTTTTACATTCAAGAGCACTAGGATACAATGATATACAAGTTAAAAGACAAACTAAAAATGTTGAACGTTCATAATCTTACGAAAATTCACCAAATAGTCAGGTTCAGTATGTCCAGATTTAAAGTTTCGTTGGAATTTTTGGGGGATTTGGAAAACTATATATTTTTGGAAACTATATTGTATAGTCAGTCAGAAAACCAATGTTGCTATTTGCACAGACTCCTGTATGGCGGCCATCTTGGATTTTCAAAATTGCCGCCGTAGAACTAATTTTTCTCAATATCTCAGCTTCTAAATAACATAGAGCTTTTAACTATGATCTTCTAACTATGATCAGAGACACAAACAGAGGAATCCCTTTTAATTGCTTCCTTTCTCATGCAAAGTCTGGTCTCTTTCGACTGTTTGAAAAGCCCATTGCGCTTGCATTCTGCAAACAGCTAAACATCTCAAGCAAATCAAGAATTAGTGATTATAATGAGCTCTTTATAGAAAACTTTACAGCTATATTAATGTTAAGGTAAATACACAGCAAAAGTTATAAAACAAGAGGCAGAAGAAGCGCTTGTTACCGTTTCCGGTAGTTTTGTCGAGTTTTGCTGTTTATTTTGCTGTCCCGGTGTTTACTGTGTGCTTCAAGTTGGGTTTTGTTGTGAAACTTCTGCCAATTTGTGAGTATTTGTCGGACTTTTCGTGCCGGATTTTTGAGGCTTACATTTTCCATTTTCCTCACCCCATTTTCCTAGTCCACGCTAGTCTTTTTTATTTTTGTTTCTCCTACTTCCTTCAGCCCTTTTGGTTTCTCCCCAGTCCCCTTATTTCTCATTCAAATTCTCCTCTGTTTAATATCTAAAGAACAAACAAACAAACAAAAAACATTCCTTATTATCTCAAAAACTTTCACCTCCCGCAATCTCCCCACTTCCCCCACTTCTACATTCTCTTCAGTCCTCTCCTCCATTTTGCCGTTTCCACTCTGCATTCACACACTGATCGTAAAACTAGTCACCACACAGCCCAACATTCTTTTCTTCAAGCTTTTGCTTTACCCCTCTCCTACATAACCTTCAATAATAATAATAATAATAATAAATAAAAAGGTAACGCTCCTGCCGTACCTACCATCTGCTTATATACACCTCCACGACTTACCCAGATGGTCTTCACGGTGCCATGTAAAATGTTTAAACTTCGTCTTCCTCCAGTGTTGAATTATCTATTCTATTATAATTCACTCTTCTTCTTCTTTCAAAGTCTGTTTTCAAATAAATCCTATATTGAAGGAGCTGGGGCTCCCACGTCGATCGGAAGAATGGACGCAACAAAAAGCTGGAATTCATCCGAGTTGCTTTAATCAAATCAAACACTCAGGCACTCTGAAAACCCGTTTATCGGGCAGCAATATATATACCAATTATCCTGGAGCGTTTGCCCAGGCCCGGCGCCAGGGGGCGTGGCCCAGCGTCCTGGCTGCGGCCTGGCAAGTTGAGGGCGAGCCTGCCCGGGCATGCCCGGGCATGCCCGGGCGTCCCGACCGAGGCCTGGCAAGTTGAGCGCGGGCCTGCCCGGGCGTCCTGGACGAGCCCGGCATGGTGATCGCTCCGCGTCCTTGATAGGTGCAAGGCGATTGTGAAAACCCAGCGGCAGCCGCTACACACGTCCCCCCAGAATCGACTTGCACCGGCAGGGTCAATTTGAGGGGGGTCCTGATGACCCGGCCGAAGCGACCCCTGGCGGGTCGTGGGAGGGGGTCCGGTGAGGTGGTGGGCGGTCGAGTGGGGGGCACCGTGGACGGGGGGCGGCCTCGCCGCGGCGGAAGGGCCACCCGTGGTGGGTGGTCGACGTCCACGTGTGCCGGCTTGAGGCGGTCCACCGCAATCCGGTCCGACCTGCCGCCGATGTCGATGACGAACGACTTGTCGTCCCGTCGCAGCACCCGGAAGGGCCCGTCGTACGGCGGCTGGAGTGGCCACCGATGTGCGTCGTGACGCACAAAAACATACTCCGCTGTGCGGAGTGCTGGGGGGACGTAGGACTGGGGGTCACCGTGGCGGGATGTTGGCACGGGGGCAAACCGTCGGGCGGCCTCCTGGAGGTCCGAGCGCTGGTGAGCTGCGGACCAGGGACTGGTAGCGTCGGGCACGAATTCGCCCGGGACGCGTAGCGCCTGGCCATAGACAAGCTCGGCGGTGGATGCCTGGAGGTCCTCCTTGGGGGCCGTGCGAAGGCCCAAAAGGACCCACGGCAGCCGGTCGGCCCAACCGCCGTCTTGAAGGCCGGCCATGAGCGCGGCCTTCATGGAGCGGTGGAATCGCTCGCACAACCCGTTTGCTTGGGGGTGGTAGGCCGTAGTATGGTGGAGCTTGACCCCCAGGTTGCGGGCGACCGCGCCCCACAGCTCGGAGGTGAACTGTGGTCCGCGGTCTGATGAGATGTCCGCCGGTGCGCCGAAGCGGGCGACCCAGGTGGCGATGAAAGCCTGCGCCACGTCGGCGGTGGTGGTGGAGACGAGGGGAACGGCCTCCGGCCACCTGGTGGTCCTGTCCACCATGGTGAGCAGGTGTGTGAACCCCCGTGACGGGGGGAGGGGGCCCACCAGATCCACGTTGACGTGGTCGAAACGTCGTTCGGGCACGGTGAAAGGTGCCAGCGGGGCCTGGGTGTGTCGGTGGACCTTGGCCCGTTGGCAGGCCGTGCAGGTGCTGGTCCAATCGCGGACGTCCCGACGAAGGCCGTGCCAGACGAAACGCGCCGACACCAGCTTCTGGGAAGCTTTCCGGCCCGGGTGGGAAAGGCCGTGGAGGGAGGCGAAGATGCGGCGTTGCCAGGTGACGGGCACGATGGGGCGAGGCTGGCCTTGGGAGACGTCGCAGAGCAGGACAGTGTCCGCGCAGGGGATGTCGGCCAGGCGGAGGCCCGTGTCCGCCGCCCGGAGGGCTTGCACCGTGGTGTCGGTGGTTTGGTCCGCCGCCATAAGCGCAAAATCCACGCCCAGGTGGACCGCGTTCGCGCTGGCCCGGGAAAGACAGTCGGCCACGGCGTTGTTTTTGCCGGCGACGTGCCGGATGTCCGTGGTAAACTCCGACACGGCGGAGAGGTGGCGCTGTTGGCGGGCCGACCATGGCTCCGTGACCTTGGCCATGGCGTAAACCAACGGCTTGTGGTCGACGAACGCCGTGAAAGGTCGGCCCTCCAGGAGGTGGCGGAAATGGCGGACGGCCAGGTGTAGACCGAGGAGCTCCCGGTCAAACGTGCTCTATTTGAGCTCGTTCGGCCGGAGCTGCCGGCTGAAAAAAGCGAGTGGCTGCCAAACCCCGTTCACCCATTGCTCATGTACGGCGCCCACCGCGTAGTCAGAGGCATCCGTGGTGAGGGCGATGGGAGCGTTGAGCACCGGGTGAGCGAGCAGTGTTGCGTCGGCGAGGGCCCGCTTTGAGCGTTGGAAGGCCGCGTCCATTGCTGCGGACCAGGCGATGTCGTGCTTGGCCGGCTTGCCCCGGAGGGCTTCGTAGAGGGGCCGCATGAGTTGAGCAGCGCGGGACACGAAGCGGTGATAAAAATTCACCATTCCCAGGAATTCCTGCAGGGCCTTTATGGTGCGGGGACGCGGGAACGTGGTGATGGCCTCGACCTTGGTTGGCAGCGGCACGGCCCCGTTCTTGGTGATGTGGTGGCCCAAAAAATCAACGGCCGTCATGCCGAAGTGGCATTTGGCCGGGTTGACGATGAGGCCGTGCTCGCTGAGGCGCACGAACAGTGTTCGGAGGTGGAGGAGGTGCTCGGCCCGGGACGTGCTGGCGACGAGGATGTCGTCCAGGTAAACGAAAAGGAACGGCAGGTCACGCAGCACGCCGTCCATCAAGCGCTGGAACGCCTGAGCCGCGTTCTTGAGACCAAACGGCATCCGCAAGAATTCGAATAAGCCGAACGGCGTGATGACTGCCGTTTTAGGGACGTCGGCCGCCCTGACAGGTACCTGGTGATATCCCCGTATGAGATCAATTTTCGAAAAAATGACCCGTCCCGCCAGACGGGCGGAGAAGTCTTGGATATGCGGGATCGGGTACCTGTCGGGGGTGGTAGCGTCATTGAGACGGCGGTAGTCGCCACACGGGCGCCATCCACCCCCCGGCTTTGGCACGATGTGCAGTGGCGAGGCCCACGCGCTATCGGAGCGCCGCACGATGCCGAGGTGCTCCAACGCGTCGAATTCGGCCTTCGCTACGGCGAGCTTGGCTGGGTCGAGGCGGCGGGCCCTGGCGTAGACCGGCGGGCCCGTGGTTGGTATGTGGTGCTCGATCCCATGCCGTACCGCGACGGCCGAAAACGTCGGCCGCGTGAGGGCCGGGAACTCCGTGAGCAGGCGAGCAAACTCGTTCGCCGCCGGGACGGTGCATGCCAGCTCGGTCGGCGCGGAGCTGCTCAATGTGCATACCAGGGAGCTGAAGGTTTCGGCGTTGATTAAACGACGCCGTTGGACGTCCACCAGCAGTCCGTGTGCGCAGAGGAAGTCGGCGCCTAGCAGAGCCATGGGCACGTTTGCGGTTACAAACGTCCAAGCAAAGCGTTGGCCGCCGAAGCAGAGGGTGACGTTGCGCGGGCCAAAGGTGCGGATGGTCGATCCGTTGGCCGCAACCAAGGAGGGGCCGCAAACCGCGGATTGCCTGTCCTGGTCAGAGGCGGGTATGACGCTCAGTTGGGCGCCGGTGTCGCACAGGAAGCGCCGTCCGGACGCTTTATCCGTGATGAACAGTAAGTTGCCCGTGTGGCCGGCGCTCATGGCTGGTAATGAACGCCGGCCCGGCCGTTTCCCGGCCTGCCGAAGGTGCACGGGGGTCGGCATGTCCGGGCCTTCTGTCCGAACCTGGCATGATAGTAACACCACGCTTGGTCAGGTGGAGGCCCCGGTCGTCGTGCTGGAGGTGGTCGGCTCGGTGTAGCGGCCGCCAATTGCGTCGGCAGTTCGGCCGTCGACCGTGCCGGGTGCTCGGGCGCCATGGGTGTTGCGTCGGACGGCGGTGGGTCCCATGTCGCCGCTGCGATGCGCTGTCCTGCGGCGGAGATCTTGTCGGCTTCTCTGGCAAGGGCCCGGGGATCTGTGATCGTCGTGCTTGCCAGGGCGAGGCGTACCGGGTTAGGCAGCTGACGGAGGAACAGCTCCCGGAACAGGAATGCCGGAGAGTGCTCGCCGAGCAGTGAAAGCATGTAGTCCATTCGCTCGGAAGGGCGCGTGTCGCCGAGCCCAGGCAGTTCGAGCAGGCGCCGTGCGCGTTCCGCCGATGGGAGGGCGAAAGCATCGAGGAGAAGCTTCTTAATCGCGCCGTATTTGTCAGCGGCTGGCGGGCTCTCGAGGAGGCTCAGGGCGCGGGCCGCGGTAGCCGAACCGAGCGCAGCTACCACATGGTGGAAGCGGGTGTCGTCGGCCGTGATGCCTCGCAGGGCGAACAGGGACTCCGCCTGTGCGAACCAAACCGCCGCGTGAGCCTCCCAGAAGGTAGGCAGTTTAAGGGCGACTGCCGTGTCCATGTCGATAGGTCACCAATGAAGGAGCTGGGGCTCCCACATCGATCGGAAGAATGGACGCGACAAAAAGCTGGAATTCATCCGAGTTGCTTTAATCAAATCAAACACTCAGGCACTCTGAAAACCCGTTTATCGGGCAGCAATATATATACCAATTATCCCGGAGCGTTTGCCCAGGCCCGGCGCCAGGGGGCGTGGCCCAGCGTCCTGGCTGCGGCCTGGCAAGTTGAGGGCGAGCCTGCCCGGGCGTCCTGGACGAGCCCGGCATGGTGATCGCTCCGCGTCCTTGATAGGTGCAAGGCGATTGTGAAAACCCAGCGGCAGCCGCTACAATATCATTCCAACAGTTACAGTTCTTCCTTTCTGCTCGCCTTTAGTCCACCCCTCCTCTAACTTTTCAAATGTTTATCCGACTTGAAAATCGCAAGAACCCCAGCATGCAATGGCTGTTTGTATTTCATTATTCATTCCTTTTATCCATCTTCAGTGTAAATCCTTTCCCTGTCTGTTCCCACCCCTACTTCTACTTGCCCCTATCCTACAAACCCTATCCCTTACCAGCGTCCCACTCCATCCCTCGACTACCTCCTACCCCCATTCCATCACTACCTTCCTCCAACCCCTCCCCTTCAAATCTTGTTCATCCTCCCACCTGCTCCCATCTTCACCATACCACTACCCAGTCTCAATCTTCTCCTCACCCCACCCTCTCCCTCCTCCCCCAATGCCGTGTCTTCTCTCATCGTCTCCCCTCCCACTCAAAGCTTCCCTTTCACCCTTCCCTCTCAAACCAGCTGCCTCATCCCTCCTCAAAGCAAACTTTGCTCTCTTACCCCTCACCCCTCTCCAAAGCTCCCCCCCTTCTCCCTCAAATCTCCCCTCTCACCCCCTTCTTTTCGAAGTTGCCCCTCATGCATCCACAAAGCTGCATCCTCCTTCCCCCACCCTCCCTCTTCAAACTCATTCCTCTAATCTTCTACTTCCCTCTGCTCCATCTCATATTACTTCTCATTGTGCCTCATCCCATCACTACCTAGCCTTTCGTCCTCCTTCTCCTCATCCTGCCCTCTGTCCTAGCTCTTCTACAATCTCCGACATGCTGTGAACAGCTCTCCCTAGCTCCCCCATTAATACAGTATATAGACCCGGGCACAGGCAGACAGACAGGGGCGTTGCAATAGTCTTGCATCTTTTTTGGGGCGAGAGTAGCTGTGATGGCACTTGGGAGAGCTCAAACCTCCACCAGGCTGAACAGTTTACATTTTGTATCCCACTGATAGGCTGGATCTGCAGCCCGACCTTAACCAAAATCTAAGCAATTCATCCTCGTCACCTACCCAACTCATCCACCAAATTTTGTCATAATCCGTCCACAACCTTTTGAGATACATTGCTCACAGGCAGACAAAGAGACAGACAAACATGGGTGAAAACATAACCGCCGTCCACCTTTGGTGGCGTAGATATAATTCAACCATTAAACTCAGAACTATTGGAAAGCGTGGAAGCCACATTATAAACGCAATTCCTCTTTCATTGGAATATAAATTTCCACTGAGGATACACTAAAGGAATACATCCACATACAATAACTCGTAACAGCCTTATAGTTCAGTATATGGGATGGAATAACTGGCAAGGCACCTTGAACATGCACAAGACCTTACTAAGTGTGTAAATAACTTACTGAGGCCTCGAGGTTTTCACTTTTCATCAGCAAGCTATCCAGATTATTTTCTCTCTGCAACACTTTTTCCACATTTTTTTCCATTATGTCCTTCAACTCTTCAGTTTGAATGGTCACCATTTGGAGAGTTTCTCCAACATCCCTGTTCTCCTGAAAAACAAGGTGCACCAAAGCAAAGTGAAACAAAAAAGTCGTAAAATAATTTTTTAAATGAAGGAAACCTTTATCATTTTATGGGTTTTTTTGTATACAGAGTCAAGGCACGTGGAAAAGCTAGAACATTGAATGGATCAAGACACAACAGGACAAAAGGAACAGCAGAAAGAGACGGGGGGAGTGAGGAGGGCGGGAATAGATGGAGATGGACAGCAACGTGTGAGTAAGGATGAGGTGTACAGGAGAACGCAAGGGGTGGATAAGATGGAAACAGAAGCAAACTCTCAGGAAGGAACAAGAATGACCGCACTGTGGTCACAACCTGCGACAAAATCCGGTAACGGGCTCAGCGGCGGATCCAGGGAGTGAGGGGGGAGGGAGGTGCAGGGGGTGTGCACCCCCCCCCTTCGATCAGGGAGGAGGGTGCAGGGGTGCGCACCCCCACCCCCTCTGCAACGCAATGGCATGGATGTGCTGGAGGCATACTCTATGATTGACGACAAGAAGGATGCGCTCACTCAACTACGGTCAAATGCTGAAACTGAATTCTCTCTTTGGTTCGATCACGCTAAGGCCATGATAGAATCTGTAGGAGGTGACGTCACAATGCCGAGAGTTGTCAAACGACAAATACATCGTCCAAACACCAATACTCCCTTGCTCTTCTACCTCAGAAACATGTGCATTCCATTTCTCGACCACCTCAGCCAGGAAATGGACACCCGATTCTGTGCTGAAAATCGGGAAGGTAGCGATCTGTTTCTGCAGATGCCATCTGCAATAATCGCTGATACCTGCGACATTCCAGCACCACATCGGAAGCTATTGCGTTGGAAAAACGACATGGAACATCCCGCAGGACTGATAAATGAGCTTAGAGACCGTCAGATATTTTGGAGAAGGAAGCCCAACAACACGCTTCCAAACACATTCATGGATTGTTTCTGCGCAGTAGATGGAGACGAATTTCCATCCATCAAAGTCCTACTCCATATTAGATACACCCTCCCTGTAGGCTCCTGTGAGGCCGAACGCTCATTTTCTTGCCTGCGTCGTCTGAAGACCGACCTAAGATATTCCATGGGAGATAGTCAGATGGCATCTCTGGCCCTCATGAACATACACCATGACTTCACCATATCCCCACATGATGTGTGTGACATTTTCATTCAGAAACACAAGCGCCGTCTATTCCAAAATAGCATAATTTACGATTAATAAAATAATTCACATTCCGCTGTCCTATCTGATCTCTTTTGTGGGGAGAACCCCCTGCCTTGAGCTTCACAACCTCGGTGCATGGCTTTGCCGGGCTTTGACCAGCACCTATTAAACTACTCTATACACCTTAACATGACGTGCGTTTAGAAACATGGGAATTGTTCTGGATTATTTGTAGTTAATGAGCCTAATTAACTCAGGAGATCATAACAATCATTTCGCGAGAACTACACAAATCAGAAATTCCATATCAGAAAGCTCCAGTAGAACTACATAAAAACACATGCCGCACACACACACACACACACACACACACACACACACACACACACACACACACACACACACACACACACACACACACACACACACACACACACACACACACACACACACACACCAATTTATAGCAGAAGGAACAGCTGGGCAAGTCGTTTCACCAGTTCCTCTATCTGACCATTAGTCATCGCGAATCTGTTGAACTGTTGGACTAGGGAAGAACACAAGGAACTGCAGAAACTTCCAAGAACACACAAAATGCCGTTTCTGACGATCATTTTTTAAAACTTTCCTGGGGGAGGACCCCCACAACCCCTAACCCCCCAATGCTATCGTTTCATGTACCCCCATCTTGAAATTCTTGGATACGCCCCTGGGGCTGATTGGGAAACGCGCATTTAATTCAGTATACAAAAAAAAGGAAAAAAAAAGCGCTATTAAATAATTAACTCGACACCTCTTGTCCATGTCACCCTCTGCCACGGTTATATCAGAACGAGCTGATTTGTTACATGGTCATGGATTGTTTAACCCCAATGGGGTCATTCAAAATTCTGTAACGCTATTTTTGATAAAATTTGACACCCCACCGTATGTGTTTTAAACCCACAGTTTAAACCCACAGTTTAAACCACGAGTGAAGCACATTTTACTCAGTTGTGGAAGAGGAAACAAAAGACACATGTGGACCGCAATGTGGGTAACAACGCCAATGGAAATCGGATGATGTTAAACACAAAATTACCACAGGAACGGCTTTAGGGCAGAGCGTAGTGTGCATGCCGATGGCTTGATTAAACCTTACTAATAATCTTTATTAGACGTATGATTATACAGCCCCTCGCTCCCCTTCCTTCCCCCTCTCCTCCCCACACCTGCATGCGTTCAGGCTGCGAGTTTTTGGGGTTTGTTCCGCTGTCTTTCAGGTAAAGTGAATTGATGGTTGATAATATATCAAATAGTTGGAAGAGATCATGGGGTTTTAAAGTTACTGAAAGTTGTATTCAAAATGAAAATGCTGTGTTGTCTCAAACATAAAGTTTGGAATTGAGGCTTGTATGCATTTTGGAATATTATTCATGGTTGGAATATTAATACTGCACAAGTTTCTCACTTAAGGGCAGTTTGTTTATTGAATGTGCAGTATTAATGTCAAAAAGGTTCAGCGATACATAAATACAAATACAGTACCTAAATCATGTATGCCGTTAATTCAAATTGGGAATTTAAAAGGGATGGGATACCTTTTGAGGATTTTAAATGCTTAGCGTTTGAATAAACATGCCATGACCTTGTCAGACAGTTAGAATTTTAAACTTCCGAATCCGAGCATACAGGCATTTGAACAAAGTGCTCGACATACAAGGTCAATAAATCAGATGCAATGCATTTGTAGACAGCAACCTTGGAAGCCTGGAGCATGGTGTGGGACTGAATTTAAACAGTGGAGGTTCCACAAATGGGAAAATAAGACAAAGCATTTAACAAAGCAGATGAGCCAGAAGATATAGATTACAGAATATCTGAGAATCAGTGCAGACAAGCCCGTGACTGACGGATTGACTGACTGACTGACTGACTGACACACAGCACCATGATAATAGGTTTTCACGTTATTGTTCCTATAGGAACATGTGAGGCAAAAAATTCACCCAATAAATTCCCACATCCATAAACACCATGAAAATTATGATGGTAATGTCCTGGTTCGTATAAAGAGTGAAAGTTAACCTGTGTATTCATTATTAATTAATTCAAACAGGATCTAGCTGTTGTCACACACAGACTAACCCCACTTCATAAGGATTACCAATAAGAACAGTATGACCCATGAAACAAACATGCAGATGCACAGACCAAAAGAGGATGTAGAGTCTATGTCTATAATAATAACATGTAGTGTGTGTGCACGTCTCCTCCATGACTCCAAAAGTATGAAAATGGGTGACCCCAAACTTTGCAAGCACACCTTTTGTCCTCTAAGAGTGTGCGTGAATGAAAACGGAGTGTTTAAGTGTGTTAAAACAACCTTTTTGAAGATGATTAACGAGGTGTTAATAACAAAAAATGTATAAAATGGTAGTCTGCCATATTGGTCAACCAGAACAGACCACTTTTTAGCAGTCGGAACTGCTGTTAAGCTCAATTCTGCAGTTTAATTTTTTTTAATTTGGTTCAGGTTAAGAGATTGTGGAGTGTATAACATTTTAGTTGTTAAATGTGTGCGGAAATGAAATAAAGGCATGAACACTGCCCAGAGACGAGACGCCCGGGACACCCTTCACTTCAACATAGTAATTGTAAAATATAAGACATACATGTAAAAATAACGTCTTTCAAGGTAAACTTTTGGGGTGGTCGTATTGATGTATTTTTGCGTGCATGTGTATGTATAGATTACCGCAACGGAACTTCAAACAGGACGCGTTGCCTCGGTTGCAATGGTCCACTCACAAGCGCCGAGCACTCATACGGGAGTGCATGCGTGTGTGTGTGTGTGTGTGTGTGTGTGTGTGTGTGTGTGTGTGTGTGTGTGTTACGTGCTCCTCCCCAACCCCCGGCCACGGTGTACCTCCGAACCTCGAAAGGAGTCATGGCAGAAAGATGTGCTATTACGTGTGTGTCCCAATGACAAATGGTAAAACCACACCAAGCAATTAATACAAAACCAATTATCTTATTCAAACTCACACAATAATAACACTTAACGCAAGTACAAGGAAACTCACTTGCACATCATAAACTATACAATTCCTAGGATGGTACCACCAATATTTCCTTAATCAATAACTCACAGTACTCCAACGTGAGCAAACTGTAGCATTCCCCAAAGTCACGGTGTCATGACACAAGGCCAAAGTCGATCCCCGCTCTGGCGATCACACGAAAAGGTCGTACTGAGACCTGACCCCAGGTCGGTCGACAGTCAAAGCTGCAGAAGAGCCGCTTGGGGAGAGGTCGGGCCAAAGTCGGTCCGGTATTGGTTCACCCAAAAGGTGAATCGAAACTCACACCTTCTGTTCACCCGACAATGAAGCTGACATGAACAATCAGCGGTTCCCAGGTTGAGGTCGCTCCGGGAAAACCCACGACACACACGTGGAACCGGGCGAAGGCCTGGTGCGAGGTGAAATGGCGGACCGGCCGATAATGGAGGCGTTAGCTTGCTCTCCCATGATGATTCACTCTTGGAACCAAAACTCGTCACGCAGGTTTATTTGCAACAGCAATAACGACTCTGTCACGGGAACCCCTTTCCCGGGGAAACCAACATTTGCTCGCGACCAAGGTCCACAAGATCCGCTGATAAGCCCCTTTTCTCCTCTGATCTCTCTCGATCCTATCGCCCGCCTCCTCTTCTTCTTCTTCTTCCGGTTTCTTCTCACCCATTTCGTTTTTATTCTGAAACACTATTTTTACCTTTGAAAACAGTTATCTCCATTTCACACCAAAACCGTAATAATAATAGTACCTGAAACTAAAAATGCTTCAAGTAGATGAAAACCACAAAGACGGAAGTGACGAATCCGTAACAGTGTGGTCATTAAGCATATAACATATGTCATTCTCTTTGCTAACTCCCCCACTCCTCCACCTCCCCTCACCTTTCTTTTTTCTATCCCCCACCCTCTCTCTCCTCCCCTCTCCCTCTTTCTCTTGCTCCCACCTCCTATAGAGTCAGACATTATTCTCGTGTCCCCGGGGTTAAGACCCCTGAGTGACGGATGACCAAAACGAGCTTTAACTCTGAGGCGTATTTCGACCTTGGCAGGATTGTCTTTGGCGTGCGTGGGAAAGGTCCGAAGTCTTATCTAAGTGGGAACACATGGGTTAATCCGAACCCACAAAACAAAGAAACAAAACAAGACACACAAGTAAAATTCAACAAATATAAATGTATTTACAGTAATGTAAAAAACAATGAAAGGTGAGGTGAACTAAAATTCCTAGGTTGAGGATCCTCCAGTCCGACTCGTATACAGACAAGGGAATGATAAAAGAAAATGAAATAATGTTGGTCGTGGAGCCACTTAGTTCTGGTCGCAATGCAGGGCTTGGTGGTCGTCGCCTCGACCCACCACGTGGGAAACGCACAAATGGTGCAGAGTTGCTTTTTCATCACACCCCGACCGTTAGGTAATCCGTTCAGGCGACCCTTCTTCACCAACATGGCTCCGGTGATCTCTCCGGCACACACAGACCAGCTCCCGTCGTCCTCCCACGCAAAACAACCAAGCGACTGCCACAATCAAAACCAGGACAAGAGCAAAAGGCAACCGCAGCCGTTCTCCTCGAAAGCCAGCAGAAAAGAGAGAATGCAACCGCCTCCAATGAACGCCAGCACAAAAGAAAAAGAGAAAATGACATCTACTCTTGCTTTTTCTCCAAACGTCCCGATGACGTCATCCTTTTGACCAATCGTCCAGCGCCGTCAAATCATCCCAACCGACCGTCCTTCGGGGCGTCGCCTCACAGCCATTCTTGATGCCCAATGACGAAGCTCCGGGGGTGGTTGTCAATTCCGGTCCTCTGAGGCGGAGCCAAGCCGTCCTTTGGGAATGTTCAGCTGGGCGGGGTTCCTTTGCCGATCGGCAAGTGCTGTTTCTGTCGGCCCTGGCGGCGTAGTTGGCTAATGGAGCCCATTGCCTGGCTGGCCGAGTGAATTTTATAAGAACAAAGGGAAAAATCATAAGGGGCCAACTACATACTGGGTTTATTAATCTTACACCCTATAGCTAGTTAACACAAAAGCCACGCCCCTTATGGCAGCATGCAAACACTCTTAACCTGAACATTTACCCTGCTGATGTACATCGAGATGGCTTCTTCTTCTTCATGCCACATGATCCATACTAAAACCTACACATTCTGAACTTTCCTATGAGGTATTTGAGGTATTTCATGCCTACCCCCCACACACGTACATTATTAAATAATTGTAATCGGAATAATTCTAATTCTAATGAGAATAAAAATAATAAAATTGAACTATGAAACTGAATAATTGTGTACGTGCTAAATAGACTGGCAGGCAGTCGCAGTGTGCAGGGCTAAAGGAATGTCACCGGACCACTTGAGTGGCTGGTGTTTACTCCAGAGTCCCTGTATAGAGAGTTCCGACAACCCGGAATTAGAAGCCATTTTGTTTCCATTGTTTGCGCCACGCACTAGTGCACTGCCCGCCAGTGTGTATACATTGTGCGTAACCTAGTACAAAATTTGAGTGCCGACATTGTGTAATTTGTTACTTGCACCGTGCCCCTCGCTTTTGATATGATTTTCTCTTAGTCCAAGATAAGAATCGGATTTTGTTTATTGCAATAATCTTTGTTCAGAAATGTAGTTTTATGTGGGGAGGAGAGGGAGGAGAGGGGGAAAAGGAATAAAAGGGAAAGAGGGGACAGGAAGTGCCTATCATTTTCTGGACTACCTTGCTCTCTTGCGTCTTACTTTCTTGACTGGCATGCATGCACACAAAGCCGACAATGTGAACATTTTCAAATCTCTGTTTAAGACTCATTTATTTGAAAATGCCTACATCTGATTATGTCTTAGGTTTTCTTCTTGTATAATTTGTATTTGTATATTCATCTTGTTGGCTTTCTTCTGTTTTCTAAGCGCTTAGAGGCTCCTGCAATTTACGCTATATAAATTCCTATTATTATAACAAGATTGCCTTAAAACCATCTTGACAAATGACAGAAATGTTGATTTTAAATATGAAAATTAAAAAGTAATTAAACTTTTCATGTAGGCGCTCCGGGAGAAATACATAAGCACAATTAAATTGTAATTGTATAAAAGGCCCAGAAATTGTAATCCAGATTTGCAATGGAAGAGTATGCATGTAAAACATACCCGTTTTTCATAGCAATGTACAATTAGTTGTATGGTGTACATCTAAACTATTCCAAATTACATACATGTACATAATAATAATAAGCGTTACGCCGAGGTCCCCCGTCGGTGAAGTGATGTGAGTTGACAAAGTGGAAGACGCAAGGCGGCCATCTTGGATTTTGACGTGGCGACCCAATTTTCAATAGCGTTCTCCCTTATGCGTAGATACACCCACACACCAGATTAGAAGTTAGTAGTTCGTTTATTTTTCAAGATACTTCGCTCACAAGGTTCAGACATACATGGCGGCGGCCATATTGGATTTCGACGTGGCGACCAAATTTTCAATAGCGTTATTTCTTTTGCGTGGATACACCCACACACCAGATTAGAAATTAGTAGTTCGTTTATTTTTCAAGATATTTCGCTCACAAGGTTCAGACATATATATGGTGGCGGCCATCTTGGATGTTGACGTGGCGACCCAATTTTCAATAGCGTTCTTCCTTATGCCTAGATACACCCACACACCAGATTAGACGTTGGTACTTCGCTTATCTTTCAAGATATTCCGCTCACAATGTTCAGACATACATGGCGGTGGCCATCTTGGATTTTGACGTGGCGACCCAATTTTCAATAGCGTTCTTCCTTATGCCTAGATACATCCACACACAAGATTAGAAGTTGGTACTTCGCTTATTTTTCAAGATATTCCGCTCACAAGGTTCCGACATACATGGCGGCGGCCATCTTGGATTTTGACGTGGGTTGCACCCACACACCAAATTAGAATTCGGTCCTTCGCTTCCACACGCATGCACGGACGTACGCACACACGCACGGACGGACGGACGGACAAACCATAGTCCCCCTTTCGCTCCGCAGTGCGACGGAGGACAACAATAATAACAGTATTTATATAGCGCCTTAACATGAAATGAACAAAGCGCTTCACAACATATCTTGAAGACTACAACTTATATTACACAATCTTAGAAGAATATGACTTAAAGCTACTTTTCAAAAAATACAATTAAGTTACTTTGGAAATAAATGTTTTGAGTTTTGATTTGAAAGTTTTTATGTTGTGTGAGGTCCGAATAGTTATAGGTAGTTTGTTCCAGAGGGCAGGTACTGAGTTGCAAAAGGCTTTGACCCCGTATGGCATATGAGTTCTATTACAGACAAGGAGAGTCTTATCAGCGTGTGATCTTAAGTATTTGGCGTCATGAGAATGAGTGTGAGTATTAAAGACAATACTCACATTATTAAGTACTAGGGCATGCCCGTACTATATCTATATCTAAAATTATATCCCCCCCTCTATTTACATGAAATGGTTTGGTCCATGAAATGTTTTGGTCCCCCCCCTCTATTTACATGAAATGGTTTGGTCCAAAGCGAACGGCTTCCGGAGTTTGGTAAAGAAATCGCCATCGCGTGCACAAACGCGCAGGAAAGCGAATGAATCGCAAATTCGTTTTTATTAGTTTTAAAACATAGTTTAACGCCAACATAGTTTGCAAACGTGAAATAAATGAATACGCTCTCAAATGTGCCATCCGAGGCAGAGTGTGTCCGCCACGTTCGGCACACGCGATAGTTCGCTGCTCTCTGATTGGTTGAATCGTTTTTTGGACATAGCTCGGTAAGTAATTGTCCGATTAATATGAAACCTTGAAAAGGCACATCCTCGGGTCCCCAGCAATATACCTGGCAAGTTAAAAGTATATCGGACCCGTGGTTGTCGAGAAACAGCGGTCACAGACAAACGTACAAACGTACAAACAGAGATTACTGGAATTATAGATAGATTATTAAAGACACCAAACAAAGCCAGACAATAAAATAGAGCGTTCCTCGTATGTATTCAATGCAAGGCCAGAAACACGCGCAGATCGGACAGGAAACAACATGTCGTCCACAGACCACGTGACCAATTTTTTTCGGACTCTTCATATCGCAACTCTCTCTATACAGGGACTCTAGTTTACTCCAGAGGCAAGGAAAGCTGGGAGATCACTCGAGTGGCAGCTGCATGGACCATGTTGATTCCTGAGGCAAGGAAAAGCTGGAAGGTCACTTGGCTGAGTAAACTAGCTGGAAGGAAAAGCTGGAAGGTCACTTGGTTGAATTGCCAATTCACATGGTCATTGGCCCAGTGATTCCTTGCTATACGATGGAGTCGCGTGAGTATGGGACGCACAGCTGGACGACGAGCGCGAACATTGGATGCGTGTTCCTAACAGTCTGTGCAGTCTGTTCCTAACAGTAAAGCCTGTTCCTAACAGTCTGTGCAGAAATATGTATCCCAATTGCTTGGCGAAAGTCAGTATTCAGCCTTACAGCACTATAGTCCATGAGCTGATCCCTTAATTTGGTTCAATTGGTACCATCTGAGGGCACCTCAAAATTTTGCTATTTTCTGATAGCTGGATGTTTCTGGAACTCAAAACAGCATGATGGACATTTGTAACTTACAGCTCAAGCTCAGTAGAGCCATATTCATATGGGTGGGGTAGGTGAAAAAAACGTGATATTTGTTCAGTGAAAGAAAGCACTTTTTCAATTGTTTATTGCATACATCTGAAATTTCTCTTACAAAAGTATTTTTTTTAAATACATATAATCAAGATTTAAACAGTGCAAATGTTTACGACTTAGTGAACCTTCCAGTTCTTAATAGGGCCGCTGTAGCTGAACAAAGATTGAGAGGAGGACCGGCCAATAGCCAATCCTATTGGTCCATGTTGATAATAAACCGGATAGCGTATTTTGAACACATTTAATTAATTCAATCATCACTGTGATAAAATTAATACTTAAAACACTATTTTGTAATATTTCAACGTCCATCATGCCAAAAACAGAAGTGCACCTAATAGCAAAATTGGCAAGGCATACTTATCATTCTGTGCATAATAACCATACAAGTAACAAATTGAATGTACAATATCGTCAATATCCTATCATTCATAACTCACAGTCAACATGTCTTTCAGAATTTCTCTTAAGTACTCAATGTGTATTTTAAACCTTCTCTTACATATAGATGTACACACAAATTCATCATATTTACTATCAGATACTTAATGGGTGTCACTATCACTATCGCTGTCAGATTGCTGGTCCTCGCTGAGATCCTCGTCAACCTTCATATTGTCACAGTCTTGTAGAGTACAAGCCTGAGTACAAGGCAGTCCATTCACCATACACTGACAACGGGGCAGTTTGCATGACTTCTTACACTTGCAGGACAGGAACTCCAATACGATGTTCGGTGCTGGCTCTCCTGTCATCCAGTTTATCATCAGGTCTCCATTATCACTCAATACCCAACCTTTGCTGTCCAGTGGACTTGGTGTCTGGGGATCAGCTTGTAAGGAGCGGTGCCACACAGCAGCTTGGTAGTTTGCTCTGACTGCATGAAGATGAAGACAGTCATGGCATGGTGGTAACTGACCAGATTCTACATTACCATCTTTCACCCTGAATAGTTCGTACCGCATCTCGTTAACATCACAGATATCAGTCTGACTGACAGAGTCGGCATGTGAATGCTTCCAAGACCTTGAAAACGTCATCTGACAGCTGCCATTCTGATCCCAGTTTAGTGAAAGCGTCCCTGAACTTGTCGTTGCTTATTAGCAGTTTTAGTGCACCAAGCTTTCCACGACCACTAAAAGCACTAACAGTGTCACAGCCAGAAAACGCATGTAAGCCTAGTAATCCATCGCATACATCCTGTCCCAGCGCTGCAGACACTTTGCTGATGCTGACAAATCGCGTGCAAGTTGTCGTACCACACTTGACATATATGGCACAGTCAATGTCTTTCTGAAAGGCCAGACATAAGAGTATGATATCAGTATCCTCCGCTACTATGACGATTGAGGACATGGCTGGTGCAGCATGTTTGGCATGGAAGATTACTCTTGTATCAGCCTCCTCCTGGGATGTGCTTAGATCCTTTTCCTCTGTTACTTCATCGCAGGTGATCTTGAAGCATTGATTACTGCATGTAACATACATGATTCTGCCACCAAGTTTCAACCTCATGTTTGGCTCTTTCCACTGGTTCACAATGAAATTTATAAGTTTCATCTTGCTAGCTCCACAAGAAAGAAGGCGTCGCCATTGTTGGATCTTGTGACCTGGGATGATATTGGTGAATCAAATTCCTGTTTCTGAACCTCTCATTGTCCTCTCAGCTGCTTTGATAGACATCTGTTGGTACACATCAAAGACCAAGTCAATTCGCTCACTCAGTTCAGTTCTCAGTACAGATGCCAGCATCTGATCCGCTAAGTCTTCAAACGTTAGGTTATCACCCTTCATCTTCTGTACAATAGTCATTCCGTCAATGATACATGCAGACGGGGTTTCTATATGGTCAGCAGGCGCGGCCATAGTTTCCAACTTTCTTGCCAATGCTGCCTTATTTGTCTTTTTCAGTGTCCCATCAGTGTTTGCTAACGACCACGGGATAGGACCTAGAGGATGCTTTAGGACTTCTTTCATATCGAGTTTTCTTGATGAAGCAACCAAGACCATATGACCGAACAGCTTATTGTCACTCTTCAGAACAACTTCCTTGTTTGTGGATTTCTTGGTTTTCCGTTGCTTGATACTGTCAAATGTCTTCAAGCTCAACCTTGGAATCTTCTCATAGAATTTTTCTCCTTTCGCTATTCGATCCTCTTGGAATTTTTGGTACGTTCCTTCTCCCTTCTTCTGTGCAGACACCAAATCAGCAGAAACATCTGGTGGAGCAGCTGCACCAGTTGAGATACTGATGAGCTCGGTTTCACCTGTCTCGAAAGGATTCGTCCAGTTGGCTTCAGGAATATCTCCAAGAGACTGTACAACATCTTCATCTTTCTTAATACGGGAAGATGTCAAATCATGATGAACACTAGACTCGGAAACATCTGTCATCTTACGTAGTTGTTGTAGACATGAGCTGCGATACTCTGCTGTCATGTAGAACCGACTCACTGCACCAGGGTTGAGAGAGAATCCTTTCGTGCCACCTGTAATATAAAACCTTGGTAAGTACATTGTTTCATTACAGGTATTTTGTGCACTTTCTGCACTTGTTCAGCTAGAAATGTAACGTTTTAGCTTAATTTGCTACCTGCTGTTTGCGTGTCTTTATTGATAGTCTCTTCGATTGTTTGCCAACTGGAATACGCCCAAAGGGGTTACTGTCACCCAGTTGAACCGAGAAACCGCCATCTAACATGTGTTTGTATACCTCGGGGTGCGTCTCTGGAAGCCTCGTCATTTCACAGTAATAGAGCGACAAGTACCTGCAAAAAAAATATATTATGCAGGTGCGTATGAGGAAGAAATTTTGATATATGATTTCATGATCACCAATTTACTGCTTAATTATTAATCATACCTGGCGTAATTCTGCTTATCGTACGCGAAGCACCACGGTATCATTCTCTTGACTGCAGACAGGTGGAGAGACCAGATTCCTTCTCGTGAGCCTCGGATGAGTTTGTCAGGGAATAAAATATTCATATTAACAATTGACCATATTGTTAATATAACTACCGAATGTGATCTGGTGTAAATATGCTCTGTGGTGCAGTTTGATAAAACTGTGAATCCTCTTGAACTATTTAGCTTCTGTTAAAGAGCTAACAGGTGGTCAAGAGAGAGTTAATTTAAGGAACAGAATGTGTAACGCTCTTGGACTGCCATCTGTCTATCGAAAATAGCCTATGTTCAGTCCACTGAACACAGGCTAGAAAATGCATCTGTCACCTCTCTGACAGTTTTAGCCATGGGCAAAATTCCCCCTCAGACAGGTCATACAAAGTGACCTCTCAAAGGGGTATGAAGCACTTTTAGCTTTCTATCCCAAACTATGGCTAAATATGGCTTTTTGGATAAAGGAACCAGAGACGCTTGCAGGCTCTCATGTCCCAAGGGGTATTTAACCTCTGCTCCATGACATCAAAGGAGTTTGGGCCTTTATAACCAAGAGAAAGTTGCGATTGGAGAGCAGTGAAACTGGGAGACCGACTGTGAAGTTCTGAAGACCTACAGACCGAGCTTCAACAAAGACCTACCGAACAAGCTTCAACAAAGACTGGAACAAAGACTCATTAAAGATCTCGGCTTAGTATACAACAAAATTCTCTAAAGTGAATAAAACATTGATTTTGCTAAAACGAGTTTCTTGAAGTTTTAGTAGTAGAACAGTAGAAATTATTCTTCTACAAGATCCAGGAGAACGCCTACAATGTCAATGAAGGAGACCCAGAAGGATGCCAGCTGCCCTTGGCTGCTGCGTAGATGATCAAGATACTGTGTAAAATGCGAAAGCACCAGAGACAGAATCATTCCTCAACACCGAGTCCAGAGTTTCGTGGGACACATCTTCATGTAAGGATCTGATGGCTTTGGTGGTCTCGTTCAGGTGCTTTACATCTTCAGCATGGTGGTCTTCGAACCATGGATAGAAGCCTTTCCAGGCTAATCTGAGCAAGGCCTCGTACACAAGCTTACAGAGCCGAACCCCTCGGTTGTAGTTGCGACCTTCGAGGACTGATGTGATTGAGCCCTCAGCTATTATGCCTGATTCAACAGCTAGATCCCTCAATCCAGCCGAACTGAACCTCTTTCCAATGATTGATAACAGGTTACACAAGGTATGGAACGTTCCCATTCGTAGCACCACCTTCTGAAACAGTTGGTTGTGTTTCCATTTGATCTCCAGAGCTTTTGCATACAAGGCTTGGTCGAAGACACAAACTATCTCCTGAACATTTAGTTCATCCTTTATCTTGGCAGCCTGAAGCAAGATCTGGTGAACTGTTGATAAATGTGTGGCTGGAGCGTTGATTGTAGGGAGATATCCTACGGTGTCTTTCTTGACTGATATATCGTCTCTCGTCGTCAAATTGAGGCCAATCCAGGAACTGATAGACTGATTTCTGGTATCAGAAAGACGAGTCAATGACCACACAAGGTTTTTACAATTCGCTGTTTCCACCGCTGATTGCATATCCATATCCAGAGGTTTCATGGCTGGTGGTCCTTCTCTGTTGCCTGCATTGTAGTCTGGCACTTCCAGAGCTACGGGTGTAATGGTCCGCTTCTTCTCGTTTGATTGGGCAAATTTACTCTCTGGTAGCTTCACGGTCTGGACTTGAGGCTGTATGATAATTCCATTCACGCTGTGAGAGGTACCACCACCGCTAAGCGTCTCTTCGAGTCTGTCAATGTTGTCAAAGGCAAGTGTTGTTGGAATACCTGTATGAGAGGTGGACGGGAGAACAACCCCTCGGTCTGCTTCCTTCCTTTGTTTCTGAAGACATAATGCAGTGTCCATCTCTTCAAGCTTGGAATACGAGATACTGTGTCCCAGTCGATTGAGCAACTTAATAAGTTCAACATTGCCTGTGAGGGATTTTACTCCCCACGGCAGTAGAATGTGCTTGGTGGGCGCAAGTGCCCCTCTACTCACAGCATACAGGCAATCTTGTCCTATTGACTGCACAACACATTTCAGTTTTTCCGTTCCATCCTCTGCTTCACCAAGTAGAAGCAAATTCAACAAGGTTTGTAAAGCATCTGGCAAAATACTGTACTCAGAGTTCAGTTCATCAGGATGCGGAGGCCACGGTTTTGTTTTGAGCTTCTTGATTTGTCCTCTTATGTGGGTCGCTGACAGTTTCACAACATTTTCCATATCATCTACATGCTTTAAACACTCCAGTCGATCTTCAATCTTTGTCAGTTCAACCACTACCTTCTCCAAGGAAAGACTATCTGGATACACTAAAAGCTTACCACTGTTGTTGGTGACAAAATGAAGTGATTTGCCAAATTCACATTCTAGTTTTCGTCGTATGTGTTTTTTGGTTTGTAATTTCACATTATTGCAACCAAATGATTGCATATGGTTCACGAATTTCTCAGTCAGAACTGTCATTTTCACCACTGTTGGCGCCACAAACAATGTCTCTCTGATGTACATGAAGAGGTGTAGGTAGGATTCATGTTCGGCTGCCTTATAAGCCACTTCATCGTCGTCAGTTGAGTTTGTATTTGGAGGTGTTCGTTTCTCATCTCTGGTATAGTTACGGTAGCAAGTCTTGTGGTAATGAGCCTCAGCAGCAATCAACTCCCTAGATGTAATTGCGAGGATACGATCATCCAGCTTTGTAAGAGCTGCATTTCTTACTTTATCATCTGCACGCATCTCTCGAGACTGCAGGAGGACCTCTCTAGTGTTAGAGCCTGAAGCATACTTGCTTTTCTTTTCACAAAAGATGCAAACTGCCTCTAAAACACGTGATGTGGTAGGTGTGCTTCGAGAAGATCTTCTTGTTTCACTGGAACATTCTGATTCCCATGTTTCGACAAACTTTGCGAGTGTTTTCTTATGTGTGAAACTGGCTCGACAGTCTCTGTGGTAAAACAAGCGTTCGTCATATTCATGTTCCTCGAGGTCATGGATAGGATAAAAGTTTTGTATTTTGGCTGCATTCAACAGTACGTTAAGGGATTCTGCATCTCTAGGCTTGGTAACATTAGATTCAGATGATTGTTTGGAACAAATAATGCAGGTTCTTTCGATTGAAGATTGTTTGCGCTTCTTCCTAGATGACTCCATAATGTTTTGATGTTCACATTCTGAACTCAGTCACACACCTGAAATGATATATAAAGAAACGTTCAGAATCGTTCATTTTGTTTGATAATCTACATTTCAAACCTTAAATAAATTTTCGTCATCTGATATCTGTAAAAGTATATATTAGACTTAATTACATCTTAAATATTTTTGCTTATGCATTTAAAAATTTATATTTAAAGCACATAACAAATATTTTATAAGCTTATAGTTTATAACAAATATGGTCATACCAAAAACTGTTGTGGATCATCACAGCACGAACAAAATATCAGCTGAAAACCCTTAAATATAAAAATTAATATCGCATGTCTTGCCTGTAAGTAAAGTAAATTGTACAGGGTCCGTCAGAGAGGTGTGACGATTTTCAGAAAACTCGTACACAGTTGTTTTTAGTCGAATTTCAATTTTTTTTTTTTTTAAAGACTACATATATAATGCCATGTAATACACTGTAACAAAGACATTTTTAAAATGTAATTCATGTTTGAAAAATGACATCATCTAAATGGCGGCCGTTCTTGTCCAAGCATTCTTGCAGACGCGTGGAAAAGTTCCAGCATTTCTCAGCACAGCAGCATCCCTCAGCAGTTCCAGCATTCTTTCTGCGAGCGTAAACCGCCGTACGAAATCATTCTGCTGCAGTTCTTGAACCACCATGATTTTGTACGCGTGATAATGAAGGTCCAAGTGCAAAATTCGACGAACTGATCTGTCTGACATCCGTAGAGCGCGAGCGTGCCGTACCGCTGACTGACGAGGGCTGGCCTCCACAGCTTGTCGAACCCTTTCGATGTTTTCCGGGGTCCTAACGGTTCGATCACCTCCCCGAGCTGCTCCCGGCCTCACAGATCCAGTTGTCCTGAGGTTTTTTACCCACTTCAATATTGTGTTTCGAGACGGAACGGCGCCACGTCGACCAACATTGAAGTGAGTAAGAAATCTGCGCTGTGTATGCACAACCGAACTACCCGTTTGAATAAACGTCTCAACAACAAAGACGCGATGTTCAATCGTCCACAGCTCCATGGCTACTGAAATGGCGCCTAACAACGAGTAACCAACAGCCATCACGCATGTGCTAGACCCCCCACTTGCATTGTTATACCCAATTCAAACATGAATTACATTTTTAAAATGTCTTTGTTACAGTGTATTAAATGGCATTATATATGTAGTCTTTAAAAAAAATAAAAATTGAAATTCGACTAAAAATAACTGTGTACGAGTTTTCTGAAAATCGT
Organism: Myxine glutinosa; assembly: GCF_964187855.1. Taxonomy (NCBI): domain Eukaryota; kingdom Metazoa; phylum Chordata; class Myxini; order Myxiniformes; family Myxinidae; genus Myxine; species Myxine glutinosa. Next base: position 151,713,807 of record NC_136268.1, read on the forward strand.
CACACCTCCCAGCCGGACCCTGTATTTGTTAATATCCAGTAGAACTTGCACACATATCAAATTTTCACTTTTTGCACAAATAATACCGCGTTTATATGAAATGATAATGCAATTAATGGACACAAAATAAGTTCCAAAAATATTTATTTAACAAATATACATGTTTTATCACATCCACACACAACCACACACAAAAAAGCAACATTCATTATTGATTATTTTATTTGGTCGCCATAAGCAATATTGTAACAACTTCCATGTGTCAGAAATGGCCATTTTTGCCACATTTTCATCAAAATATTAAAATCGCTGTAGAAAACTTGAGCTGTGAGTTTGGAATGTCCATCATGCATTTTTGTTGTGTCCTCATATGTACCATCAATAAACAATAGGTTTTTTGAGGTGCCCTCAGATGGTACCGACTTCGTACCTGGCTCATGGACTACTAGTAAAGTGGTTTTGCCTCGCCGACAGGCTTAAGTAGTGGCCCTGCTGGGCTGTCATGGAATGTAGTCGACCTGAACGTGGCCTTTCTGCGACGCTACCTGTCGCATTAAAGCGATTCCACAACCTGGAAATGACGCTAGGACTCTCATTAAAATTTGCTGCCACATTTCTCTGTGACTGTCCAGCTTGCAGCAACCCCACTGCTCGACCTGCTTCAGCTACGGTGAGATGCCGTCTCATCTTACTATAATTCACCAAATGTCCGTCTGTCTGTCTGTCTGTCCATTCGAAGGTACCGCAAAAACTTGTGAACCGATATTTTGGGTGGGTAATCCTGGGATCTCCAGGAGTAAAATAGGCTATTTAGTTTTTCCAATTTCAGCTTTGGTCTCCAGCATTCTCAGGTTTGGACTCCCGCATAACATTCACGTTCGCATAACGTTCATTGTGACGATGTTTCCAAAGAAGGTGTTGTTGTTTTCCCGGGTGCCGCACAAATGGCTGCATTGATCGCTGCACAGCTGCAGTTTTTCCGTAATCGGACTCGGTGACTTCGGACAAAGACCTTTTATAAGGACACGGGTTGAATCCCTGCTTGAGAGAATTCCATCCCCCTCCCCGCCATCACGGCCGTCTCTCCAACTTACAATCCCACAAGATATGCGGAAAGGACGACCCAAAAGCAATATAAACATCATTAAACAGCATTCGTATGTAAACATCATTAAAAGTAAATAATGACCTCGGCCAAAGTTCAAATGACGTTTAATCTCTACATGAGAGAACTCCACATAGCTATTTGGGTGGTGTATACGCTAACAGATCGCTGTCTCCATCGATCTTGCGTAGGCCGTACGACCTATCGGCTCAAAATCCTTTTAACTGTTTATTTGGTAGTTTTTACAATGAAGGAAACATGTATCGGGTGTACATACGACACAGCTGCACACCAGTCTCGGAGGCAGTCCAAGAATTACAGATCTGGTGAACAAGGACGTGACACAGCTGCACACCAGTCTCGGTGTCTTGGAGGCACACCAACAACTTCACCAAAATCTGATATTTTATCTTTTCATTTGGTCCTCCCAATTGAAGCCCCGCCCATAGGGCGGGTACCGTTGCTAGTGCTGGTAATTGAACCCGAGTGTACTAAACGTCAAATAATGCAAAAAAAAAAGAAGCAAAACAGTAGCCTTCTTAAAGTTCAGTTGAAGCTACAGAACGGCAGATACACTATGTACACTTTGGTTTTAGAGCAACCGAGACAAATTATCATGCTACAGCTGAAAAACAAGTTGCACGTGCTATCATTTTACACACAGTTATTGAATACATATGGACGGTGGTAATTATTGAAAAGTTTTTAAAAGTAACTTTATTTTCTCGTAGAAAAAATAACTTGAAAAGGCAATCTCTAACTTGTTTTGTCCAGTATATTTAAGATCCACCTGGCGTTATTTCTCCAGCAGTATAAGGTCCTCATATGAGAGCTTCTCCCGGTACGAGTCCAGCAACTCCTCTACAATACCCTCCTCCGCCTCATCAAAGCCGACAGCCTTGACCATTAAGAAGACATTACTTCGTGCTTTCGACAGATCATTATTCATGCTGAAATCCTTGAAGTCATGAACAAATTGAGGGCGAAGTTTCCTACACACACCATTCATACAGTAACGGGTGACTTCCTTCCAACACTCCTCAACATTACATAGAGCATTCCTTATTGTAAAGACCTTCCAGAATTCCTTTGCAGTCATCTGATCATTATCAGTTGATTTAATCAGGTTTGCAAATGTTATTCAGAGATAATACACATTGAATGTAGCAATCACTCCCTGGTCTTAATATCAGCTATACAATCACCTCTTTAATAGCATTCTAAAACATCAATTTTAGACATGGTTGTTAGTTTTACTGACTACATCACTGATGTTCGTATGACTATAACTTGACCAGGGTTGTTAGTTTTACTGACTACATCACTGATTTTGGTATGACTATAACTTGACCAGGGTTGTTAGTTTTACTGACTACGACGTCACTGATGTTGGTATGACTATTAGTCTAGTAGGAAGACTAGGTCCCCCTGCACCCCCCGGAGATATACTTCTAATCAGTGTTTCGAGATTGGAAAAAATGTGTAGAAAATGACTAGCTATGGCCCCAAGCTGAAAAAATGTCCCACATACCATTTTTATGCAAATTACTGCTGCCATTATCAAAAAAAGACTAGGTCCCCCTGCACCCCCCGGAGATATACTTCTAATCAGTGTTTCTAGATTGGAAAAAATGTGTAGAAAATGACTAGCTATGGCCCCAAGCTGAAAAAATGTCCCACATACCATTTTTATGCAAATTACTGCTGCCATTATCAAAAAAAGACTAGGTCCCCCTGCACCCCCCGGAGATATACTGAAACTGGCAGTGACTGGTGATTGAAATGCGGTGCCTTTTTGTGTTTCAGGTCGAGGTACGTGAACTCCCCACGATCTACAGCAACCAGGAAGAGACTGATACCAGGGTGGTTCTGTACCTCCATCATGCTGCTACCATCGGATACAAGAACGCTGTAGTCAGAACACCGGACACAGACATCCTCCTGATCCTGCTCCACCATGCCCACAACATCAAGCTGACGGTGTACCTGGATACAGGGTCAGGGAAGCATCGCCAACTTGTCAACGTCTCTGAGCTGGCAGAATCCCTGGGAGAGGACTACTGTGCCACTCTCCTGGGGTACTATGTGTTCAGCGGAGAAGACTGCACCAGTGCCTTCAAAGGGAAGGGAAAAGTCGGGCCCTTGAAAAAGCTGGAGAAGAATCCCAGGTTTCACAGGGCATTCGGTGAACTGGGTGACAACTGGGATGCCAACCCTGAGGTGGAGAGGCAGTTAGAAAAATTCACCTGTGTGATGTACGGCCAGAGTCGCGAGTCATCAGTGGACATTGTCCGTGCCAAGCTGCTACGAAAAATGGTGGGAGAGGACAAGACCCTCACATCCAAGTCCAAGGTTGATCTGGCTCGCCTTCCTCCATGCCAGTCTGCCCTGAAGCCGCACATCCAGCGTGTGAACCACCGCGTAGCATTGTACAAAAGAGCCGATCAACCTATCATCGAAAAGCCAAAACCTTATGAGGAGCAAGGATGGATAAGGACTGATGAAGGACTGTTGAAACCAATGTGGTCCAGTGGTCCCATCCTACCAACCTCACTGGTGGATCTTCTGAACACAGGAGAGCACGAAGAGGAGGAGGAAGAGGAAGGAGAAGAAGAGTTTGACTCTGACGATTTCGATGAAAATGATGATGACTGACTCAGTGTAGAATCACTAATGCTAATGATGTTTATCTAAAACAAGCAAGAGAAGAGTGGTCACATTGAGTGCTAGGACTATTTTGACAGTTGTAATATTTAGAAAAATAAAACTTTGTGTTAACGTCTGTGTAGACGGACCTTAATATGAGTCTATTATTTCGTAAAACTGTGATTATTTTGTAAATAAAGCACTAATTAGCATACTAGTATACCATAGACACATGTAATCATGTTATGAATAGTTCTATCATGATCTATGCCCTTCAAAACATGGGTCTAGACACCTTCATTTTTCAATTATCTGCAATATTGGCTGAGATATGTCAAAAATCGTTTTTTTGATAATGGCAGCAGTAATTTGCATAAAAATGGTATGTGGGACATTTTTTCAGTTTGGGGCCATAGCTAGTCATTTTCTACACATTTTTTCCAATCTAGAAACACTGATTAGAAGTATATCTCCGGGGGGTGCAGGGGGACCTAGTCTTCCTACTAGACTATATAACTTGACCAGGGTTGTTAGTTTTACTGACTATGATGTCACTGATGTTGGTATGACTAACTTGGCCAGGGTTGTTAGTTTTACTGACTATGACGTCACTGATTTTGGTGTGACTAAAACTTGACCACGGTTGTTAGTTTTACTATGACGTCACTGATGTTGGTATGTCCAACTTGACCAGGGTTGTTAGTTTTACTGACTATGACATCACAGATGTTGGTGTGACTGTAACTTGACCAGGGTTGTTAGTTTTACTGACTATGACGTCACAGATTTTGCTTTGACTATAACTTGACCAGGGTTGTTAGTTTTACTGACGATGACGTCACCGATTTTGGTACGACTATAACTTGGCCAGGGTTGTTAGTTTTACTGACTATGACGTCACTGATTTTGGTATGACTATAACTTGGCCAGGGTTGTTAGTTTTACTGACGATGACGTCACTGATTTTGGTATGACTATAACTTGGCCAGGGTTGTTAGTTTTACTGACGATGACGTCACTGATTTTGGTATGACTATAACTTGGCCAGGGTTGTTAGTTTTACTGATGATGACATCACTGATGATGACATCACTGATGTTGGTGTGACTATAACTTGGCCAGGGTTGTTAGTTTTACTGACGATGACGTCACTGATTTTGGTATGACAGTGGAGTTGTTCATAAATCACATGCAGGCCAAAACCTCAATATAAACAAGCATTCTGAGTATTGCGCTGCAATACATGTCCCCTACCGGCAGTCTGTCTGTCGTTAAATATTTTCGTTTAATTAACGATATCTGCCAAACCACGTGCCCTATCGCAAATTCCAATAGGACATTTTAGTAGACTGACATGCTGAACAGATCTGTGAAGTTTCCCCTCGATTGGATCAAAAATGAGCGAGGAGCTCGGTTTTAAAGGTTCATGCTTTAAAACGTCATAACTCTGAAACGATGTGACGCATGACGTCATGCTCGTTGACTTTTTTGTTCGTCATGGGTATGCGATTCTGCCTGCAAAGTTTGGCCTCGATCTGTTCAGCCGTTGCAGAGAAAAAGGGGTTTTCGTGTTTTCACGAAAAACAATATGGCCACCGAACCACGTGACCTGTGACGTCATAATTACAATTAAAATATTCTACAGACCGAGTCCCTCCTACGGTGAAAATTTGATCTCAATCGGTCCTATTATTGCAGAGAAATTGTTTTTTAAAGGAAATTAAAACTTTAAATGGCACTGAGTTAAGGATCATCAGAATTATCAGAATTCCCAAAGTTCAAAGTGCCATAACTTTGTTAAAAATGATCGAAACGTCGTGAAGTTCGAACTTGATCTGTAACTTATCATGAGGAAACCATGTGCCAAGTTTTAAATCATTAGCATTAAGCGTTTAGAAATAAAGTCCGGAAAACTGTTCTTTGCGTGACGGACTGACAGACGGACAGACTGACAGACTGACAGACGGACAGACTGACTGACTGACAGACGGACAGACGGACTGACGGACAGACGGCGTGTAAACCTCTAGTCCCCTCCGGTGTACACCGGTAGGGGACTAATAAGGGTACTGTACTGTAAGGTGAAATCACAAGGACATTGGTAAACAATACATGGTGTAGATCACACTTGGGATTTGAACCTGGGGTCAAACATTAGAGAGACTTTATGCTAACCAAGACAATGATAGCAAAGTTATCGGAATATGCAGGTAATCATACACAAATAAATAAAGGATCCGAAGAGGATGCCAACAGGTAATCGTTAAACTTTTGTTTGTAAAGTAGGAGAGACGAGGCCAGACGATCGTGTATATTTTGTACATTGTAGGCCTCATTAATTAGTCCCTAATTGGGGTTCATAAAACCGACGAGGAACCGAGTTCCCACTTTGGAGAACATATCCAGCACCCCACGTGACCGCACAGGTAACCAGCACGCAGGCAACCTGTGGATTCCTCGTGTGTTTAGGAAACAAACACACAGAGTCCATCAGGTAACGTCACGAAGCTCAAGTGCACGTCATCGATCATCATGGAGCCTGATAAAGTTTGATCGTCAATAATTAATTTAATAACGCATTTGCCATTATACCGCGTCATCACGGTGGGTATACACTGTACAGTATACACTGTATGTCTGTAAATAATTAAATATAACAATAATGTATGAAACTCACCATTTGAGAGGCGTCTTCTCGATACAGTGACGGTTTAAATGGTCAAAATTAAAGTTAAATTTGGAGGATAAAGTTAAATGAGGTGAAGAAGAATGTAAAGTCCGCAGCGTCCAGTTCGCGTGACTGTATTTACCAGAACAGTGCGTACTGTGTGAGTACTGTGTGCGTACTGTGTGAGTACTCGGTGCGAGCGGCGCCGTAACTAAGGCAGGAAGACGAACTTTGGGACTTTCCCACAATCACGGAAGTCGTTTCCGATAACAAACAAGCGGCGCTCAGCTTCCTATTGGTCGGGAAAATGAACACGTTACTCGTTCGCGTTTAGAAAGTTACTCGTTCGCGTTTAAAAAGTTACTCGTTCGCGTTTAAAAAGTTACTCGTTCGCGTTTAGAAAGTTACTCGTTCGCGTTTAGAAAGTTACTCGTTCGCGTTTAGAAAGTTACTCGTTCGCGTTTAAAAAGTTACTCGTTCGCGTTTAGAAAGTTACTCGTTCGCGTTTAGAAAGTTACTCGTTCGCGTTTAAAAAGTTACTCGTTCGCGTTTAAAAAGTTACTCGTTCGCGTTTAAAAAGTTACTCGTTCGCGTTTAGAAAGTTACTCGTTCGCGTTTAAAAAGTTACTCGTTCGCGTTTAGAAAGTTACTCGTTCGCGTTTAGAAAGTTACTCGTTCGCGTTTAGAAAGTTACTCGTTCGCGTTTAGAAAGTTACTCGTTCGCGTTTAAAAAGTTACTCGTTCGCGTTTAAAATTCCACAGGAGGTTTGAATGTTCTGCGAAACATGTCCATTGCATTCCTCCCGAAAATGACAATCGACATGACGAACTGGCCCCGCCCCGCCTCCCACGACGATACTCTTCTTCTTCGTTGGTGTGCAGCACAAGGCTTGACATGCGCCTGTGCCGCTGATGCAGTGCCCTCTGCTGGTCAGAGGAGGAATTTGTACAGAGTGCCAGCGACAGCTCGCCTACTTTTCAATATGGACACTGTGGGGTCTCTAACGTCGATCTACGAATGCTGTCAGACGGGACGTCAAGTTTAACGTCCATTCGAGGGCTAGCGCGCACACACACACACACACACACACACACACACACACACACACACACACACACACACACACACACCATATAAACACACACACAGTGCAGTGCGTACAGGCAAGTAGTAAGTCTTGCCTTCGAGTGAGCTGTGTAGTAAGACTTGCCTTCGAGTGAGCTGTGCAGTAAGTCTTGCCTTCGAGTGAGCTGTGTAGTAAGTCTTGCCTTCGAGTGAGCTGTGTAGTAAGTCTTGCCTTCGAGTGAGCTGTGTAGTAAGACGCCTTCGAGTGAGCTGTGTAGTAAGTCTTGCCTAGGAGTGAGCTGTGTAGTAAGTCTTGCCTCGAAGTGAGCTGTGTCGTAAGTCTTGCCTTCGAGTGAGCTGTGTAGTAAGTCTTACCTAGGAGTGAGCTGTGTAGTAAGTCTTGCCTTGGAGTGAGCTGTGTAGTAAGTCTTGCCTCTGAGTGACCTGTGTAGTAAGTCTTGCCTAGGAGTGAGCTGTGTAGTAAGTCTTGCCTTGGAGTGAGCTGTGTAGTAAGTCTTGCCTAGGAGTGAGCTGTGTAGTAAGTCTTGCCTAGGAGTGAGCTGTGTAGTAAGTCTTGCCTTGGAGTGAGCTGTGTAGTAAGTCTTGCCTAGGAGTGAGCTGTGTAGTAAGTCTTGCCTTGGAGTGAGCTGTGTAGTAAGTCTTGCCTCTGAGTGAGCTGTGTAGTAAGTCTTGCCTCTGAGTGAGCTGTGTAGTAAGTCTTGCCTCGGAGTGAGCTGTGTAGTAAGTCTTGCCTTCGAGTGAGCTTTGTAGTAAGTCTTGCCTTCGAGTGAGCTGTGTAGTAAGTCTTGCCTTCGAGTGAAATGTGTCGTAAGTCTTGCCTTCGAATGAGCTGTGTAGTAAGTCTTGCCTGGGAGTGAGCTGTGTAGTAAGTCTTGCCTCGGAGTGAGCTGTGTAGTAAGTCTTGCCTTCGAGTGAGCTGTGTAGTAAGACTTGCCTTCGAGTGAGCTGTGTAGTAAGTCTTGCCTTCGAGTGAGCTGTGTAGTAAGACTTGCCTTCGAGTGAGCTGTGTAGTAAGACGCCTTCGAGTGAGCTGCGTAGTAAGACTTGCCTTCGAATGAGCTGTGTATTAAGTCTTGCCTTGGAGTGAGCTGTGTAGTAAGTCTTGCCTTGGAGTGAGGTGTGTAGTAAGTCTTGCCTTGGAGTGAGCTGTGTAGTAAGTCTTGCCTTGGAGTGAGCTGTGTAGTAAGTCTTGCCTTGGAGTGAGCTGTGTAGTAAGTCTTGCCTTGGAGTGAGCTGTGTAGTAAGTCTTGCCTTCGAGTGAGCTGTGTAGTAAGACTTGCCTTCGAGTGAGCTGTGTAGTAAGACGCCTTCGAGTGAGCTGCGTAGTAAGACTTGCCTTCGAATGAGCTGTGTATTAAGTCTTGCCTTGGAGTGAGCTGTGTAGTAAGTCTTGCCTTGGAGTGAGCTGTGTAGTAAGTCTTGCCTTGGAGTGAGCTGTGTAGTCACATTAATCATGAGATTTGTTGGTCGACATTAAGGATCCCCCAGTATCTTTCACAAACAATAGACAATGTTCATGTGAACCTTTGCCAAGTTCCACATTTCTTCCCTCACCGAGAGTTTCAGTGGTTGTTTTTTTGACAAATGTCGGGAATGCATAAACCATGATATGAGGGCATCAGATTGGTGCATTTCTTGCATAGTGGGAAAGGAAAGGGTCAAATTTCTGCCATTTCTTTTGCATTCCTTCACTAACAGTTTCTTCAAAAGTCGGACATTACATAAATCTGTTTAGCAATCGTCTTATTCTTCTTTGGGAGCCACAATTATTCCCACGTTCTTATGGGGTTCGCAGGGGAAGCTTGGTCCTAGTCTTTCACGAAACGGCTGGCGAGGCCTGACGTTCACCTAAAGTTAGGGCAGGATTTTGTTATTTGTTTATGGTGCCTGCGCTGGCTCGCCTTCTCTTCAAAAAGGACACCATGGGATCTTTAACGTCCACGAACTAATTTTCTCACACAGGATGCCAATTGTAACGTACAGGATGCCCATTTTAACACACTGGTCCATTTTTACGCACTGGTCCATTTTAACGCACAGATCCATTTTAATGCACTGGTCCATTTTGACACACTGATCCATTTTAACGCACTGATCCATTTTAATGTACTGGTCCATTCTAACGCACTGATCCATTTTAACGCACTGATCCATTTTAATGCACTGGTCCATTTTTACGCACTGATCCATTTTAACGCACTGATCCATTTGAACGCACTGCTCCATTATAACGCACAGATCAATTTTAACGCACTGGTCCATTTTAACGTGGTGATCCATTTTAACGCACTGGTCCATTTTAACGCACTGGTCCATTTTAACGCACTGGTCCATTTTAACGCACTGATCCATTTTAACGCTCTTATCCATTTTAATGCACTGGTCCATTTTAACGCACTGATCCATTTTAACTCGCCGATCCATTTTAACGCGCTGATCCATTTTAACGCTCTCGTCCATTTTAATGCACTGGTCCATTTTAACGAACTGATCCATTTTAACGCGCTGATCCATTTTAACGCACTGTTCCATTTTAATGCACTGATCCATTTTAATGCAATGGTCCATTTTAACGCAATGATTCATTTTAACACACTGATCTATTTTAACATACTGATCCATTTTAATGCGCTGATCCATTTTAACGCAATGATCCATTTTAACACACTGATCTATTTTAACGCACTGGTTCATTTTAACACACTGGTCCATTTTAACGCACAGATCCATTTTAATGCACTGGTCCATTTTGACACACTGATCCATTTTAACGCACTGATCCATTTTAATGTACTGGTCCATTTTAACGCACTGATCCATTTTAACGCACTGATCCATTTTAATGCACTGGTCCATTTTTACGCACTGATCCATTTTAACGCACAGATCAATTTTAACGCACTGGTCCATTTTAACGCACTGGTCCATTTTAACGCACTGGTCCATTTTAACGCACTGATCCATTTTAACGTGGTGATCCATTTTAACGCACTGATCCATTTTAACGCTCCTATCCATTTTAATGCACTGGTCCATTTTAACACACTGATCCATTTTAACGCGCTGATCCATTTTAACGCACTGTTCCATTTTAATGCACTGATCCATTTTAATGCAATGATCCATTTTAACGCAATGATTCATTTTAACACACTGATCTATTTTAACATACTGATCCATTTTAATGCGCTGATCCATTTTAACGCAATGATCCATTTTAACACACTGATCTATTTTAACACACTGCTCCATTTTAACGCACGGATCCATTTTAACGCAATGATCCATTTTAACACACTGATCCATTTTAACGTACTGATCCATTTTAACGCACTGATCCATTTTAACGCACTGGTCCATTTTAACGCACAGATCCATTTTAATGCAATGATCCATTTTAACACACTGATCTATTTTAACATACTGATCCATTTTAATGCACTGATCCATTTTAACGCAATGATCCATTTTAACACTCTGATCTATTTTAACGTACTGATCCATTTTAACGTGCTGATCCATTTTAACGCACTGGTCCATTTTAACGCACGGATCCATTTCAATGCACAGCTCCATTTTATAACGCCGATCCATTTTAACGCTCTGATCCATTTTAACCCGCTGATCCATTTTGACGCACTGGTCCATTTTAACGCGCTGATGCGTTTTAACGCACTGATACATTTTAACGCACTGTGCCATTTTAACACACTGGTCCATTTTAATGTGCTGTTCAATTTTAATGTACTGGTCCATTTTAACACACTGGTCCATTTTAATGCCTTGGTCCATTTTAACACACCGATCCATTTTAACGCTATGATCTATTTTAACGCACTGGTCCATTTTAACGCACTGATCCATTTTAACGCACTGGCCCATTTTAACGCCCTGGTCCATTTTAATGCACTGATCCATTTTAACGCACTGATCCATTTTAACACAATGATCCCTTTTAACGCAATGATCCATTTTAACACACTGATCTATTTTAACGTACTGATCCATTTTAATGCACTGATCCATTTCAACACACTGGCCCATTTTAACATGCTGATCCATTTTAACGCACTGCTCCATTTTAACACACTGATCCATTTTAATGCACTGATCCATTTCAACACACTGGCCCATTTTAACATGCTGATCCATTTTAACGCACTGCTCCATTTTAACACACTGATCCATTTTAACGTGCTGATCCATTTTAACACACTGGTCCATTTTAACGCACTGATCCATTTCAACGCACTGATCCATTTTAATGCACTGATCCATTTTAATGCACTGGTCCATTTTAACCCACTGATCCATTTAACGCACTGGTCCATTTTAACGCACTGATCCATTTAAACGCACTGGTCCATTTTAATGCACTGCTCCATTTTAATGCACTGGTCCATTTTAACGCACTGGTCCATTTTAATGCACTGTTCCATTTTAACACACTGATCCATTTTAATGCACTGGTCCATTTTAACACACTGATCGATTTTAACACACTGATCAATTTTAACGCACTGATCCCTTTTAACCCTCTGATCTATTTTAACGCACTGATCCATTTAAATGCACTGATATATTTTAACGCACTGGTCAATTTTAACGCACTGCTCCATTTTAATGCACTGATCCATTTTAATGCGCTGATCCATTTTAACACACTGGTCCATTTTAACGCACTGATCCATTTTAATGCACTGATCCATTTTAACGCGCTGATCCATTTTTACGCACTGGTCCATTTTAACGCACTGATCCATTTTAACGCACTGATCCATTTTAACGCACTGATCCATTTTTACTGTGAGGCCCTGTGATTCGCTGGGATTATGGTTTATAGCGAGCCCAGGCTGGAGAGCTGAAAGACGAGTAAAATCTGCTTAAGAATATGAAAGAGAAATCACCCTTCGGCAGTCGGCTGATATCAAATTCGTTTTCTGGCTGCTGCTGCTGTTGTTTGTGATTCTTGCCACCATTGTGTTCTTTGTGATCCAATGTAATCTACACTGACCTGCCCTCACATGGTCCCACTCAAGGGGGAACAAGAAAACACAATGCCTTACTCTCTCTATCCACAATATTGGACAGCGTTGTCACCCAGCAACGCAACGACAGACATCTACCTACTCTCACCCACATATACCTAATACAGAAACATAAACTGTGCTACTGCCCTATACCCCATAATGCAATATGTACCTGCCAAAAATACTGAAAAAACGTCTTATCAGCATTGAAAGTTTCTTTCCTTGAATCTGATTGCAAGATAAATTGATTTGCCAACACAGAGTTCATATTCACGGAGCAGGATAAGGTGGCTCATGCTTGTCCTGTCGTTAAGCACAGGTAAGTCTTAAGGCCACCAAAGCTTTAAAATGAGCTTTCCGATCTGCAAAGGACCCTGGTATCATAAAGTGCAATTTTGTCAGCTCTACAAGAGACGGTTGTAATTGTTAAAATGTCTGCTTTTCGTTCGCTGCTCAAGATCTTTAATGCACCCACAAATGTTGATGGGTGAACACTGTACACCTGCGCAATGTCAACTGGAGAGTTCATACACACCTTACCCCGCACAGTTTTGTGAAGCAAGAACATGGGCGGAGTCTGCAAGCAGCAAATTTGATTGGCAGTGATAATGCAAAAATGTCATAATATTTTGTCCAATTACTGCTAAGCGGAATGGTTTGAAAGTGCCAACAAGGCGATTTGTGTTTTCCAGTGTTCAAGTAGATAATTCTACTTAAATAAAATGAAGATTTCAAAGGTCGTAGAAAAACAAATGGGAAGTATACCGCCGGTGATGCAATGTCTTTTACACCACCTTATCTAACACGTCCCCTTGATTATTCGTACCTGTTGCTTGTGTCCTTTATGACGTCCTAAAAACAGTAAGTTTCCTGTTGGGAATTATTTTCAATTCTATTTGACTGGCAGACAGGCAGACAGACGAAAAAAAAATCGCACTTGTGTCCGAAGGAAGTGGTTCAGTTTGGCATTTATAAAATGAGATAGGCAAAGTCTAGAAACGAACGAAACCCATTAGAATTACCCTTTATAACCCAATAGAAATACCCTTTAGAAGCCACTATAATTACCTTTTATAACCCATTATAATTACCCTTTAGAAGCCATTAGAAAAACCCTTTAGATGTCATTAGAATTGCCCTTTATAACCCCTTATAATTACCCTTTATAAGCCATTAGAATTACCCTTTAGAAGTCATTAGAATTACCCTTTAGAACCCCTTATAATTACCCTTTAGAAGCCATTAGAATTACCCTTTAGAACTGATCGTTCATACCATCCTCCCGCTCATTTTGCACGCCCATTAGAATTACCCTTTAGAAATACCCTTTAGAATAATCCTTTAGGACTCATTAGAATTACCCTTTAGAACCCTTTAGAATTACCCTTTAGAACTCATCTATTACCCTTTTAACCCTTTAGAATTACCCTGAATAACTCATTAGAATTACCCTTTATAACTCCTTGGAATTACTCTTGAGAACTCATTAGAATTACTCTTCAGAATTACCCTTTAGAACTCTTTAGAATTACCCTATAGAACTCAATTAGAATTACCCTTTTAACCCTTTAGCATTACCCTGAAGAACTCATGAGAATTACCCTTTATAACTCATTGGAATTACTCTTGAGAACTCATTAGAATTACTCTTCAGAATTACCCTTTAGAACTCTTTAGAATTACCCTTTAGAACCCTTTAGAATTACCCTCTAGAACTCAATTAGAATTACCCTTTTAACCCTTTAGCATTACCCTGAAGAACTCATGAGAATTACCCTTTATAACTCATTGGAATTACTCTTTAGAACTCATTAGAATTACTCTTTAGAACTCATTGTAATTACTCTTTAGAACCCTTTAGAATTACTCTTTAGAACCCTTTAGAATTACACTTTAGAACTTACTAGCAACGGTTCCCGCCCTACAGGTGGGGCTTCATTTGGGAAGCCCAAATGAAAAGGCAAAATATCAGAAGGCTTTTTTTATTTTAAACTATTCATATAAACATCCGTTGAATCATATCACACACAAATCATCAAAATCTAAACAGTACATGGCGCCCATTTTGAAAAATGATTGAATTCTGCAAAACGGAAGCGGCCGCTACACGTTTTTCTCAGTCGCACGTTTATGTGTGAAGAGTGCGTGCTGAATCTGTAACACGGAAGCGGCCACTACACCTGTTTCTCAGTCGCTTTGCACACCCTGCCGTGTTACTTCGCAGCCGCACGTTTATAATCGGAAGAGTTCATCAGTAGTCGATCTACTCTCTCCTGGTACGTAGAATTTCAACAAAAGCCATCTCACTGTTCATATCGGTAAATATTATTCCATCGTGTTTGGAGAAACTGGAAAATTGGAAAATTGGAAAACTTGGAAAAAATATTGGAAAAACAATATAGCCTATTTTACTCCCAGCGATCCCAGGAATACCCACCCAAAATATCGTTGCAATCGGTTCAGCCATTTTTGCGGTACCTTCGAACGGACAGACGGACATTGGGTGAATTAATAGTAAGATTGGAATTACCCTGAAGAACTCATTGGAATTACTCTTTAGAACTCATTAGAATTACCGTTTAGAACCCTTTAGAATTACCCTTTAGAATGACCCTTTAGAACCCTTTAGAATTACCCTTAAGAACTCATTAGAATTACCCTTTAGAACTCATTGGAATTACTCTTTGGAACTCATTAGAATTACCGTTTAGAACCCTTTAGAATTACCCTTTAGAATTACCCTTTAGAACCCTTTAGAATTACCCTTAAGAACTCATTAGAATTACCCTTTAGAACTCATTGGAATTACTCTTTAGAACTCATTAGAATTACCGTTTAGAACCCTTTAGAATTACCCTTTAGAATTACCCTTTAGAACCCTTTAGAATGACCCTTAAGAACTCATTAGAATTACCCTTTAGAACTCATTGGAATTACTCTTTAGAACTCATTAGAATTACCGTTTAGAACCCTTTAGAATTACCCTTTCGAATTACCCTTTAGAACCCTTTAGAATTACCCTTAAGAACTCATTAGAATTACCCTTTAGAACTCATTAGAATTACTCTTTAGAATTACCCTTTAGAATTACTCTTTAGAATTACCCTTTAGAATTACTCTTTAGAACCCATTGGAATTACCCTTTAGAATTACCCTTTAGAATTACCCTTTAGAACTCATAAGAATTACTCTTTAGAACTCATTAGAATTACTCTTTAAAATTACCCTTAAGAATTACCCTTTAGAATTACCCTTTAGAACACATTAGAATTACCCTTTAGAACTCATTGGAATTACTCTTTAGAACTCATTAGAATTACCGTTTAGAACCCTTTAGAATTACCCTTTAGAATTACCCTTTAGAACCCTTTAGAATTACCCTTAAGAACTCATTAGAATTACCCTTTAGAACTCATTGGAATTACTCTTTAGAACTCATTAGAATTACCGTTTAGAACCCTTTAGAATTACCCTTTAGAATTACCCTTTAGAACCCTTTAGAATTACCCTTAAGAACTCATTAGAATTACCCTTTAGAACTCATTAGAATTACTCTTTAGAATTATCCTTTAGAATTACTCTTTAGAATTACCCTTTAGAATTACTCTTTAGAACCCATTGGAATTACCCTTTAGAATTACCCTTTAGAATTACCCTTTAGAACTCATAAGAATTACTCTTTAGAACTCATTAGAATTACTCTTTAAAATTACCCTTAAGAATTACCCTTTAGAATTACCCTTTAGAACACATTAGAATTACCCTTTAGAACCCTTTAGAACTACACTTTAGAACTTATTAGAATTGCCCTGAAGAACTCATTGGAATTACTCTTTAGAACTCATTAGAATTACCGTTTAGAACCCTTTAGAATTACCCTTTAGAATGACCCTTTAGAACCCTTTAGAATTACCCTTAAGAACTCATTAGAATTACCCTTTAGAACTCATTGGAATTACTCTTTAGAACTCATTAGAATTACCGTTTAGAACCCTTTAGAATTACCCTTTAGAATTACCCTTTAGAACCCTTTAGAATTACCCTTAAGAACTCATTAGAATTACCCTTTAGAACTCATTGGAATTACTCTTTAGAACTCATTAGAATTACCGTTTAGAACCCTTTAGAATTACCCTTTAGAATTACCCTTTAGAACCCTTTAGAATTACCCTTAAGAACTCATTAGAATTACCCTTTAGAACTCATTGGAATTACTCTTTAGAACTCATTAGAATTACCGTTTAGAACCCTTTAGAATTACCCTTTAGAATTACCCTTTAGAACCCTTTAGAATTACCCTTAAGAACTCATTAGAATTACCCTTTAGAACTCATTAGAATTACTCTTTAGAATTACCCTTTAGAATTACTCTTTAGAACCCATTGGAATTACCCTTTAGAATTACCCTTTAGAATTACCCTTTAGAACTCATAAGAATTACTCTTTAGAACTCATTAGAATTACTCTTTAAAATTACCCTTAAGAATTACCCTTTAGAATTACCCTTTAGAACACATTAGAATTACCCTTTAGAACCCTTTAGAACTACACTTTAGAACTTATTAGAATTGCCCTGAAGAACTCATTGGAATTACTCTTTAGAACTCATTGTAATTACTCTTCAGAACCCTTCAGAATTACCCTAAGGAACCCATTAGAATTATTCTTTGGAACCATTTAGAATTACCCTTTAGAACCCTTCAGAATTACCCTGAAGAACTCATTAGAATTACCCCTGAAGAACTCATTGGAATTACTCTTTAGAACTCATTAGAATTACCGTTAAGAACCCTTTAGAATTACCCTTTAGAACCCTTTAGAATTACCCTTTAGAACTCATTAGAATTACCCTTTAGAACTCATTAGAATTACTCTTTAGAATTACCCTTCAGAATCACCCTTCAGAATTACTCTTTAGAACCCATTGGAATTACCCTTTAGAACTCATTAGTCTGTTTGTCTGTTTTTACTTGCCGGAAAAATTTTCCGGCAAGTATGTTTGATCTGTTCGTTTGTTTGTTACTTGCCGGAAAAGATTCCGGCAAGTATGTTGATCTGTTCGTTTGTTACTTGCCGGAAAAATTTTTCCGGCAAGTATGTTGATCTGTTCGTTTGTCTGTCTGTTTGTCTGTCTGTCTGTCTGTCTGTCTGTCTGTCTGTTTGCAGCACTGCGTCTACACCGTTGCACGTAGAATCGCCAAACTTTGCACACATATTGGTCTTGCCCTGGAATAGACTGTGCCCAATTGATGACGTCATCGGTGACGTGGTTCGGCCGCCATCTTGGAAAAACCGAAAAACTTTGCACCTCTATATCTCCGAAAGTACTGAACAGAAAAAATTGAGACTTGGCTCATTGTAAAGAACTCTCCATGGGGAATAAAATACGTAAATGATGACGTCATCAGTCACGTGGTTCTGGCGCCATCTTGGAAAAACCGAAAAACGTTGCGCCACTATATCTCCAAAAGTGCTGAACAGAAAAAATTGAGACTTGGCTCATTGTAAAGAACTCTCCATGGGGAATAAAATATGTTAATGATGACGTCATCAGTCACGTGGTCGGCCGCCATCTTGGAAAAACCGAAAAATTTTGTACCTCCATATCTCTGAATGTGCTGAATAGAAAAAATTGAGACACGGCTCATTGTAAAGAACTCCATGGGGAATAAGATATGTTAATGATGACGTCATCAGTCACGTGGTCGGCCGCCATCTTGGAAAAACGGCAAAACTTTGCACCACTATATCTCCAAAAGTGCTGAACAGAAAAAATTGAGACATGGCTCATTGTAAAGAACTCTCCATGGGGAATAAAATATGTTAATGATGACGTCATATGTCACGTGGTTCGGCCGCCATCTTGGAAAAAAATTGCACCTCCATATCTCTGAAAGTGCTGAACAGAAAAAATTGAGACATGGCTCATTGTAAAGAACTCTCCATGGGGAATAAAATTTGTTACTGATGACGTCATATGTCACGTGGTTCGGCCGCCATCTTGTCTGTCTGTTTGTCTGTTTGCAGCACTGCGTCTACACCGTTGCACGTAGAATCGCCAAACTTTGCACACATATTGGTCTTGTCTGTTTGTCTGTTTGTCTGTCTGTTTGTCTGTTTGCAGCACTGCGTCTACACCGTTGCACGGAGAATCGCCAAACTTTGCACACATAATGGTCTTGCCCTCTAATATACTGTGCCCCAATGATGACGTCATCGGTGACGTGGTTCGGCCGCCATCTTGGAAAAACCGAATAAATTTGCACCTCTATATCTCCGAAAGTACTGAACAGAAAAAATTGAGACATGGCTCATTGTAAAGAACTCTCCATGGGGAATAAAATATGTAAATGATGACGTCATCAGTCACGTGGTTCGGTCGCCATCTTGGAAAAACGGCAAATCGTTGCGCCACTATATCTCCAAAAGTGCTGAACAGAAAAAATTGAGACATGGCTCATTGGAAAGAACTCTCCATGGGGAATAAAATATGTTAATGATGACGTCATATGTCACGTGGTCGGCCGCCATCTTGGAAAAACGGCAAAACTTTGCACCACTATATCTCCAAAAGTGCTGAACAGAAATAATTGAGACATGGCTCATTGTAAAGAACTCTCCATGGGGAATAAAATATGTTAATGATGACGTCATCGGTCACCTGGTCGGCCGCCATCTTGGAAAAACGGCAAAACTTTGCACCACTATATCTCCAAAAGTGCTGAACAGAAAAAATTGAGACATGGCTCATTGTAAAGAACTCTCCATGGGGAATAAAATATGTTAATGATGATGTCATATGTAACGTGGTTCGGCCGCCATCTTGGAAAAACCGAAAAACTTAGCACCTCTATGTGTCCAAAAGTGCTGAATAGAAAAAATTGAGACATGCCTCATTGTAAAGAACTCTCCATGGGGAATAAAATATGTTAATGATGACGTCATCGGTCACGTGGTTCGGCCGCCATATTTGTCCTAAATGGCGGATAAAAAAGTACATTCCGGCAAGTCCTCGGTCTCTGACCGATTTTTCATTTGTCTGTCTGTCTGTTTGTCTGTTTGCAGCACTACGTCTACACCGTTGCACCTATAATCGCCAAACTTGGCACACATATTGGTCTTGCCCTCTAATATACTGCGCCCAAATGATGACGTCATCAGTCACGTGGTTCGGCCGCCATCTTGGAAAAACCGAAAAATTTTGCACCTCGATATCTCAAAGTGCTGAACAGAAAAAATTGAGACATGGCTCATTGTGAAGAACTCTCCATGGGGAATAAAACATGTTAATGATGACGTCATCAGTCACGTGGTCGGCCGCCATCTTGAAAAAACGGCAAAACTTTGCACCACTATATCTCCAAAAGTGCTGAACAGAAAAAATTGAGACATGGCTCATTGTAAAGAACTCTCCATGGGGAATAAAATATGGTAATGATGACGTCATATGTCACGTGGTTCGGTCGCCATCTTGGAAAAACCGAAAATGTGCACCTCCATATCTCTGAAAGTACTGAATAGAAAAAATTGAGACATGGCTCATTGTAAAGAACTCTCCATGGGGAATAAAATATGTTAATGATGACATCATAGGTCACATGGTTCGGCCGCCATCTTGGAAAAACCGAAAAACTTAACACCTCCATATCTCCAAAAGTGCTGAATAGAAAAAAATTGAGACATGGCTCATTGTAAAGAACTCTCCATGGGGAATAAAATATGTTAATGATGACGTCATCGGTCACGTGGTTCGGCCGCCATATTTGTCCTAAATGGCCGATAAAAACGTAAATTCCGGCAAGTCCTCGGTCTCTGACCGATTTTTCATTACTTGCCGGAAAAGATTCCGGCAAGTATGTTGATCTGTTCGTTTGTTACTTGCCGGAAATTTTTTTCCGGCAAGTATGTTGATCTGTTCGTTTGTTACTTGCCGGAAAAATTTTCCGGCAAGTATGTTGATCTGTTCGTTTGTTACTTGCCGGAAAAGATTCCGGCAAGTATGTTGATCTGTTCGTTTGTTACTTGCCGGAAATTTTTTTCCGGCAAGTATGTTGATCTGTTCGTTACTTGCCGGAAAAATTTTCCGGCAAGTATGTTGATCTGTTCGTTTGTTTGTCTGTCTGTCTGTTTGTCTGTCTGTTTGTCTGTCTGTTTGTCTGTTTGCAGCACTGCGTCTACACCGTTGCACGGAGAATCGCCAAACTTTGCACACATAATGGTCTTGCCCTCTAATATACTGTGCCTCAATGATGACGTCATCAGTGACGTGGTTCGGCCGCCATCTTGGATAAACCGAATAAATTTGCACCTCTATATCTCCGAAAGTACTGAACAGAAAAAATTGAGACATGGCTCATTGTAAAGAACTCTCCATGGGGAATAAAATATGTTAATGATGACGTCATATGTCACGTGGTCGGCCGCCATCTTGGAAAAACGGCAAAAATTTGCACCACTATATCTCCAAAAGTGCTGAACAGAAAAAATTGAGACATGGCTCATTGTAAAGAACTCTCCATGGGGAATAAAATATGTAAATGATGACGTCATCAGTCACGTGGTTCGGTCGCCATCTTGGAAAAACGGCAAATCGTTGCGCCACTATATCTCCAAAAGTGCTGAACAGAAAAAATTGAGACATGGCTCATTGGAAAGAACTCTCCATGGGGAATAAAATATGTTAATGATGACGTCATATGTCACGTGGTCGGCCGCCATCTTGGAAAAACGGCAAAACTTTGCACCACTATATCTCCAAAAGTGCTGAACAGAATAATTGAGACATGGCTCATTGTAAAGAACTCTCCATGGGGAATAAAATATGTTAATGATGACGTCATCAGTCACGTGGTCGGCCGCCATCTTGGAAAAACGGCAAAACTTTGCACCACAAAATCTCCAAAAGTGCTGAACAGAAAAAATTGAGACATGGCTCATTGTAAAGAACTCTCCATGGGGAATAAAATATGTTAATGATGACGCCATCGGTCACGTGGTTCGGCCGCCATCTTGGAAAAATGGGAAAACTTTGCACCTCAACATCTCCGAAAGTGCTGAAATGAAAAAATTGAGACATGGCTCATTGTAAAGAACTCTCCATGGGGAATAAAATATGTTAATGATGACGTCATATGTCACGTGGTCGGCCGCCATCTTGGAAAAACGGCAAAACTTTGTTCCACTGTATCTCCAAAAGTGCTGAACAGATAAAATTGAGACATGGCTCATTGTAAAGAACTCTCCATGGGGAATAAAACATGTTAATGATGACGTCATCGGTCAAGTGCTTCTGCCGCCAGCTTGGAAAATCCGAAAAACTTTGCACCTCCATATCTCCAAAAGTGCTGAATAGAAAAAATTGAGACATGGCTCCTTGTAAAGAACTCTCCATGGGGAATAAAATATGTTCATGATGACGTCATCGGTCACGTGGTTCAGCCGCCATCTTTGAAAAACCAAAAAACCTTGCACCTCGATATCTCCAAAAGTGCTGAATAGAAAAAATTGAGACATGGCTCATTGTAAAGAACTCTCCATGGGGAATAAAATATGTTAATGATGACGTCATAGGTGCCTCCCTTATGACGTCATAATTGCATTTAACTCTGTCTGCAATATAACAGATGTTCTCAGCTTCATCAGTCGTAATTTCTTTGTAATCGTTGATCCAAACACCACTCATTTTGGTATTTAACTAAAAACAAGTCACATCCAGGAATCAAGATCGACCTGACAAAGAACAATACTAGAGATACTTTCTGACCAGTTTCAGCCATTCTAGAATGTCATTGAACTTTCAACTGAGTCGATTGAATGTTATGAAGGCTGTGTCCACTAGCACTGAGGAGAAAATCAAAGGTTGTGAAGAGTAAGATCACACAAGTGCATTATATGCAAGATGAGATACTATCTTTAATACAGATGCTCAGAACACATGTGCACAACATACTACTCTGTACCAGAAATGTGAACCAAGATATTGAGTGTATGTCAAAACCATATTCTGATTCCCACCGAACTAAAATCACCATGCTGGACGTGTAAAATGTAAATCACATGATATAAAATCACAAATGATGTAAAATCACAAACTCATTTTCAGGTATTTTAACAAAGGGTAGTCAACATTGTACAACACTAATCAAGTCACATACAGTATAGTATCACACCAGAGGTCATTGGTGTTACAAGATTCAGATGACGAGATCATTCACTGGTCATGATTGACACCATTGGGTTTAGCAGTTCTAGAGAATTTGATATAGCTTCTGATGAAGAAGTGTATCCAATTTGAAGTGTTGCTGTTCATGTATTTTGAACTCATCTTTCCAGAGACAACCATTCAACCTTTATTGGTTCACATACAGGTTGATAGACTTGTGACTGTCTCACTGGAGGAAGTTCACATGTATCAATATTTAATTACTGATGTTAATTACAATCAGGTAAATATTTGATAATGTAGCTCTGTCTGGGCTAAGATATGTAATGTACTATTTGAAATCATAGTATGCTGTCATATATGTCATGCTTGCGGAGAATATCTGCTATAACAACTTACAACGACATCAATTATGTCTCATGAACCATTCATGTACACTCTGTGGTGACAAAAGTCATGTCATGATCAGAATAGTACGTATCATGCACGTCCATGTGAACTTGTTCCGGTTCATTTTTATTGAAATATATGTGATCTATCATTGTACCTCTATCTGTTGTTGCCTGGTTAATACATTGTTTGAATCCATAGCATTGCATGAGCTTTGTCAACTCTGTTTGTCTTTGGTTTGTCAAATCATCATTGAAGTCACCAAGTATGATTGTTGGCACATGTAATGGCATCAAATCAAGAAGACTACTTAGTTGTAGCAAGAAGGTTTTCATTGGGAATGATGGTTTCCTATAAACTACAGTAACAACAAAACGTGATTTCTGCGTTTCTAAAACTATCGCTTTTGACTCCAATCCTTTCACAGATATCAGTTCTAGTTCTTTAGGTTGCAGATCAGTCAGAGCACATATCATCACTCCGTGCAAATTACCATGATCATGCATGCTTGGAATATTTTGTCTGAAAACTGTATATCCATATTTCTCAGCAAATTCATCAACATTATGATCATCTGTCAGATAGGTTTCAGTGAAACACATAACATCTGTTTCAGCTAAAATTTGATTTTCTCTATGACTCATCAGGTCTGCTAATTTCTCCAGGAAATAATGGATATTTAAGTGACCCACTGTTATCCAGTCAGGTTTGTGCAAGGTCAAAAGATTTAACTCTTCCATTGATAATGTATTAACACACATTTCATTAATTTCATGTTCCAATTTATCATTAGCTTTTATTCCAGCTGAATCGAAGTCAAGTATATGCAAACCAAGCAGAGTCTTCACTCGACTGAATGCCACATATGCTTGTCCTTTTCCAAATCGTTTTGCACCCTTCATGCTGACAACAATTTCATCCACTGTGAGACCCTGACACTTATGAATTGTTACTGCCCAAGCCAGTGTAAGCGGGAATTGTCTTCTGGAGATTTGCGCTGCCTTCCTGTTTCCTTTTTCAAATTTCCCTTCGTGTCTTTTGATTGGAACTGCATTGGGATATCGGTCTTTCCACTGACTTCCAGAAATAGCACTTGTACCTACATTTTCGTTGTCAAATTTCACCAGAACTATAGCAACTCCTTTGTTTGTATTTTCTATGATACTTTCAACAGTTCCAATTACACCATTAACAAGTCCATCTCCAGTATCCACATTATATGTGAGCATCACTCGTGCACCAATTGCCAAAATGAGAGTCGTATGAAGACCAGCAGTTTCAGAACGTTTCTGTGAAGTTGGTATTCTTTCCAAATTTAGTTGTCCTGTGCTGTCCGTTTTGTCATCTGATGCATGAATGTAAATACGCTGTTTAGGACTTGGTGCAAGTTTCTCCAATTTTGCCATATTCCTGTCATCAACATCACAGTTGAATGCAAATACGTGGAGTACATCGTGTGGGTAATTTGGATCATCTAAACTGATTTCTCTAGATTTCAATACATCCAGATCTCTATTTGTACATTTCCCAACTCTAACACGGCAAAGCAATTCTGCAAATGCACAGTCATCTTTCTGACGCATAACTTCATCCAACTCATGTATTTTGAACTCTTCTTTCCAGAGACAACCATTCAACCTTTCGACTGGATCACGTACAGGTTGATATATTTGTGACTGTCTCACTGGAGGAAGTTGATACAAATCTCCAACTGCAAGAATACACACATTACCAAAATATATTGAATCTCCAGTAACTCCTTTAATTTCCTCTAGACGCTTGTGGATGTTCAACAACATATCTGATCCAACCATGGAAATTTCATCAATGATAACCAAGTGCAGATGTTCCAGCTTGGATCGTAGAGAATTCAGTTTCTCAAATGACAGATGGTCACCTTCTTTCCCATACTTAGTTGTTATGAGAAGCAGCGCTGAGTGAATGGTCATTCCTCCAATATTAAATGCAGCAACTCCTGTAGGAGCAGTCAACAACACCGTGACATCTGTTGGTTTTATCCCACCTGACAGTGCTAACAACTTTCTAGTGTCTGAATGTATCAGTTTTATCACATGACTTTTTCCAACACCACCAGGACCACTCAAGAAAAGTCTGTATGGTTTTACAGCTTTACCCTGTTTCATTGCTATTATGGCAGCTTTGCACCACTGTCTGTGATAAAAAACGATCTCTGCCTGTTTCACATTGAGTCTACGAATCATTTTTCGATATTCTGAGGGTGACATAAGCTCTCGGTCAGCTTCAGCTTGATAACGTGCTACAAGTTCTGATGTCTGGATACATTTTGGCCATTCAATCATGTTGGCATTTGCATCAAGATCTTCCTGGTCAATATCCCTCTCCACATCAATGTCTTCATTTATATCTTGCAAATTGTTATGCTCAGCACCGGGTGCAATGTTTGCCCATGCATGTTCCGGTGGTCCATATTCTGCATGATCATGCATAGCTTGATCGATTAGTTCCAAATTTTGTGTGAATTTTGCCTCATTTTCACATATGGCATCGGCAACGGCAAAATAATGAGAAGCATAATCAGGAAAGCCTGCAGTCAGATCAACATCCTCATTTCTCCATGGTAAATATAGCATCAGTTTTGCTCGATAGAAGTTACTGGAGTCTTTTTCAAAACTAAACTTTCTAAATCGATTTACTGCTTCACATCGACGTTTATGCATTGTTCCTTTGCCATCTTTCAACTTGATGTACTTCGGGAGTCTATCTCTGTCAGCTAATCCTGCCTGTTCTTGATCCATTTCTAATACTACAGGAACACTGTCATCTATCTCTTCACCTCTGTCACAATGACTAACCGTATAATTGGCAGCAAAATCAGCAAGGCACAGGTTTTCCAATATGTTAGGCCTTGAAGCATATCTTATGATGATGTTACTTTGGAATATATCCTCATCTCCATCATCCAGATCATCAAGCTCTTTTTGTGGTTTCAGCACAGCTGATCGTTCTGTTTTTGCATCAGTATTGACAAACAACACCTGTCTACTGAATTTCTTCATTGGCATTGACAAAATTCGATACACAGCTTCTTGTGCACTTACTTCACGATGGTTCAAGAATACTGATCCCACACGTCTCAACATTGTTTTGATGTCCTGATCTTTGTATTCTTTGCACACTTGTTTCAATAGCTCTCCTACACCTTTTTCATTCTTGGTCATGTAAGCAGCTACATACATAACACATGCATATGCATCAACAATGAACTGGATATCAATGTTTGCTTGCCATGCTTTCAATACAGTAGGATTGTATGGATTAACATTAACTTCAGAAGGGTTTCTCCTCAGCAGTATATGTTTGCCTTTCTCAGAAACTGGCAACGCATTTGCATAAAGTTCTTCTGGTACATTCGCCATATCCAACAGTTTTTTCATACTAACATTCTTTGGGGTACTTTCATCGGACAATACCTCTTTCACTTTGCTGAGAACACACTTGGCACTTTCCTTGACCAGTTTTGAATTTTGTTCATCTGGTTCTCTGGCAATGATAGTTCTTGAACTCGGTGGTTTTGGGTATTTGAATCGACAACAACCCTTTTTTCTACAGTAAGACGAGTGACTATGGACTTGCAACCTTTCAACTAATGTGTGTAGCACAGGATCATCATCTGGCAGAGCACAAGATACATGTTTGTCCATGAAAGATGCAACAGCTTCATCAGATGCAACATCTAATTTTGGTGCATTTTTTACCCAAAGTAATGTGTGAGCATGAGGAGATCCACGAGCTTGAAATTCTATACGGATCACATAGTCAACAATCTCACCTAGCGGATGAGCATTCGATTTCAGTACATCTCTGAACAAAAGCTCTAATCTGTATTGAAACTGGCGTGCAGCAGTGACAGGGTTTGATCTCAACCACATTGATCTATCTGCAAATGACATAATTTTCACATCATCGTCACTCAGTATTGTACCATACTGTCGAGCTATTGGTTGAATTACATCAGGCCATTGCATGTCGGCAGCAGATACTGTGAAAAACCATGTAGGATTACCTACTTGTCGAACCATGGCGAGTACATCATAAAATACAGTTTGAAAGTAGGCCTGTGTCCCTCTAACATTCTTCAGGATTCTATATGCATGGTCAGATTGTATAAGTCTACTCATGTGTTCAACACTTTTCACCATACCAGCTGTGAGTCTTTTGCCACGAAAGTGTTTGCCACTAGCTCTACGAAACATGAAGTGATTGATATCACTCTGAACTTGTTTGCTTTCAGTAGCATATTGTGCACTAAGGAGATATTCAATTGATTTCGCAAATCGTCCATCTACATCAAGTAGTCTTTGGTTGAAGTATTTTCGTGGAGTTAAATGAATTGGTCGATCAGTTGTCAGTGCATTTGATCCATCTGGATATTTATCTGGATGTGACAATTCCTCAAAATTAGGATCACTCAGAAGTGGCATTGGCTTCTCGTTATCTCCTGGTGCAACACTTATCAATTTGTTTACTAATTCTGGATTTTCATTCATCATGCTAGTTTCATATGGCAAGCCGCAAACTTTAGAAGCTTCTTCAAAAGCATGCTCATCTTCAGCAACTAGTTCCTCATCAGAGTCATCACTTAATGTGTTTTCCTTAGTCACAGTTGTCTTTCCATCACACGTTTCAGTCTCCAAAGATGATGCCACTCTACTCGTGTCAGACATATTAACATGTTTTTCAAGCACTTCGTCATTTGACAAGGATACACTTGTACCATCGCATACAGAGTATGGCTCAAACACAACATAGTGAGATTGACCAATCAATCCAAGATGAAATTCCTTATCACTGTGATATCTGGAACATACAGTGTGCATGGTAGAGCTTGACGTTGCATGAACATAAACAGTGAATGAAAACATATCTGCCAGTGCCTGTAGTGTTACGTGGTCTCCCCATTGATTTCCATATTGAACTTCATCAATGTACCTTATCCATTGCAACTCTCTTTGTGTTTCGATATCCTGTATTTCCCTGATAGCTCTATCATGTTCCGTTGGTTGCTCAGTATCAGCATTAGACAAATTTTCTGTTGCTATCCTGGCTGATATAAAGTCACGATAATTCTCAGCATTTGTGGTCATGAAATCAGCAACTTGTTCACGCAACAAAACTGGGTTACATGTAGTCACTCCTAGCCTGTCAAGGTGGTAACAAACAGAATAGAACATACAATTGCCATCACGTGGAACGTCAACAATATTCATCCTGTTTTTCCTAGCTAAGACATTCAACTTTGCATAGTCTGTCTGACAATGTTGTGGCAGATCTGACATTGATACATCAATCACAAATGTTGGTTGTTTTTCTTCTGAACAGCCCTGTGCTACACTTTCTGAACTATGGTCAGTAGAGCCAGGTGTTGATTGTGTTTCACACGAACTTTGTTTTCGTTTCTTCAAGCTAGGATCATCACAGCTAATTGCTTGCCAAAGCTCAATGTCATCATGTGCAGCATCACAGGCCCAGTTTTCATTGATTTCAATATTTGTGTAATGAGGGTTGTCTAACTTTAACCTGCGCAAAGCATTCAAAACTCTATCAGCATGTACATAATCATACATATAATGAGAGGAATGTTTCAGACTCCGTTTCAACTTCATGGGCACTATCTGTGATTCAGATGGCAATCGTGGGAACAGTTTACAAACAGCATCTAATTTTGATGGCACGTTAACTGCAGGACCATGTATACCATGTTGTTTTCCTCTTGGTAAACCAACCATTTTCATGAATGGGATTCTTTGCGATATCAATCTTAGTTCCAGCGCATTTAGGTCTTTCAGTTCACGTGGCTGTTGTTGTAGCGACAAGTTATTAGCCTTTGATTGTGCAGGCATTTTTCCTGTCTTCAGAGTCAAATCACATGTTCTACATATCCACTCTTGGCCATCATGCGACTTTAATCTATATGAAAGTACATCATTGAACAAACTGCTGGAACACTTCTTGTATCTATCTTCATTCAAGTGTATAACTGTCATTCTGTACATTAAACGGTGACATGAACAACATATATAATTTGCAGAATCCTTAACATTTTTCAAAAACTCTGAAATCACTGTTTCATTTTCTGGGATTATGTTAATCTTCACTTCTCTAATGATTCTCATTGATTTTTTCACATTTTCCTGTCTCAGTTTTCTCTTCTCTGGTGTTTCATTCTCACGAATGTGTTGCATTGAACTTTTCACTGTTCTCTGTCTTTTAACTCTCTTCTCTGTTGTTTCATTTTCCCTTGATTCTGTATGTTTCTCTTGATCTGTGTTCTGCCTCAGTTTTCTCTTCTCTGTTGTTTCGTTTTCCCTTGATTCTGTGTGTTTCTCTTGATCTGTGTTCTGCCTCAGTTTTCTCTTCTCTGTTGTTTCGTTTTCCCTTGATTCTGTGTGTTTCTCTTGATCTGTGTTCTGCCTCAGTTTTCTCTTCTCTGGTGTTTCAACCTCACGAATGTGTTGCATTGAACTTTTCACTGTTCTCTGTCTTTTAACTCTCTTCTCTGTTGTTTCATTTTCCCTTGATTCTGTGTGTTTCTCTTGATCTGTGTTCTGCCTCAGTTTTCTCTTCTCTGTTGTTTCGTTTTCCCTTGATTCTGTGTGTTTCTCTTGATCTGTGTTCTGCCTCAGTTTTCTCTTCTCTGGTGTTTCAACCTCACGAATGTGTTGCATTGAACTTTTCACTGTTCTCTGTCTTTTAACTCTCTTCTCTGTTGTTTCATTTTCCCTTGATTCTGTGTGTTTCTCTTGATCTGTGTTCTGCCTCAGTTTTCTCTTCTCTGTTGTTTCGTTTTCCCTTGATTCTGTGTGTTTCTCTTGATCTGTGTTCTGCCTCAGTTTTCTCTTCTCTGGTGTTTCAACCTCACGAATGTGTTGCATTGAACTTTTCACTGTTCTCTGTCTTTTAACTCTCTTCTCTGTTGTTTCATTTTCCCTTGATTCTGTGTGTTTCTCTTGATCTGTGTTCTGCCTCAGTTTTCTCTTCTCTGGTGTTTCATTCTCACGCGATTTTCTCATTCTTAACTTAGACTCTTCTCTTCTTTGAGCAGTGCTTTTGCCTTTTGGTTTACCCATGATAAACTTCCGAATTTACAAAAAAATTGGAAGATATTTATATCGATGTGTGCTTAAAATGTAATTTGTGCAGTAAATCAACAAAATCAGACTTTATTTAAAGTCGGTTTTTTTCGTAACTTTTCGTTTTTCTTTAAACCTTTTGTTTAGGACAAAGATGATGTGAAATTTGCTATGGATTTTGGTGACTTTTCTCTTTTTGATGAGGTGCGATGGAGTTTGATAATGGCAGGACCACGCGTGATAACGATATGAAGAATGATACCAGGAACAGCACCTGAAAAGAGAAAAAAAACACAAATAAGAATATTTGTAAGTTTATATTAATTTCTGAATTGGTATTTATTTTACGACGTTTGGACGAAGGCAATTCTACCCGTCATCTAACGCCCTTGCATCGGGTGACACAATTGTGAATTCAGAATTCAGTAAACATGGTTCAGTAGGGAAAACCTCAATTTTTCAACCAGGATGAAAAACAAAACTTGCTTCATGCCGGGCCTGAGTTTGAACACACGGCCCTGCAGTTAGTCTGCTGTATCCGGTTTATAGGAAAATCAGATATGATTTCTTTCATTGCCCTATACCACAAACATGTTATACCTAATAATTAAGCCTGCAGAAGTAATGGTAACTTCGCCCCCAAAACTGTCATTTTAGATCATATAAACCGCCCTAAAATTGGCCCTTTGGATCTGTACGAATGTGTAGCATTCGTACCATGTTCTGTCCCTTTGGATGATTCAACAGCACCCATACTGCTTGGGTACCTAGTAAGGTCCTAAACCTGCTACATGCATGATTAGAAAAGATGATCTTCGAGAAATGATAGAGTTTGAAATTCCAATGATAAAGTCCAATTTGAAGTTTCAGAAAATTCAAAAACATACAAATTCCAAAAATTATCTACTACTTTGAGGGGAGGAGCCCATACAATCAGTGTAACAAGTATTGAAAGAATCCACAATGAGCTCTTTGAGAAGATACACTTTGAAAAAAGTTGATAAGACACCGGCAGACAGATGACAGACGATGCCGGACGAATGAGTATCGGAAAAGCTCTGCTGACTATCACCACAGCAGATCTAAAAACTCTCACCAAAGTCAGCAGGTGATGTCAAGCGTTCGGCAAACAACTGTTCGGCAAACAAGTACAAAACTGCACCTGCAAAGAAAAAGTGAATATTCTCATCACCAAAAAACAATATTTTCCATTAAGATCAACATTGAAACAATTGAACTAATCATTCGAGCAGTTCCAACCGCTTGAATATTATTTACACAACTGTATTTATTTGCAAATCGCAGATGTAACTTTTGAGATATTAATTAGCTATTTCATAGGTATATTTATACCACAGGGGAACTAAAAATATAACATACAAGCATAGACACATTCAAAGTACATCGCCCCCACTTCAAATAAATAAATATCCTCCAGCGCGGCATTGCCGGGGCACCTTCGGCCTTCGACGCCCGGCAATACCGCCGTGCAGCTCATAGACACTGTATTGGGAGGGGGCGATGGACAACATATCCTTTGGCGTCCGCTGATGCTGCACCGCGTGCATTGTGTACAAATGCACTTCTGAGGTAAATGTGCACAAATAATACTTCGGATCGAGTGACATCGGCGGGCAATGAGATATCGTGTTATATATCGATTTTAGCCCGACAACTCAATGGTGAAAAATCACTTTAAAATTATCTGATCCGGATCCGGATTCGAAACGTCATCAAAATTGAATCACTTCTTTCTTGTCAGACACCCAACCAGTCCACCAAGTTTCGTCCAAATCTGTCCACAACATTTTGAGATATCCCGCTATGTATCGTTTTTGGCCCTATCTCCCAATGGTGAAGAATCACTTAAAAAATGATAGCAGCCGGGTCCGGATCTTCACCAAAATCGAATCATTTCGTCCTTGTCATATATGACATATGCTACCTCTCCGACAGATTCCGTCCAAATCCGCCCACAACTTTTTGAGATATCTTGTTCACAGACAAACAGACAAACAGACATGGGTAACACAGACACAGACACATAACACATCCTTCACCCACCTTCGATAGCAGGGGTAAATATGATTTATGGGTGAATATAATTTATGGGTAAATATGAATTATGAGTGAATGTTATGCCAGTAAATATGGGTAAATATGGCTAAATATCATGCAAGTGACCAAGCGGCGTGTGGGGGAGGGGGGGGGGGAGAGGGTGGAGGGGTTGTGGGGAGGGTGAGGGAAGATTTGTAATCGCATCTTTTTGAACTTCTGAATGAAGTGAATGTGTATAAAAAAAGCTTTTCTAAGGTGAATGTGTATATAAAATCTCAGTCTCACAATTTCCTCGCGTGCTTTAGTACGGAGCTCCACCAGGGTTAAGACCGAGTGTCTCAGTAACGTCCTTTCCGGCGTCACCATAGCTACGACTGGATGGTGTCAGCAACGTCATTTCCGGCGTCACCATAGCTACGACTGGATGGTGTCAGCAACGTCATTTCCGGCGTCACGGTCACGTGCACCAGCGTTTTGCCTCGTCCGGGGCGGGGTGTAATCGATTTGCTTTTCCATGTATAATGCCAGAGCCCGAGGCTGCGTTATCCAAAATATGATGAACGAGAACGGCACTTGGAACAACGCCCCCGCCAGGCTAAGCAGTTTATGTTTGTATGCACTGATAGACCACATCTGGATTCGGACCTGAACCAAAATCGAATCGGCTTGTTCCTGTCACCGAACCGACTCATCCACCTAGTTTAGTCATAACTCATCCATAATTTTTTTAATATCATGTTATATATCGCTTTTGGTTTGATCTCTCAATGGTGAAGAATCACTGAGGAAATTAAATAATTCTTGTAGCCGAATCCATGTCCACATCTTCACCAAAATCACATCGATTCTGCCTTGTCACACCCAACCTGTCCACCAAGTTTCGTCCGAATCTGTCCACAACTTTATGAGATATCCTGCTGTGCATCGTTTTTGGCCCCATCTCCCAATGGTGCAGAATATTTTTTTTGCACCTCCATATCTCCGAAAGTGCTGAATAGAAAAAATTGAGACATGGCTCATTGTAAAGAACTCTCCATGTGGAATAAAATATGTTAATGATGACGTCATACGTTACGTGGTTCGGCCGCCATCTTGGAAAAACCGAAAAACTTTGCATCATCTATCTCCAAAAGTGCTGAACAGAAAAAAATTGCGACATGGCTCAATGTAAAGAACTCTCCATGTGGAATAAAATATGTTAATGATGACGTCATCAGTCACGTGGTTCAGCCGCCATCTTGGAAAATGGCAAAACTAGCACCTCCATACCTCCGAAAGTGCTGAATAGAAAAAATTGAGACATGGCTCATTCTAAAGAACTCTCCATGGGGAATGAAATATGTTAATGATGACGTCATCGGTCACGTGGTTCGGCCGCCATCTTGGAAAAACCGAAAAACTTTGCACCTCCACATCTCCAAACGTCCTGAATAGAAAAAATTGAGACATGGCTCATTGTAAAGAACTCTCCATGGGGAATAAAATATGTTAATGATGATGTCATAGGTTCCTCCATTATGACGTCATAATTCGCCAAGTACAAAACTTCATCCGATCAAGATGAAATTTCTTGAGCATCATCAAGGAATAAATTAGTTTAGAAAACAAGTAATGATGACTTCATCGGTCACGTGGTTTGGCCGCCATATTTGTCCTAAATGGCCGATAAAAAAGTACATTCCGGCAAGTCCTCGGTCTCTGACCGATTTTTCATTTGTTTGTCTGTCTGTCTGTTTGTCTGTCTGTTTGTCTGTCTGTTTGTCTGTTTGCAGCACTGCGTCTACACCGTTGCACGGAGAATCGCCAAACTTTGCACACATAATGGTCTTGCCCTCTAATATACTGTGCCTCAATGATGACGTCATCGGTGACGTGGTTCGGCCGCCATCTTGGAAAAACCGAATAAATTTGCACCTCTATATCTCCGAAAGTACTGAACAGAAAAAATTGAGACATGGCTCATTGGAAAGAACTCTCCATGCGGAATAAAATATGTAAATGATGACGTCATCAGTCACGTGGTTCGGTCGCCATCTTGGAAAAACGGCAAAAAGGTTGCGCCACTATATCTCCAAAAGTGCTGAACAGAAAAAATTGAGACATGGCTCATTGGAAAGAACTCTCCATGGGGAATAAAATATGTAAATGATGACGTCATCAGTCACGTGGTTCGGTCGCCATCTTGGAAAAACGGCAAAACGTTGCGCCACTATATCTCCAAAAGTGCTGAACAGAAAAAATTGAGACATGGCTCATTGGAAAGAACTCTCCATGGGGAATAAAATATGTTAATGATGCCATCATATGTCACGTGGTCGGCCGCCATCTTGGAAAAACGGCAAAACTTTGCACCACTATATCTCCAAAAGTGCTGAACAGAAATAATTGAGACATGGCTCATTGTAAAGAACTCTCCATGGGGAATAAAATATGTTAATGATGACGTCATCAGTCACGTGGTCGGCCGCCATCTTGGAAAAACGGCAAAACTTTGCACCACAAAATCTCCAAAAGTGCTGAACAGAAAAAATTGAGACATGGCTCATTGTAAAGAACTCTCCATGGGGAATAAAATATGTTAATGATGACGCCATCGGTCACGTGGTTCGGCCGCCATCTTGGAAAAATGGGAAAACTTTGCACCACTATATCTCCAAAAGTGCAGAATGGAAAAAATTGCGACATGGCTCATTGTAAAGAACTCTCAATGGGGAATAAAATATGTTAATGATGACGTCATATGTCACGTGGTTCGGCCGCCATCTTGGAAAAACCGAAAAATTGTGCACCTCCATATCTCTGAAAGTGCTGAATAGAAAAAATTGAGACATGGCTCATTGTAAAGAACTCTCCATGGGGAATAAAATATGTTAATGATGACATCATAGGTCACGTGGTTCGGCTGCCATCTTGGAAAAACCGAAAAACGTAGCACCTCCATATCTCCAAAAGTGCTGAATAGAAAAAGTTGAGACATGGCTCTTTGTAAAGAACTCTCCATGGGGAATAATATATGTTAATGATGACGTCATCTATCACGTGGTTCGGACGCCATATTTGTCTTAAATGGCCGATAAAAGAGTACATTCCGGCAAGTCCTCGGTCTCTGACCGATTTTTCATTTGTCTGTTTGTCTGTTTGTCTGTTTGTCTGTTTGCAGCACTACGTCTACACCGTTGCACGTAGAATCACCAAACTTTGCACACGTATTTGTCTTGCGCTCTAATATACTGTGCCCAAATGATGACGTCATCGGTCACGTGGTTCGGCCGCCATCTTGGAAAAACCGAAAAATTTTGCACCTCGATATCTCAGTGCTGAACAGAAAAAATTCAGACATGGCTCATTGTGAAGAACTCTCCATGGAGAATACAATATGTTAATGATGACGTCATCAGTCACGTGCTTCGGCCGCCATCTTGGAAAATGGCAAAACTTTGCACCACTATATCTCCAAAAGTGCTGAACAGAAAAAATTGAGACATGGCTCATTGTAAAGAACTCTCCATGGGGAATAAAATGTTAGTGATGACGTCATCGGTCACGTGGTTCGGCCGCCATCTTGGAAAACCCCAAAAACTTTGCACCTCCATATCTCCGAAAGTGCTGAATAGAAAAAATTGAGACATGGCTCATTGCAAAGAACTCTCCATGGGGAATAAAATATGTTAATGATGACGTCATCGGTGACGTGGTTCGGCCGCCATCTTGGAAAAACCGAATAAATTTGCACCTCTATATCTCCGAAAGTACTGAACAGAAAAAATTGAGACATGGCTCATTGTAAAGAACTCTCCATGGGGAATAAAATATGTTAATGATGACGTCATATGTCACGTGGTCGGCCGCCATCTTGGAAAAACGGCAAAAATTTGCACCACTATATCTCCAAAAGTGCTGAACAGAAAAAATTGAGACATGGCTCATTGTAAAGAACTCTCCATGGGGAATAAAATATGTTAATGATGACGTCATCAGTCACGTGGTCGGCCGCCATCTTGGAAAAACCGAAAAACTTAGCACCTCCATATCTCCGAAAGTGCTGAATAGAAAAAATTGAGACATGGCTCATTGTAAAGAACTCTCCATGGGGAACAAAATATGTTAATGATGATGTCATCGGTCACGTGGTTCGGCCGCCATCTTGGAAAAACCGAAAAACTCTGCACCTCCACATCTCCAAAAGTCCTGAATAGAAAAAATTGAGGTATGGCTCATTGTAAAGAACTCTCCATGGGGAATAAAATATGTTAATGATGACGTCATCGGTCACGTGGTTCGGCCGCCCTATTTGTCCTAAATGGCCGATAAAAAAGTACATTCCGGCAAGTCCTCGGTCTCTGACCGATTTTTCATCTGTTTGTCTGTTTGTCTGTTTGCAGCACTACGTCTACACCGTTGCACGTAAGAATCACCAAACTTTGCACACGTATTTGTCTTGCGCTCTAATATACTGTGCCCAAATGATGACGTCATCGGTCACGTGGTTCGGCCGCCATCTTGGAAAAACCGAAAAATTTTGCACCTCGATATCTCAGTGGTGAACAGAAAAAATTCAGACATGGCTCATTGTGAAGAACTCTCCATGGAGAATACAATATGTTAATGATGACGTCATCAGTCACGTGGTTCGGCCGCCATGTTGGAAAAACCGAAAAATTTTGCACCTCCATATCTCCAAAAGTGCTGAATAGAAAAAATTGAGACATGGCTCATTGTAAAGAACTCTCCATGGGGAATAAAATATGTTAATGATGACGTCATCAGTCACGTGGTCCGGCCGCCATCTTGGAAAATGGCAAAACTTTGCACCACTATATCTCCAAAAGTGCTGAACAGAAAAAATTGAGACATGGCTCATTGTAAAGAACTCTCCATGGGGAATAAAATGTTAGTGATGACGTCATCGGTCACGTGGTTCGGCCGCCATCTTGGAAAACCCCAAAAACTTTGCACCTCCATATCTCCGAAAGTGCTGAATAGAAAAAATTGAGACATGGCTCATTGCAAAGAACTCTCCATGGGGAATAAAATATGTTAATGATGACGTCATATGTCACGTGGTCGGCCGCCATCTTGGAAAAACGGCAAAAATTTGCACCACTATATCTCCAAAAGTGCTGAACAGAAAAAATTGAGACATGGCTCATTGTAAAGAACTCTCCATGGGGAATAAAATATGTTAATGATGACGTCATCAGTCACGTGGTCGGCCGCCATCTTGGAAAAACCGAAAAACTTAGCACCTCCATATCTCCGAAAGTGCTGAATAGAA
The DNA here is from genome assembly GCF_964187855.1 of Myxine glutinosa. Lineage (NCBI taxonomy): Eukaryota > Metazoa > Chordata > Myxini > Myxiniformes > Myxinidae > Myxine > Myxine glutinosa. The sequence goes on from NC_136268.1 coordinate 151,751,340, forward strand.
AAAATTGAGACATGGCTCATTGTAAAGAACTCTCCATGGGGAACAAAATATGTTAATGATGATGTCATCGGTCACGTGGTTCGGCCGCCATCTTGGAAAAACCGAAAAACTCTGCACCTCCACATCTCCAAAAGTCCTGAATAGAAAAAATTGAGGTATGGCTCATTGTAAAGAACTCTCCATGGGGAATAAAATATGTTAATGATGACGTCATCGGTCACGTGGTTCGGCCGCCCTATTTGTCCTCAATGGCCGATAAAAAAGTACATTCCGGCAAGTCCTCGGTCTCTGACCGATTTTTCATTTGTCTGTCTGTCTGTCTGTCTGTCTGTTTGTCTGTCTGTTTGCAGCACTGCGTCTACACCGTTGCACGGAGAATCGCCAAACTTTGCACACATATTGGTCTTGCCCTGGAATAGACTGTGCCCAATTGATGACGTCATCGGTGACGTGGTTCGGCCGCCATCTTGGAAAAACCGAAAAACTTTGCACTTCTATATCTCCGAAAGTACTGAACAGAAAAAATTGAGACATGGCTCATTGTAAAGAACTCTCCATGGGGAATAAAATATGTTAATGATGACATCATCAGTCACGTGGTCGGCCGCCATCTTGGAAAAACGGCAAAACTTTGCACCACGAAATCTCCAAAAGTGCTGAACAGAAAAAATTGAGACATGGCTCATTGTAAAGAACTCTCCATGGGGAATAGAAGATGTTAATGATGACGTCATCAGTCACGTGGTCGGCCGCCATCTTGGAAAAACGGCAAAACTTTGCACCTCCATATCTCTGAAAGTACTGAATAGAAAAAATTGAGACATGGCTCATTGTAAAGAACTCTCCATGGGGAATAAAATATGTGAATGATGACGTCATCAGTCACGTGGTCGGCCGCCATCTTGGAAAAACGGCAAAACTTTGCACCACGATATCTCCAAAAGTGCTGAACAGAAAAAATTGAGACATGGCTCATTGTAAAGAACTCTCCATGGGGAATAGAATATGTTAATGATGACGTCATATGTCATGTGGTCGGCCGCCATCTTGGAAAAACGGCAAAACTTTGCACCACTATATCTCCAAAAGTGCTGAACAGAAAAAATTGAAACATGGCTCATTGTAAAGAACTCTCCATGGGGAATAAAATATGTTAATGATGACGTCATATGTCACGTGGTTCGGCCGCCATCTTTGAAAAACCGAAAAATTTTGCACCTCCATATCTCTGAAAGTGCTGAATATAAAAAATTGAGACATGGCTCATTGTAAAGAACTCTCCATGGGGAATAAAATATGTAAATGATGACGTCATAGGTCACGTGGTTGGGCCGCCATCTTGGAAAAACCGAAAAACCTAGTACCTCCATATCTGCGGAAGTGCTGAACAGAAAAAATTGAGACATGGCTCATTGTAAAGAACTCTCCATGGGGAATAAAATGTGTTAATGATGACGTCATATGTCACGTGGTCGGCCGCCATCTTGGAAAAACGGCAAAACTTTGCACCACTATATCTCCAAAAGTGCGAAACAGAAAAAATTGAGACATGGCTCATTGGAAAGAACTCTCCATGGGGAATAAAATATGTTAATGATGACATCATATGTCACGTGGTTCGGCCGCCATCTTGGAACAACCGAAAAATTTTGCACCTCCATATCTCTGAAAGTGCTGAATAGAAAAAATTGAGACATGGCTCATTGTAAAGAACTCTCCATGGGGAATAAAATATGTTAATGATGACATCATAGGTCACGTGGTTCGGCCGCCATCTTGGAAAAACCGAAAAACGTAGCACCTCCATATCTCCAAAAGTGCTGAATAGAAAAAGTTGAGACATGGCTCTTTGTAAAGAACTCTCCATGGGGAATAATATATGTATGTTAATGATGACGTCATCGGTCACGTGGTTCGGCCGCCATATTTGTCCAAAATGGCCGACAAAAAAGTACATTCCGGCAAGTCCTCGGTCTCTGACCGATTTTTCATCTGTTTGTCTGTCTGTCTGTTTGTCTGTTTGCAGCACTGCGTCTACACTGTTGCACGGAGAATCGCCAAACTTTGCACACATATTCGTCTTGCCCTGGAATAGACTGTGCCCAATTTATGACGTCATCGGTCACGTGTTTCGGCCGCCATCTTGCAAAAACCGAAAAACTTTGCACCTCCATATATCCGGAAGTGCTGAATAGAAAAAATTGAGACATGGCTCATTGGAAAGAACTCTCCATGGGGAATAAAATATGTTAATGATGACGTCATCAGTCACGTGGTTCGGCCGCCATCTTGGAAAAACCGAAAAACTTTGCACCTCCATATCTCCAGAAGTGCTGAATAGAACAAATTGAGACATGGCTCATTGGAAAGAACTCTCCATGTGGAATAAAATATGTTAATGATGACGTCATCGGTCACGTGGTTCGGCCGCCATTTTGGAAAAACCGAAAACTTTGCACCTCAACATCTCTGAAAGTGCTGAATTGAAAAAATTGAGACATGGCTCATTGTAAAGAACTCTCCATGGGGAATAAAATATGTTAATGATGGCGTCATATGTCACGTGGTCGGCCGCCATCTTGGAAAAACGGCAAAACTTTGCTCCACTATATCTCCAAAGGTGCTGAACAGAAAAAATTGAGACATGGCTCATTGTAATGAACTCTCCATGGGGAATAAAATATGTTAATGATGACGTCATCAGTCACGTGGTTCGGCCGCCATCTTGGAAAAACCGAAAAACTTTGCACCTCCATATCTCCGAAAGTGCTGAAAAGAAAAAATTGAGACATGGCTCATTGTAAAGAACTCTCCATGGGGAATAAAATATGTTAATGATGATATCATCGGTCACGTGGTTCGGCCGCCATATTTTTCCTAAATGGCCGATAAAAAGTAAATTCCGGCAAGTCCTCGGTCTCTGACCGATTTTTCATCTGTCTGTTTGTCTGTTTGCAGCACTGCGTCTACACCGTTGCACGTAGAATCACCAAACTTTGCACACGTATTTGTCTTGCCCTCTAATATACTGTGCCCAAATGATGACGTCATCGGTCACGTGGTTCGGCCGCCATCTTGGAAAAACCGAAAATTTTTGCACCTCGATATCTCAGTGCTGAACAGAAAAAATTGAGACATGGCTCATTGTAAAGAACTCTCCATGGGGAATAAAATATGTTAATGATGACGTCATCGGTCACGTGGTTCGGCCACCATCTTGGAAAAAACGAAAATTTTTGCACCTCCATATCTCCGAAAGTCCTGAACAGAAAAAATTGAGACATGGCTCATTGTAAAGAACTCGATGGGGAATAAAATATGTTAATGATGACGTCATCAGTCACGTGGTTCGGCCGCCATCTTGGAAAAACCGAAAAACTTTGCACATCCATATCTGAATGTACTGAATAGAAAAAATTGAGACATGGCTCATTGCAAAGAACTCTCCATGGAGAATACAATATGTTAATGATGACGTCATCGGTCACGTGATTCGGCCGCCATCTTGGAAAATCCGAAAAACTTTGCACCTCCATATCTCCGAAAGTGCTGAATAGAAAAAATTGAGACATGGCTCATTGTAAAGAACTCTCCATGGGGAATAAAATATGTTAATGATGACCTCATCAGTCACGTGGTTCGGCCGCCATCTTGGAAAAACGGCAAAACTTTGCACCACTATATCTCCAAAAGTGCTGAACAGAAAAAATTGAGACATGGCTCATTGTAAAGAACTCTCCATGGGGAATAAAATATGTCATCGGCCATGTGGTTCGGCCGCCATATTTGTCCTAAATGGCCGATAAAAAAATAAATTCCGGCAAGTCCTCGGTCTCTGACCGATTTTTCATCTGTTTGTCTGTCTGTTTGCAGCACTGCGTCTACACCGTTGCACGTAGAATCGCCAAACTTTGCACACATATTGGTCTTGCCCTGGAATAGACTGTGCCCAATTGATGACGTCATCGGTGACGTGGTTCGGCCGCCATTTTGGAAAAACCGAAAAATTTTGCACCTCTATATCTCCGAAAGTACTGAACAGAAAAAATTGAGACATGGCTCGTTGTAAAGAACTCTCCATGGGGAATAAAATACGTAAATGATGACGTCATATGTCACGTGGTCGGCCGCCATCTTGGAAAAACGGCAAAAATTTTCACCACTATATCTCCAAAAGTGCTGAACAGAAAAAATTGAGACATGGCTCATTGTGAAGAACTCTCCATGGGGAATAAAATATGTTAATGATGACGTCATCGGTCACGTGGTTCAGCCACCATATTTGTCCTAAATGGCCGATAAAAAAGTAAATTCCGGCAAGTCCTCGGTCTCTGACCGATTTTTCATTACTTGCCGGAAAAATTTTCCGGCAAGTATGTTGATCTGTTCGTTTGTTACTTGCCGGAAAAATTTTCCGGCAAGTATGTTGATCTGTTCGTTTGTTTGTCTGTCTGTCTGTCTGTCTGTCTGTTTGTCTGTCTGTTTGCAGCACTGCGTCTACACCGTTGCACGGAGAATCGCCAAACTTTGCACACATATTGGTCTTGCCCTGGAATAGACTGTGCCCAATTGATGACGTCATCGGTGACGTGGTTCGGCCGCCATCTTGGAAAAACCGAAAAACTTTGCACTTCTATATCTCCGAAAGTACTGAACAGAAAAAATTGAGACATGGCTCATTGTAAAGAACTCTCCATGGGGAATAAAATATGTTAATGATGACATCATCAGTCACGTGGTCGGCCGCCATCTTGGAAAAACGGCAAAACTTTGCACCACGAAATCTCCAAAAGTGCTGAACAGAAAAAATTGAGACATGGCTCATTGTAAAGAACTCTCCATGGGGAATAGAAGATGTTAATGATGACGTCATCAGTCACGTGGTCGGCCGCCATCTTGGAAAAACGGCAAAACTTTGCACCTCCATATCTCTGAAAGTACTGAATAGAAAAAATTGAGACATGGCTCATTGTAAAGAACTCTCCATGGGGAATAAAATATGTGAATGATGACGTCATCAGTCACGTGGTCGGCCGCCATCTTGGAAAAACGGCAAAACTTTGCACCACGATATCTCCAAAAGTGCTGAACAGAAAAAATTGAGACATGGCTCATTGTAAAGAACTCTCCATGGGGAATAGAATATGTTAATGATGACGTCATATGTCATGTGGTCGGCCGCCATCTTGGAAAAACGGCAAAACTTTGCACCACTATATCTCCAAAAGTGCTGAACAGAAAAAATTGAAACATGGCTCATTGTAAAGAACTCTCCATGGGGAATAAAATATGTTAATGATGACGTCATATGTCACGTGGTTCGGCCGCCATCTTGGAAAAACCGAAAAATTTTGCACCTCCATATCTCTGAAAGTGCTGAATATAAAAAATTGAGACATGGCTCATTGTAAAGAACTCTCCATGGGGAATAAAATATGTAAATGATGACGTCATAGGTCACGTGGTTGGGCCGCCATCTTGGAAAAACCGAAAAACCTAGTACCTCCATATCTGCGGAAGTGCTGAACAGAAAAAATTGAGACATGGCTCATTGTAAAGAACTCTCCATGGGGAATAAAATGTGTTAATGATGACGTCATATGTCACGTGGTCGGCCGCCATCTTGGAAAAACGGCAAAACTTTGCACCACTATATCTCCAAAAGTGCGAAACAGAAAAAATTGAGACATGGCTCATTGGAAAGAACTCTCCATGGGGAATAAAATATGTTAATGATGACATCATATGTCACGTGGTTCGGCCGCCATCTTGGAACAACCGAAAAATTTTGCACCTCCATATCTCTGAAAGTGCTGAATAGAAAAAATTGAGACATGGCTCATTGTAAAGAACTCTCCATGGGGAATAAAATATGTTAATGATGACATCATAGGTCACGTGGTTCGGCCGCCATCTTGGAAAAACCGAAAAACGTAGCACCTCCATATCTCCAAAAGTGCTGAATAGAAAAAGTTGAGACATGGCTCTTTGTAAAGAACTCTCCATGGGGAATAATATATGTATGTTAATGATGACGTCATCGGTCACGTGGTTCGGCCGCCATATTTGTCCAAAATGGCCGACAAAAAAGTACATTCCGGCAAGTCCTCGGTCTCTGACCGATTTTTCATTTGTCTGTTTGTCTGTTTGTCTGTTTGTCTGTCTGTTTGCAGCACTGCGTCTACCCCGTTGCACGGAGAATCACCAAACTTTGCACACATATTGGTCTTGCCCTGGAATAGACTGTGCCCAATTGATGACGTCATCGGTGACGTGGTTCGGCCGCCATCTTGGAAAAACCGAAAAACTTTGCACCTCTATATCTCCGAAAGTACTGTACAGAAAAAATTGAGACATGGCTCATTGTAAAGAACTCTCCATGGGGAATAAAATATGTTAATGATGACGTCATATGTCACGTGGTCGGCCGCCATCTTGGAAAAACGGCAAAAATTTGCACCACTATATCTCCAAAAGTGCTGAACAGAAAAATTTGAGACATGGGTCATTGTAAAGAACTCTCCATGGGGAATAAAATATGTTAATGATGACGTCATCAGTCACGTGGTCGGCCACCATCTTGGAAAAACCGAAAAACTTAGCACCTCCATATCTCCGAAAGTGCCGAATAGAAAAAATTGAGACATGGCTCATTGTAAAGAACTCTCCATGGGGAATAAAATATGTTAATGATGATGTCATCGGTCACGTGGTTCGGCCGCCATCTTGGAAAAACAGAAAAACTCTGCACCTCCACATCTCCAAAAGTCCTGAATAGAAAAAATTGAGGTATGGCTCATTGTAAAGAACTCTCCATGCGGAATAAAATATGTTAATGATGACGTCATCGGTCACGTGGTTCGGCCGCCATATTTGTCCTAAATGGCCGATAAAAAAGTACATTCCGGCAAGTCCTCGGTCTCTGACCGATTTTTCATTACTTGCCGGAAAAATTTTCCGGCAAGTATGTTGATCTGTTCGTTTGTTACTTGCCGGAAAAAATTTTCCGGCAAGTATGTTGATCTGTTCGTTTGTCTGTCTGTCTGTCTGTCTGTCTGTCTGTTTGTCTGTTTGTCTGTTTGCAGCACTGCGTCTACACCGTTGCACGGAAAATCGCCAAACTTTGCACACATATTCGTCTTGCCCTGGAATAGACTGTGCCCAATTTATGACGTCATCGGTCACGTGTTTCGGCGGCCATCTTGGAAAAACCGAAATAATTTGCACCGCTATATCTCCGAAAGTACTGAACAGAAAAAATTGAGACATGGCTCATTGTGAAGAACTCTCCATGGGGAATAAAATATGTTAATGATGACGTCATCAGTCACGTGGTCGGCCGCCATCTTGGAAAAACGGCAAAACTTTGCACCTCCATATCTCTGAAAGTACTGAATAGAAAAAATTGAGACATGGCTCATTGTAAAGAACTCTCCATGGGGAATAAAATATGTGATTGATGACGTCATCAGTCACGTGGTCGGCCGCCATCTTGGAAAAACCGAAAAACTCTGCACCTCCACATCTCCAAAAGTCATGAATAGAAAAAATTGAGGTATGGCTCATTGTAAAGAACTCTCTATGGGGAATAAAATATGTTAATGATGATGTCATCGGTCACGTGGTTCGGCCGCCATATTTGTCCTAAATGGCCGATAAAAAAGTACATTCCGGCAAGTCCTCGGTCTCTGACCGATTTTTCATTTGTCTGTTTGTCTGTTTGTCTGTTTGTCTGTCTGTTTGCAGCACTGCGTCTACCCCGTTGCACGGAGAATCGCCAAACTTTGCACACATATTGGTCTTGCCCTGGAATAGACTGTGCCCAATTGATGACGTCATCGGTGACGTGGTTCGGCCTCCATCTTGGAAAAACCGAAAAACTTTGCACCTCTATATCTCCGAAAGTACTGTACAGAAAAAATTGAGACATGGCTCATTGTAAAGAACTCTCCATGGGGAATAAAATATGTTAATGATGACGTCATATGTCACGTGGTCGGCCGCCATCTTGGAAAAACGGCAAAAATTTGCACCACTATATCTCCAAAAGTGCTGAACAGAAAAATTTGAGACATGGGTCATTGTAAAGAACTCTCCATGGGGAATAAAATATGGTAATGATGACGTCATATGTCACGTGGTTCGGTCGCCATCTTGGAAAAACCGAAAATGTGCACCTCCATATCTCTGAAAGTACTGAATAGAAAAAATTGAGACATAGCTCATTGTAAAGAACTCTCCATGGGGAATAAAATATGTTAATGATGACATCATAGGTCACATGGTTCGGCCGCCATCTTGGAAAAACCGAAAAACTTAACACCTCCATATCTCCAAAAGTGCTGAATAGAAAAAAATTGAGACATGGCTCATTGTAAAGAACTCTCCATGGGGAATAAAATATGTTAATGATGACGTCATCGGTCACGTGGTTCGGCCGCCATATTTGTCCTAAATGGCCGATAAAAACGTAAATTCCGGCAAGTCCTCGGTCTCTGACCGATTTTTCATTACTTGCCGGAAAAGATTCCGGCAAGTATGTTGATCTGTTCGTTTGTTACTTGCCGGAAATTTTTTTCCGGCAAGTATGTTGATCTGTTCGTTTGTCTGTTTGTCTGTCTGTCTGTTTGTCTGTTTGCAGCACTGCGTCTACACTGTTGCACGGAGAATCGCCAAACTTTGCACACATATTCGTCTTGCCCTGGAATAGACTGTGCCCAATTTATGACGTCATCGGTCACGTGTTTCGGCCGCCATCTTGCAAAAACCGAAAAACTTTGCACCTCCATATATCCGGAAGTGCTGAATAGAAAAAATTGAGACATGGCTCATTGGAAAGAACTCTCCATGGGGAATAAAATATGGTAATGATGACGTCATCAGTCACGTGGTTCGGCCGCCATCTTGGAAAAACCGAAAAACTTTGCACCTCCATATCTCCAGAAGTGCTGAATAGAACAAATTGAGACATGGCTCATTGGAAAGAACTCTCCATGTGGAATAAAATATGTTAATGATGACGTCATCGGTCACGTGGTTCGGCCGCCATTTTGGAAAAACCGAAAACTTTGCACCTCAACATCTCTGAAAGTGCTGAATTGAAAAAATTGAGACATGGCTCATTGTAAAGAACTCTCCATGGCGAATAAAATATGTTAATGATGACGTCATATGTCACGTGGTCGGCCGCCATCTTGGAAAAACGGCAAAACTTTGCTCCACTATATCTCCAAAGGTGCTGAACAGAAAAAATTGAGACATGGCTCATTGTAATGAACTCTCCATGGGGAATAAAATATGTTAATGATGACGTCATCAGTCACGTGGTTCGTCCGCCATCTTGGAAAAACCGAAAAACTTTGCACCTCCATATCTCCGAAAGTGCTGAAAAGAAAAAATTGAGACATGGCTCATTGTAAAGAACTCTCCATGGGGAATAAAATATGTTAATGATGATATCATCGGTCACGTGGTTCGGCCGCCATATTTTTCCTAAATGGCCGATAAAAAGTAAATTCCGGCAAGTCCTCGGTCTCTGACCGATTTTTCATCTGTCTGTTTGTCTGTTTGCAGCACTGCGTCTACACCGTTGCACGTAGAATCACCAAACTTTGCACACGTATTTGTCTTGCCCTCTAATATACTGTGCCCAAATGATGACGTCATCGGTCACGTGGTTCGGCCGCCATCTTGGAAAAACCGAAAATTTTTGCACCTCGATATCTCAGTGCTGAACAGAAAAAATTGAGACATGGCTCATTGTAAAGAACTCTCCATGGGGAATAAAATATGTTAATGATGACGTCATCGGTCACGTGGTTCGGCCACCATCTTGGAAAAAACGAAAATTTTTGCACCTCCATATCTCCGAAAGTCCTGAACAGAAAAAATTGAGACATGGCTCATTGTAAAGAACTCGATGGGGAATAAAATATGTTAATGATGACGTCATCAGTCACGTGGTTCGGCCGCCATCTTGGAAAAACCGAAAAACTTTGCACATCCATATCTGAATGTACTGAATAGAAAAAATTGAGACATGGCTCATTGCAAAGAACTCTCCATGGAGAATACAATATGTTAATGATGACGTCATCGGTCACGTGATTCGGCCGCCATCTTGGAAAATCCGAAAAACTTTGCACCTCCATATCTCCGAAAGTGCTGAATAGAAAAAATTGAGACATGGCTCATTGTAAAGAACTCTCCATGGGGAATAAAATATGTTAATGATGACCTCATCAGTCACGTGGTTCGGCCGCCATCTTGGAAAAACGGCAAAACTTTGCACCACTATATCTCCAAAAGTGCTGAACAGAAAAATTGAGACATGGCTCATTGTAAAGAACTCTCCATGGGGAATAAAATATGTCATCGGCCATGTGGTTCGGCCGCCATATTTGTCCTAAATGGCCGATAAAAAAATAAATTCCGGCAAGTCCTCGGTCTCTGACCGATTTTTCATCTGTTTGTCTGTCTGTTTGCAGCACTGCGTCTACACCGTTGCACGTAGAATCGCCAAACTTTGCACACATATTGGTCTTGCCCTGGAATAGACTGTGCCCAATTGATGACGTCATCGGTGACGTGGTTCGGCCGCCATTTTGGAAAAACCGAAAAATTTTGCACCTCTATATCTCCGAAAGTACTGAACAGAAAAAATTGAGACATGGCTCGTTGTAAAGAACTCTCCATGGGGAATAAAATACGTAAATGATGACGTCATATGTCACGTGGTCGGCCGCCATCTTGGAAAAACGGCAAAAATTTTCACCACTATATCTCCAAAAGTGCTGAACAGAAAAAATTGAGACATGGCTCATTGTGAAGAACTCTCCATGGGGAATAAAATATGTTAATGATGACGTCATCGGTCACGTGGTTCAGCCACCATATTTGTCCTAAATGGCCGATAAAAAAGTAAATTCCGGCAAGTCCTCGGTCTCTGACCGATTTTTCATTACTTGCCGGAAAAATTTTCCGGCAAGTATGTTGATCTGTTCGTTTGTTTGTCTGTTTGTCTGTTTGTTACTTGCCGGAAAAGATTCCGGCAAGTATGTTGATCTGTTCGTTTGTTACTTGCCGGAAAAGATTCCGGCAAGTATGTTGATCTGTTCGTTACTTGCCGGAAAAGATTCTGGCAAGTATGTTGATCTGTTCGTTTGTTTGTTACTTGCCGGAAAAGATTCCGGCAAGTATGTTGATCTGTTCGTTTGTTACTTGCCGGAAAAGATTCCGGCAAGTATGTTGATCTGTTCGTTTGTTTGTCTGTCTGTCTGTCTGTCTGTCTGTTTGTCTGTCTGTTTGCAGCACTGCGTCTACACCGTTGCACGTAGAATCGCCAAACTTTGCACACATATTGGTCTTGCCCTGGAATAGACTGTGCCCAATTGATGACGTCATCGGTGACGTGGTTCGGCCGCCATCTTGGAAAAACCGAAAAACTTTGCACCTCTATATCTCCGAAAGTACTGAACAGAAAAAATTGAGACATGGCTCATTGTAAAGAACTCTCCATGGGGAATAAAATATGTTAATGATGACGTCATCAGGCACGTGGTTCGGTCGCCATCTTGGAAAAACGGCAAAACGTTGCGCCACTATATCTCCAAAAGTGCTGAACAGAAAAAATTGAGACATGCCTCATTGTAAAGAACTCTCCATGGGGAATAAAATATGTTAATGATGACGTCATCAGTCACGTGGTCGGCCGCCATCTTGGAAAAACGGCAAAACTTTGCACCACAAAATCTCCAAAAGTGCTGAACAGAAAAAATTGAGACATGGCTCATTGTAAAGAACTCTCCATGGGGAATAAAATATGTTAATGATGATGTCATATGTCACGTGGTCGGCCGCCATCTTGGAAAAACGGCAAAACTTTGCACCACTATATCTCCAAAAGTGCTGAACAGAAAAAATTGAGACATGGCTCATTGTAAAGAACTCTCCATGGGGAATAAAATATGTTAATGATGACGTCATATGTCACGTGGTTCGGCCGCCATCTTGGAAAAACCGAAAAACCTAGCACCTCTATGTGTCCAAAAGTGCTGAATAGAAAAAATTGAGACATGGCTCCTTGTAAAGAACTCTCCATGGGGAATAAAATATGTTCATGATGACGTCATCGGTCACGTGGTTCAGCCGCCATCTTTGAAAAACCAAAAAACCTTGCACCTCGATATCTCCAAAAGTGCTGAATAGAAAAAAATTGAGACATGGCTCATTGTAAAGAACTCTCCATGGGGAATAAAATATGTTAATGATGACGTCATAGGTGCCTCCCTTATGACGTCATAATTGCATTTAACTCTGTCTGCAATATAACAGATGTTCTCAGCTTCATCAGTCGTAATTTCTTTGTAATCGTTGATCCAAACACCACTCATTTTGGTATTTAACTAAAAACAAGTCACATCCAGGAATCAAGATCGACCTGACAAAGAACAATACTAGAGATACTTTCTGACCAGTTTCAGCCATTCTAGAATGTCATTGAACTTTCAACTGAGTCGATTGAATGTTATGAAGGCTGTGTCGACTAGCACTGAGGAGAAAATCAAAGGTTGTGAAGAGTAAGATCACACAAGTGCATTATATGCAAGATGAGATACTATCTTTAATACAGATGCTCAGAACACATGTGCACAACATACTACTCTGTACCAGAAATGTGAACCAAGATATTGAGTGTATGTCAAAACCATATTCTGATTCCCACCGAACTAAAATCACCATGCTGGACGTGTAAAATGTAAATCACATGATATAAAATCACAAATGATGTAAAATCACAAACTCATTTTCAGGTATTTTAACAAAGGGTAGTCAACATTGTACAACACTAATCAAGTCACATACAGTATAGTATCACACCAGAGGTCATTGGTGTTACAAGATTCAGATGACGAGATCATTCACTGGTCATGATTGACACCATTGGGTTTAGCAGTTCTAGAGAATTTGATATAGCTTCTGATGAAGAAGTGTATCCAATTTGAAGTGTTGCTGTTCATGTATTTTGAACTCATCTTTCCAGAGACAACCATTCAACCTTTATTGGTTCACATACAGGTTGATAGACTTGTGACTGTCTCACTGGAGGAAGTTCACATGTATCAATATTTAATTACTGATGTTAATTACAATCAGGTAAATATTTGATAATGTAGCTCTGTCTGGGCTAAGATATGTAATGTACTGTTTGAAATCATAGTATGCTGTCATATATGTCATGCTTGCGGAGAATATCTGCTATAACAACTTACAACGACATCAATTATGTCTCATGAACCATTCATGTACACTCTGTGGTGACAAAAGTCATGTCATGATCAGAATAGTACGTATCATGCACGTCCATGTGAACTTGTTCCGGTTCATTTTTATTGAAATATATGTGATCTATCATTGTACCTCTATCTGTTGTTGCCTGGTTAATACATTGTTTGAATCCATAGCATTGCATGAGCTTTGTCAACTCTGTTTGTCTTTGGTTTGTCAAATCATCATTGAAGTCACCAAGTATGATTGTTGGCACATGTAATGGCATCAAATCAAGAAGACTACTTAGTTGTAGCAAGAAGGTTTTCATTGGGAATGATGGTTTCCTATAAACTACAGTAACAACAAAACATGATTTCTGCGTTTCTAAAACTATCGCTTTTGACTCCAATCCTTTCACAGATATCAGTTCTAGTTCTTTAGGTTGCAGATCAGTCAGAGCACATATCATCACTCCGTGCAAATTACCATGATCATGCATGCTTGGAATATTTTGTCTGAAAACTGTATATCCATATTTCTCAGCAAATTCATCAACATTATGATCATCTGTCAGATAGGTTTCAGTGAAACACATAACATCTGTTTCAGCTAAAATTTGATTTTCTCTATGACTCATCAGGTCTGCTAATTTCTCTAGGAAATAATGGATATTTAAGTGACCCACTGTTATCCAGTCAGGTTTGTGCAAGGTCAAAAGATTTAACTCTTCCATTGACAATGTATTAACACGCATTTCATTAATTTCATGTTCCAATTTATCATTAGCTTTTATTCCAGCTGAATCAAAGTCAAGTATATGCAAACCAAGCAGAGTCTTCACTCGACTGAATGCCACATATGCTTGTCCTTTTCCAAATCGTTTTGCACCCTTCATGCTGACAACAATTTCATCCACTGTGAGACCCTGACACTTATGAATTGTTACTGCCCAAGCCAGTGTAAGCGGGAATTGTCTTCTGGAGATTTGCGCTGCCTTCCTGTTTCCTTTTTCAAATTTCCCTTCGTGTCTTTTGATTGGAACTGCATTGGGATATCGGTCTTTCCACTGACTTCCAGAAATAGCACTTGTACCTACATTTTCGTTGTCAAATTTCACCAGAACTATAGCAACTCCTTTGTTTGTATTTTCTATGATACTTTCAACAGTTCCAATTACACCATTAACAAGTCCATCTCCAGTATCCACATTATATGTGAGCATCACTCGTGCACCAATTGCCAAAATGAGAGTCGTATGAAGACCAGCAGTTTCAGAACGTTTCTGTGAAGTTGGTATTCTTTCCAAATTTAGTTGTCCTGTGCTGTCCGTTTTGTCATCTGATGCATGAATGTAAATACGCTGTTTAGGACTTGGTGCAAGTTTCTCCAATTTTGCCATATTCCTGTCATCAACATCACAGTTGAATGCAAATACGTGGAGTACATCGTGTGGGTAATTTGGATCATCTAAACTGATTTCTCTAGATTTCAATACATCCAGATCTCTATTTGTACATTTCCCAACTCTAACACGGCAAAGCAATTCTGCAAATGCACAGTCATCTTTCTGACGCATAACTTCATCCAACTCATGTATTTTGAACTCTTCTTTCCAGAGACAACCATTCAACCTTTCGACTGGATCACGTACAGGTTGATATATTTGTGACTGTCTCACTGGAGGAAGTTGATACAAATCTCCAACTGCAAGAATACACACATTACCAAAATATATTGAATCTCCAGTAACTCCTTTAATTTCCTCTAGACGCTTGTGGATGTTCAACAACATATCTGATCCAACCATGGAAATTTCATCAATGATAACCAAGTGCAGATGTTCCAGCTTGGATCGTAGAGAATTCAGTTTCTCAAATGACAGATGGTCACCTTCTTTCCCATACTTAGTTGTTCGGAGAAGCAGCGCTGAGTGAATGGTCATTCCTCCAATATTAAATGCAGCAACTCCTGTAGGAGCAGTCAACAACACCGTGACATCTGTTGGTTTTATCCCACCTGACAGTGCTAACAACTTTCTAGTGTCTGAATGTATCAGTTTTATCACATGACTTTTTCCAACACCACCAGGACCACTCAAGAAAAGTCTGTATGGTTTTACAGCTTTACCCTGTTTCATTGCTATTACGGCAGCTTTGCACCACTGTCTGTGATAAAAAACGATCTCTGCCTGTTTCACATTGAGTCTACGAATCATTTTTCGATATTCTGAGGGTGACATAAGCTCTCGGTCAGCTTCAGCTTGATAACGTGCTACAAGTTCTGATGTCTGGATACATTTTGGCCATTCAATCATGTTGGCATTTGCATCAAGATCTTCCTGGTCAATATCCCTCTCCACATCAATGTCTTCATTTATATCTTGCAAATTGTTATGCTCAGCACCGGGTGCAATGTTTGCCCATGCGTGTTCCGGTGGTCCATATTCTGCATGATCATGCATAGCTTGATCGATTAGTTCCAAATTTTGTGTGAATTTTGCCTCATTTTCACATATGGCATCGGCAACGGCAAAATAATGAGAAGCATAATCAGGAAAGCCTGCAGTCAGATCAACATCCTCATTTCTCCATGGTAAATATAGCATCAGTTTTGCTCGATAGAAGTTACTGGAGTCTTTTTCAAAACTAAACTTTCTAAATCGAATTACTGCTTCACATCGACGTTTATGCATTGTTCCTTTGCCATCTTTCAACTTGATGTACTTCGGGAGTCTATCTCTGTCAGCTAATCCTGCCTGTTCTTGATCCATTTCTAATACTACAGGAACACTGTCATCTATCTCTTCACCTCTGTCACAATGACTAACCGTATAATTGGCAGCAAAATCAGCAAGGCACAGGTTTTCCAATATGTTAGGCCTTGAAGCATATCTTATGATGATGTTACTTTGGAATATATCCTCATCTCCATCATCCAGATCATCAAGCTCTTTTTGTGGTTTCAGAACAGCTGATCGTTCTGTTTTTGCATCAGTATTGACAAACAACACCTGTCTACTGAATTTCTTCATTGGCATTGACAAAATTCGATACACAGCTTCTTGTGCACTTACTTCACGATGGTTCAAGAATACTGATCCCACACGTCTCAACATTGTTTTGATGTCTTGATCTTTGTATTCTTTGCACACTTGTTTCAATAGCTCTCCTACACCTTTTTCATTCTTGGTCATGTAAGCAGCTACATACATAACACATGCATATGCATCAACAATGAACTGGATATCAATGTTTGCTTGCCATGCTTTCAATACAGTAGGATTGTATGGATTAACATTAACTTCAGAAGGGTTTCTCCTCAGCAGTATATGTTTGCCTTTCTCAGAAACTGGCAACGCATTTGCATAAAGTTCTTCTGGTACATTCGCCATATCCAACAGTTTTTTCATACTAACATTCTTTGGGGTACTTTCATCGGACAATACCTCTTTCACTTTGCTGAGAACACACTTGGCACTTTCCTTGACCAGTTTTGAATTTTGTTCATCTGGTTCTCTGGCAATGATAGTTCTTGAACTCGGTGGTTTTGGGTATTTGAATCGACAACAACCCTTTTTTCTACAGTAAGACGAGTGACTATGGACTTGCAACCTTTCAACTAATGTGTGTAGCACAGGATCATCATCTGGCAGAGCACAAGATACATGTTTGTCCATGAAAGATGCAACAGCTTCATCAGATGCAACATCTAATTTTGGTGCATTTTTTACCCAAAGTAATGTGTGAGCATGAGGAGATCCACGAGCTTGAAATTCTATACGGATCACATAGTCAACAATCTCACCTAGCGGATGAGCATTCGATTTCAGTACATCTCTGAACAAAAGCTCTAATCTGTATTGAAACTGGCGTGCAGCAGTGACAGGGTTTGATCTCAACCACATTGATCTATCTGCAAATGACATAATTTTCACATCATCGTCACTCAGTATTGTACCATACTGTCGAGCTATTGGTTGAATTACATCAGGCCATTGCATGTCGGCAGCAGATACTGTGAAAAACCATGTAGGATTACCTACTTGTCGAACCATGGCGAGTACATCATAAAATACAGTTTGAAAGTAGGCCTGTGTCCCTCTAACATTCTTCAGGATTCTATATGCATGGTCAGATTGTATAAGTCTACTCATGTGTTCAACACTTTTCACCATACCAGCTGTGAGTCTTTTGCCACGAAAGTGTTTGCCACTAGCTCTACGAAACATGAAGTGATTGATATCACTCTGAACTTGTTTGCTTTCAGTAGCATATTGTGCACTAAGGAGATATTCAATTGATTTCGCAAATCGTCCATCTACATCAAGTAGTCTTTGGTTGAAGTATTTTCGTGGAGTTAAATGAATTGGTCGATCAGTTGTCAGTGCATTTGATCCATCTGGATATTTATCTGGATGTGACAATTCCTCAAAATTAGGATCACTCAGAAGTGGCATTGGCTTCTCGTTATCTCCTGGTGCAACACTTATCAATTTGTTTACTAATTCTGGATTTTCATTCATCATGCTGGTTTCATATGGCAAGCCGCAAACTTTAGAAGCTTCTTCAAAAGCATGCTCATCTTCAGCAACTAGTTCCTCATCAGAGTCATCACTTAATGTGTTTTCCTTAGTCACAGTTGTCTTTCCATCACACGTTTCAGTCTCCAAAGATGATGCCACTCTACTCGTGTCAGACATATTAACATGTTTTTCAAGCACTTCGTCATTTGACAAGGATACACTTGTACCATCGCATACAGAGTATGGCTCAAACACAACATAGTGAGATTGACCAATCAATCCAAGATGAAATTCCTTATCACTGTGATATCTGGAACATACAGTGTGCATGGTAGAGCTTGACGTTGCATGAACATAAACAGTGAATGAAAACATATCTGCCAGTGCCTGTAGTGTTACGTGGTCTCCCCATTGATTTCCATATTGAACTTCATCAATGTACCTTATCCATTGCAACTCTCTTTGTGTTTCGATATCCAGTATTTCCCTGATAGCTCTATCATGTTCCGTTGGTTGCTCAGTATCAGCATTAGACAAATTTTCTGTTGCTATCCTGGCTGATATAAAGTCACGATAATTCTCAGCATTTGTGGTCATGAAATCAGCAACTTGTTCACGCAACAAAATAGGGTTACATGTAGTCACTCCTAGCCTGTCAAGGTGGTAACAAACAGAATAGAACATACAATTGCCATCACGTGGAACGTCAACAATATTCATCCTGTTTTTCCTAGCTAAGACATTCAACTTTGCATAGTCTGTCTGACAATGTTGTGGCAGATCTGACATTGATACATCAATCACAAATGTTGGTTGTTTTTCTTCTGAACAGCCCTGTGCTACACTTTCTGAACTATGGTCAGTAGAGCCAGGTGTTGATTGTGTTTCACACGAACTTTGTTTTCGTTTCTTCAAGCTAGGATCATCACAGCTAATTGCTTGCCAAAGCTCAATGTCATCATGTGCAGCATCACAGGCCCAGTTTTCATTGATTTCAATATTTGTGTAATGAGGGTTGTCTAACTTTAACCTGCGCAAAGCATTCAAAACTCTATCAGCATGTACATAATCATACATATAATGAGAGGAATGTTTCAGACTCCGTTTCAACTTCATGGGCACTATCTGTGATTCAGATGGCAATCGTGGGAACAGTTTACAAACAGCATCTAATTTTGATGGCACGTTAACTGCAGGACCATGTATACCATGTTGTTTTCCTCTTGGTAAACCAACCATTTTCATGAATGGGATTCTTTGCGATATCAATCTTAGTTCCAGCGCATTTAGGTCTTTCAGTTCACGTGGCTGTTGTTGTAGCGACAAGTTATTAGCCTTTGATTGTGCAGGCATTTTTCCTGTCTTCAGAGTCAAATCACATGTTCTACATATCCACTCTTGGCCATCATGCGACTTTAATCTATATGAAAGTACATCATTGAACAAACTGCTGGAACACTTCTTGTATCTATCTTCATTCAAGTGTATAACTGTCATTCTGTACATTAAACGGTGACATGAACAACATATATAATTTGCAGAATCCTTAACATTTTTCAAAAACTCTGAAATCACTGTTTCATTTTCTGGGATTATGTTAATCTTCACTTCTCTAATGATTCTCATTGATTTTTTCACATTTTCCTGTCTCAGTTTTCTCTTCTCCGGTGTTTCATTCTCACGAATGTGTTGCATTGAACTTTTCACTGTTCTCTGTCTTTTAACTCTCTTCTCTGTTGTTTCATTTTCCCTTGATTCTGTATGTTTCTCTTGATCTGTGTTCTGCCTCAGTTTTCTCTTCTCTGTTGTTTCGTTTTCCCTTGATTCGGTGTGTTTCTCTTGATCTGTGTTCTGCCTCAGTTTTCTCTTCTCTGTTGTTTCGTTTTCCCTTGATTCGGTGTGTTTCTCTTGATCTGTGTTCTGCCTCAGTTTTCTCTTCTCTGTTGTTTCGTTTTCCCTTGATTCTGTGTGTTTCTCTTGATCTGTGTTCTGCCTCAGTTTTCTCTTCTCTGTTGTTTCGTTTTCCCTTGATTCTGTATGTTTCTCTTGATCTGTGTTCTGCCTCAGTTTTCTCTTCTCTGGTGTTTCATTCTCACGCGATTTTCTCATTCTTAACTTAGACTCTTCTCTTCTTTGAGCAGTGCTTTTGCGTTTTGGTTTACCCATGATAAACTTCCGAATTTACAAAAAAATTGGAAGATATTTATATCGATGTGTGCTTAAAATGTAATTTGTGCAGTAAATCAACAAAATCAGACTTTATTTAAAGTCGGTTTTTTTCGTAACTTTTCGTTTTTCTTTAAACCTTTTGTTTAGGACAAAGATGATGTGAAATTTGCTATGGATTTTGGTGACTTTTCTCTTTTTGATGAGGTGCGATGGAGTTTGATAATGGCAGGACCACGCGTGATAACGATATGAAGAATGATACCAGGAACAGCACCTGAAAAGAGAAAAAAAACACAAATAAGAATATTTGTAAGTTTATATTAATTTCTGAATTGGTATTTATTTTACGACGTTTGGACGAAGGCAATTCTACCCGTCATCTAACGCCCTTGCATCGGGTGACACAATTGTGAATTCAGAATTCAGTAAACATGGTTCAGTAGGGAAAACCTCAATTTTTCAACCAGGATGAAAAACAAAACTTGCTTCATGCCGGGCCTGGGTTTGAACACACGGCCCTCCAGTTAGTCTGCTGTATCCGGTTTATAGGAAAATCAGATATGATTTCTTTCATTGCCCTATACCACAAACATGTTATACCTAATAATGAAGCCTGCAGAAGTAATGGTAACTTCGCCCCCAAAACTGTCATTTTAGATCATATAAACCGCCCTAAAATTGGCCCTTTGGATCTGTACGAATGTGTAGCATTCGTACCATGTTCTGTCCCTTTGGATGATTCAACAGCACCCATACTGCTTGGGTACCTAGTAAGGTCCTAAACCTGCTACATGCATGATTAGAAAAGATGATTTTCGAGAAATGATAGAGTTTGAAATTCCAATGATAAAGTCCAATTTGAAGTTTCAGAAAATTCAAAAACATACAAATTCCAAAAATTATCTACTACTTTGAGGGGAGGAGCCCATACAATCAGTGTAACAAGTATTGAAAGAATCCACAATGAGCTCTTTGAGAAGATACACTTTGAAAAAAGTTGATAAGACACCGGCAGACAGATGACAGACGATGCCGGACGAATGAGTATCGGAAAAGCTCTGCTGACTATCACCACAGCAGATCTAAAAACTCTCACCAAAGTCAGCAGGTGATGTCAAGCGTTCGGCAAACAACTGTTCGGCAAACAAGTACAAAACTGCACCTGCAAAGAAAAAGTGAATATTCTCATCACCAAAAAACAATATTTGCCATTAAGATCAACATTGAAACAATTGAACTAATCATTCGAGCAGTTCCAACCGCTTGAATATTATTTACACAACTGTATTTATTTGCAAATCGCAGATGTAACTTTTGAGATATCAATTAGCTATTTCATTGGTATATTTATACGACAGGGGAACTAAAAATATAACATACAAGCATAGACACATTCAAAGTACATCGCCCCCACTTCAAATAAATAAATATCCTCCAGCGCGGCATTGCCGGGGCACCTTCGGCCTTCGGCGCCCGGCAATACCGCCGTGCAGCTCATAGACACTGTATTGGGAGGGGGCGATGGACAACATATCCTTTGGCGTCCGCTGATGCTGCACCGCGTGCATTGTGTACAAATGCACTTCTGAGGTAAATGTGCACAAATAATACTTCGGAGAGTGACATCGGCGGGCAATGAGATATCGTGTTATATATCGATTTTAGCCCGACAACTCAATGGTGAAAAATCACTTTAAAATTATCTGATCCGGATCCGGATTCGAAACGTCATCAAAATTGAATCACTTCTTTCTTGTCAGACACCCAACCAGTCCACCAAGTTTCGTCCAAATCTGTCCACAACATTTTGAGATATCCCGCTATGTATCGTTTTTGGCCCTATCTCCCAATGGTGAAGAATCACTTAAAAAATGATAGCAGCCGGGTCCGGATCTTCACCAAAATCGAATCATTTCGTCCTTGTCATATATGACATATGCTACCTCTCCGACAGATTCCGTCCAAATCCGCCCACAACTTTTTGAGATATCTTGTTCACAGACAAACAGACAAACAGACATGGGTAACACAGACACAGACACATAACACATCCTTCACCCACCTTCGATAGCAGGGGTAAATATGATTTATGGGTGAATATAATTTATGGGTAAATATGAATTATGGGTGAATATAATTTATGGGTAAATATGAATTATGGGTGAATATAATTTATGGGTAAATATGAATTATGAGTGAATGTTATGCCAGTAAATATGGGTAAATATGGCTAAATATTATGCAAGTGACCAAGCGGAGTGTGGGGGAGGGGGGGAGAGGGTGGAGGGGTTGTGGGGAGGGTGAGGGGAGATTTGTAATCGCATCTTTTTGAACTTCTGAATGAAGTGAATGTGTATAAAAAAAAGCTTTTCTAAGGTGTATGTGTATATAAAATCTCAGTCTCACAATTTCCTCGCGTGCTTTAGTACGGAGCTCCACCAGGGTTAAGACCGAGTGCCTCAGTAACGTCCTTTCCGGCGTCACCATAGCTACGACTGGATGGTGTCAGCAACGTCATTTCCGGCGTCACGGTCACGTGCACCAGCGTTTTGCCTCGTCCGGGGCGGGGTGTAATCGATTTGCGTTTCCATGTATAATGCCAGAGCCCGAGGCTGCGTTATCCAAAATATGATGAACGAGAACGGCACTTGGAACAACGCCCCCGCCAGGCTAAGCAGTTTATGTTTGTATGCACTGATAGACCACATCTGGATTCGGACCTGAACCAAAATCGAATCGGCTTGTTCCTGTCACCGAACCAACTCATCCACCTAGTTTAGTCATAACTCATCCATAATTTTTTAATATCATGTTATATATCGCTTTTGGTTTGATCTCTCAATGGTGAAGAATCACTGAGGAAATTAAATAATTCTTGTAGCCGAATCCATGTCCACATCTTCACCAAAATCACATCGATTCTGCCTTGTCACACCCAACCTGTCCACCAAGTTTCGTCCGAAACTGTCCACAACTTTTTGAGATATCCTGCTGTGCATCGTTTTTGGCCCCATCTCCCAATGGTGCAGAATATTTTTTTTGCACCTCCATATCTCCGAAAGTGCTGAATAGAAAAAATTGAGACATGGCTCATTGTAAAGAACTCTCCATGTGGAATAAAATATGTTAATGATGACGTCATACGTCACGTGGTTCGGCCGCCATCTTGGAAAAACCGAAAAACTTTGCATCATCTATCTCCAAAAGTGCTGAACAGAAAAAAATTGCGACATGGCTCAATGTAAAGAACTCTCCATGGGGAATGAAATATGTTAATGATGACGTCATAAGTCACGTGGTCGGCCGCCATCTTGGAAAAACGGCAAAACTTTGCACCACAAAATCTCCAAAAGTGCTGAACAGAAAAAATTGAGACGTGGCTCATTGTAAAGAACTCTCCATGGGGAATAAAATATGTTAATGATGATGTCATATGTCACGTGGTCGGCCGCCATCTTGGAAAAACGGCAAAACTTTGCACCACTATATCTCCAAAAGTGCTGAACAGAAAAAATTGAGACATGGCTCATTGTAAAGAACTCTCCATGGGGAATAAAATTTGTTAATGATGACGTCATATGTCACGTGGTTCGGCCGCCATCTTGGAAAAACCGAAAAACTTAGCACCTCTATTTGTCCAAAAGTGCTGAATAGAAAAAATTGACACATGCCTCATTGTAAAGAACTCTCCATGGGGAATAAAATATGTTAATGATGACGTCATCGGTCACGTGGTTCGGCCGCCATCTTGGAAAAGCTTTGCACCTCTATATCTCCGAAAGTGCTGAACAGAAAAAATTGAGACATAGCTCATTGGAAAGAAAGGTCCATGGGGAATGAAATATGTTAATGATGACGTCATAGGTCACGTGGTTCGGCCGCCATCTTGGAAAAACCGAAAAAATTCGCATCTCCATATCTCCAAAAGTGCTGAATAGAAAAAATTGAGACATGGCTCATTGGAAAGAAATGTCCATGGGGAATAAAATATGTTAATGATGACGTCATCGGTCACGTGGTTCGGCCGCCATATTTGTCCTAAATCCCCAATGAAAAAGTAAATTCCGGCAAGTCCTCGGTCTCTGACCGATTTTTCATCTGTCTGTCTGTCTGTCTGTCTGTTTGTCTGTCTGTTTGCAGCACTGCGTCTACACCGTTGCACGTAGAATCGCCAAACTTTGCACACATATTGGTCTTGCCCTGGAATAGACTGTGCCCAATTGATGACGTCATCGGTAACGTGGTTCGGCCGCCATCTTGGAAAAACTGAAAAACGTTGCACCTCTATATCTCCGAAAGTACTGAACAGAAAAAATTGAGACATGGCTCATTGTAAAGAACTCTCCATGCGGAATAAAATATGTAAATGATGACGTCATCAGTCACGTGGTTCGGTCGCCATCTTGGAAAAACGGCAAAACGTTGCGCCACGCTATCTCCAAAAGTGCTGAACAGAAAAAATTGAGACATGGCTCATTGTAAAGAACTCTCCATGGGGAATAAAATATGTTAATGATGACGTCATATGTCACGTGGTCGGCCGCCATCTTGGAAAAACGGCAAAACTTTGCACCACTATATCGCCAAAAGTGCTGAACAGAAAAAATTGAGACATGGCTCATTGTAAAGAACTCCACATGGGGAATAAAATATGTTAATGATGACGTCATCAGTCACGTGGTCGGCCGCCATCTTGGAAAAACGGCAAAACTTTGCACTACGAAATCTCGAAAAGTGCTGAACAGAAAAAATTGAGACATGGCTCATTGTAAAAAACTCTCCATGGGGAATAAAATATGTTAATGATGTCATATGTCACGTTATCGGCCGCCATCTTGGAAAAACGGCAAAACTTTGCACCACTATATCTCCAAAAGTGCTGAACAGAAAAAATTGAGACATGGCTCATTGTAAAGACCTCTCCATGGGGAATAAAATATGTTAATGATGATGCCATCGGTCACGTGGTTCGGCCGCCATCTTGGAAAAACGGCAAAAACTTTGCACCACTATATCTCCAAAAGTGCAGAATGGAAAAAATTGAGACATGGCTCATTGTAAAGACCTCTCCATGGGGAATAAAATTTGTTAATGATGACATCATATGTCACGTGGTTCGGCCGCCATCTTGGAAAAACCGAAACCTCCACATCTCCGAAAGTGCTGAATAGAAAAAATTGAGACATGGCTCATTGAAAAGAACTCTCCATGGGGAATAAAATATGTTAATGATGACGTCATCGGTCACGTGGTTCGGCCGCCATATTTGTCCTAAATGGCCAATAAAAAAGTACATTCCGGCAAGTCCTCGGTCTCTGACAGATTTTTCATCTGTTTGTCTGTCTGTTTGCAGCACTGCGTCTACACCGTTGCACGGAGAATCGCCAAACTTTGCACACATATTGGTCTTGCCCTGGAATAGACTGTGCCTAAATGATGACGTCATCGGTCACGTGGTTCGGCCGCCATCTTGGAAAAACCGAAAAAATTTGCACCTCGATATCTCAAAGTGCTGAACAGAAAAAATTGAGACATGGCTCATTGTGAAGAACTCTCCATGGGGAATAAAAGATGTTAATGATGACGTCATCAGTCGCGTGGTTCGGCCGCCATCTTGGAAAAACCGAAAAAATTTGCACCTCCATATTTCCAAAAGTACTGAACCAAAAAAATTGAGACATGGCTCATTGTAAAGAACTCTCCATGGGGAATCAAATACGTTAATGATGACGTCATCAGTCACGTGGTTCGGCCGCCATCTTGGAAAAACTTTGCACCTCTATATCTCCGAAAGTGCTGAACAGAAAAAATTGAGACATGGCTCATTGTAAAGAACTCTCCATGGGGAATAAAATATGTAAATGATGATGTCATATGTCACGTGGTCGGCCGCCATCTTGGAAAAACGGCAAAAAATTTGCACCACTATATCTCCAAAAGTGCTGAACAGAAAAAATTGAGACATGGCTCATTGTAAAGAACTCTCCATGGGGAATAAAATTTGTTAATGATGACGTCATATGTCACGTGGTTCGGCCGCCATCTTGGAAAAACCGAAAAACCTAACACCTCCATATCTCTGAAAGTGCTGAATAGAAAAAATTGAGACATGACTCATTGTAAAGAACTCTCCATGGGGAATACAATATGTTAATAATGACGTCATCGGTCACGTGGTTTAGCCGCCATCTTGGAAAAACCTAGCACCTCCATATCTCCGAAAGTGCTGAATAGAAAAAATTGAGACATGGCTCATTGTAATGAACTCTCCATGGGGAATAAAATATGTTAATAATGACGTCATCGGTCACGTGGGTTAGCCGCCATCTTGGAAAAACCTAGCACCTCCATATCTCCGAAAGTGCTGAATAGAAAAAATTGAGACATGACTCATTGTAAAGAACTCTCCATGGGGAATAATATATGTTAATGATGACGTCATCGGTCACATGGTTCGGCCGCCATATTTGGCCTAAATGGCCGATAAAAAAGTACATTCCGGCAAGTCCTCGGTCTCTGACCGATTTTTCATCTGTTTGTCTGTTTGTCTGTCTATCTGTCTGTCTGTCTGTTTGCAGCACTGCGTCTACACCGTTGCATGTAGAATCGCCAAACTTTGCACACTTATTGGTCTTGCCCTGGAATAGACTGTGCCCAATTGATGACGTCATCGGTGACGTGGTTCGGCCGCCATCTTGGAAAAACCGAAAAACTTTGCACCTCTATATCTCCGAAAGTACTGAACAGAAAAAATTGAGACATGGCTCATTGTAAAGAACTCTCCATGGGGAATAAAATATGTTAATGATGACGTCATATGTCACGTGGTCGGCCGCCATCTTGGAAAAACGGCAAAAATTTGCACCACTATATCTCCAAAAGTGCTGAACAGAAAAAATTGAGACATGGCTCATTGTAAAGAACTCTCCATGGGGATTAAAATATGTTAACGATGACGTCATCAGTCACGTGGTCGGCCGCCATCTTGGAAAAACGGCAAAACTTTGCACCACGAAATCTCCAAAAGTGCTGAACAGAAAAAATTGAGACATGGCTCATTGTAAAGAACTCTCCATGGGGAATAAAATATGTTAATGATGATGTCATATGTCACGTGGTCGGCCGCCATCTTGGAAAAACGGCAAAACTTTGCACCACTATATCTCCAAAATTACTGAACAGAAAAAATTGAGACATGGCTCATTGTAAAGAACTCTCCATGGGGAATAAAATATGTTAATGATGATATCATCGGTCACGTAGTTCGGCCGCCATATTTGTTCTAAATGGCCGATAAAAAGTACATTCCGGCAAGTCCTCGGTCTCTGACCGATTTTTCATCTGTTTGTCTGTCTGTCTGTCTGTTTGCAGCACTGCGTCTACACCGTTGCACGTAGAATCGCCAAACTTTGCACACATATTGGTCTTGCCCTGGAATAGACTGTGCCCAATTGATGACGTCATCGGTGACGTGGTTCGGCCGCCATCTTGGAAAACCCGAAAAACCTTGCACCTCCATATCTCCGAAAGTGCTGAATAGAAAAAATTGAGACATGGCTCATTGTAAAGAACTCGCCATGGGGAATAAAATATGTTAATGATGACGTCATCGGTCACGTGGTTCGGTCGCCGTCTTGGAAAAACCGAAAAACTTTGCACCTCCACATCTCCAAAAGTCCTGAATAGAAAGAATTGAGACATGGCTCATTGTAAAGAACTCTCCATGGGGAATAAAATATGTTAATGATGATCTCATCGGTCACGTGGTTCGGCCGCCATATTTATCCTAAATGGTCGATAAAAAAGTACATTCCGGCAAGTCCTCGGTCTCTGACCGATTTTTCATCTGTTTGTCTGTCTGTTTGCAGCACTGCGTCTACCCCGTTGCACGGAGAATCACCAAACTTTGCACACATATTGGTCTTGCCCTGGAATAGACTGTGCCGAATTGATGACGTCATCGGTGACGTGGTTCGGCCGCCATCTTGGAAAAACCGAAAAACTTTGCACCTCTATATCTCCGAAAGTACTGTACAGAAAAAATTGAGACATGGCTCATTGTAAAGAACTCTCCATGGGGAATAAAATATGTTAATGATGACGTCATATGTCACGTGGTCGGCCGCCATCTTGGAAAAACGGCAAAAATTTGCACCACTATATCTCCAAAAGTGCTGAACAGAAAAATTTGAGACATGGGTCATTGTAAAGAACTCTCCATGGGGAATAAAATATGTTAATGATGACGTCATCAGTCACGTGGTCGGCCACCATCTTGGAAAAACCGAAAAACTTAGCACCTCCATATCTCCGAAAGTGCCGAATAGAAAAAATTGAGACATGGCTCATTGTAAAGAACTCTCCATGGGGAATAAAATATGTTAATGATGATGTCATCGGTCACGTGGTTCGGCCGCCATCTTGGAAAAACAGAAAAACTCTGCACCTCCACATCTCCAAAAGTCCTGAATAGAAAAAATTGAGGTATGGCTCATTGTAAAGAACTCTCCATGGGGAATAAAATATGTTAATGATGACGTCATCGGTCACGTGGTTCGGCCGCCATATTTGTCCTAAATGGCCGATAAAAAAGTACATTCCGGCAAGTCCTCGGTCTCTGACCGATTTTTCATTACTTGCCGGAAAAATTTTCCGGCAAGTATGTTGATCTGTTCGTTTGTTTGTCTGTTTGTCTGTTTGTTACTTGCCGGAAAATTTTTTCCGGCAAGTATGTTGATCTGTTCGTTTGTCTGTCTGTTTGTCTGTCTGTCTGTCTGTCTGTTTGCAGCACTGCGTCTACACCGTTGCACGGAGAATCGCCAAACTTTGCACACATATTCGTCTTGCCCTGGAATAGACTGTGCCCAATTTATGACGTCATCGGTCACGTGTTTCGGCGGCCATCTTGGAAAAACCGAAATAATTTGCACCGCTATATCTCCGAAAGTACTGAACAGAAACAATTGAGACATGGCTCATTGTGAAGAACTCTCCATGGGGAATAAAATGTGTTAATGATGACGTCATCAGTCACGTGGTCGGCCGCCATCTTGGAAAAACGGCAAAACTTTGCACCTCCATATCTCTGAAAGTACTGAATAGAAAAAATTGAGACATGGCTCATTGTAAAGAACTCTCCATGGGGAATAAAATATGTGAATGATGACGTCATCAGTCACGTGGTCGGCCGCCATCTTGGAAAAACCGAAAAACGTAGCACCTCCATATCTCCAAAAGTGCTGAATAGAAAAAATTGAGACATGGCTCATTGGAAAGAACTCTCCATGGGGAATAAAATATGTTAATGATGACGTCATCGTTCACGTGGTTCGGCCGCCATCTTGGAAAAACTTTGCACCTCGATATCTCCGAAAGTGCTGAACAGAAAAAATTGAGACATGGCTCATTGTAAAGAACTCTCCATGTGGAATAAAATATGTTAATGATGACGTCATAGGTCACGTGGTTCGGCCGCCATCTTGGAAAAACGGAAAAATTTTGCACCTCCATATCTCTGAAAGTGCTGAATAGAAAAAATTGAGACATGGCTCATTGTAAAGAACTCTGCATGGGGAATAAAATATGTTAATGATGACATCATAGGTCCCGTGGTTCGGCCGCCATCTTGGAAAAACC
This sequence comes from Myxine glutinosa, assembly GCF_964187855.1. Taxonomy (NCBI): domain Eukaryota; kingdom Metazoa; phylum Chordata; class Myxini; order Myxiniformes; family Myxinidae; genus Myxine; species Myxine glutinosa. The sequence continues at coordinate 151,780,936 of NC_136268.1, forward strand.
GAAAAACGTAGCACCTCCATATCTCCAAAAGTGCTGAATAGAAAAAGTTGAGACATGGCTCTTTGTAAAGAACTCTCCATGTGGAATAATATATGTTAATGATGACGTCATCGGTCACGTGGTTCGGCCGCCATATTTGTCCTAAATGGCCGATAAAAAAGTACATTCCGGCAAGTCCTCGGTCTCTGACCGATTTTTCATCTGTTTGTCTGTCTGTTTGCAGCACTGCGTCTACCCCGTTGCACGGAGAATCGCCAAACTTTGCACACATATTGGTCTTGCCCTGGAATAGACTGTGCCCAATTGATGACGTCATCGGTGACGTGGTTCGGCCGCCATCTTGGAAAAACCGAAAAACTTTGCACCTCTATATCTCCGAAAGTACTGTACAGAAAAAATTGAGACATGGCTCATTGTAAAGAACTCTCCATGGGGAATAAAATATGTTAATGATGACGTCATATGTCACGTGGTCGGCCGCCATCTTGGAAAAACGGCAAAAATTTGCACCACTATATCTCCAAAAGTGCTGAACAGAAAAATTTGAGACATGGGTCATTGTAAAGAACTCTCCATGGGGAATAAAATATGTTAATGATGACGTCATCAGTCACGTGGTCGGCCGCCATATTGGAAAAACCGAAAAACTTAGCACCTCCATATCTCCGAAAGTGCCGAATAGAAAAAATTGAGACATGGCTCATTGTAAAGAACTCTCCATGGGGAATAAAATATGTTAATGATGATGTCATCGGTCACGTGGTTCGGCCGCCATCTTGGAAAAACAGAAAAACTCTGCACCTCCACATCTCCAAAAGTCCTGAATAGAAAAAATTGAGGTATGGCTCATTGTAAAGAACTCTCCATGGGGAATAAAATATGTTAATGATGACGTCATCGGTCACGTGGTTCGGCCGCCATATTTGTCCTAATTGGCCGATAAAAAAGTACATTCCGGCAAGTCCTCGGTCTCTGACCGATTTTTCATCTGTTTGTCTGTTTGTCTGTCTGTTTGTCTGTTTGTCTGTTTGCAGCACTACGTCTACACCGTTGCACGTAGAATCGCCAAACTTGGCACACATATTGGTCTTGCCCTCTAATATACTGTGCCCAAATGATGACGTCATCGGTGACGTGGTTCGGCCGCCATCTTGGAAAAACCGAAAAACTTTACACCTCCATATCTCCGAAAGTGCTGAACAGAAAAAATTGAGACATGGCTCATTGTAAATAACTCTCCATGGGGAATAAAATATGTTACTGATGATGTCATCAGTCACGTGGTTCGGCCGCCATCTTGGAAAAACCGAAAAACTTTGCACCTCCATATCTCCGAAAGTGCTGAACAGAAAAAATTGAGACATGGCTCATTGTAAAGAACTCTCCATGGGGAATAAAATACGTTAATGATGACGTCATATGTCACGTGGTCGGCCGCCATCTTGGAAAAACGGCAAAACTTTGCACCACGATATCTCCAAAAGTGCTGAACAGAAAAAATTGAGACATGGCTCATTGTAAAGAACTCTCCATGGCGAATAAAATATGTTAATGATGACGTCATATGTCACGTGGTCGGCCGCCATCTTGGAAAAACCGAAAAACTTTGCACCTCCATATCTCCGGAAGTGCTGAACAGAAAAAATTGAGACATGGCTCATTGGTAAGAACTCTCCATGGGGAATAAAATATGTTAATGATGACGTCATATGTCACGTGGTCGGCCGCCATCTTGGAAAAACCGAAAAACTTTGCACCTCCATATCTCCGAAAGTGCTGAATAGAAAAAATTGAGACATGGCTCATTGTAAAGAACTCTCCATGGGGAATAAAATATGTTAATGATGATATCATCGGTCACGTGGTTCGGCCGCCATATTTGTTCTAAATGGCCGATAAAAAGTACATTCCGGCAAGTCCTCGGTCTCTGATCTGTCTGTTTGTCTGTTTGCAGCACTGCGTCTACACCGTTGCACGGAGAATCGCCAAACTTTGCACACATAATGGTCTTGCCCTCTAATATACTGTGCCTCAATGATGACGTCATCGGTGACGTGGTTCGGCCGCCATCTTGGAAAAACCGAATAAATTTGCACCTCTATATCTCCGAAAGTACTGAACAGAAAAAATTGAGACATGGCTCATTGTAAAGAACTCTCCATGGGGAATAAAATATGTTAATGATGACGTCATATGTCACGTGGTCGGCCGCCATCTTGGAAAATCCGAAAAACGTTGCACCTCTATCTCCAAAAGTGCTGAACAGAAAAAATTGAGACATGGCTCATTGTAAAGAACTCTCCGTGGGGAATAAAATATGTTAATGATGATGTCATCGGTCAGGTGGTTCAGCCGCCATATTTGTCCTAAATGGCCGATAAAAAGGTAAATTCCGGCAAGTCCTCGGTCTCTGACCGATTTTTCATTACTTGCCGGAAAAGATTCCGGCAAGTATGTTGATCTGTTCGTTTGTTACTTGCCGGAAAAGATTCCGGCAAGTATGTTGATCTGTTCGTTTGTTACTTGGCGGAAAATTTTCCGGCAAGTATGTTGATCTGTTCGTTTGTTTGTCTGTCTGTCTGTCTGTCTGTCTGTTTGTCTGTCTGTTTGCAGCACTGCGTCTACACCGTTGCACGTAGAATCGCCAAACTTTGCACACATATTGGTCTTGCCCTGGAATAGACTGTGCCCAATTGATGACGTCATCGGTGACGTGGTTCGGCCGCCATCTTGGAAAAACCGAAAAATTTTGCACCTCGATATCTCAAAGTGCTGAACAGAAAAAATGGAGTATGGCTCATTGTAAAGAACTCTCCATTGGGAATAAAACATGTTAATGATGACGTCATAGGTCACGTGGTTCGGCCGCCATCTTGGAAAAACGGCAAAACTTTGCACCACTATATCTCCAAAAGTGCTGAACAGAAAAAATTGAGACATGGCTCTTTGTAAAGAACTCTCCATGGGGAATAAAATATGTTAATGATGATGTCATCAGTCACGTGGTTCGGCCGCCATCTTGGAAAAACCGAAAAACTCTGCACCTCCACATCTCCAAAAGTCCTGAATAGAAAAAATTGAGGTATGGCTCATTGTAAAGAACTCTCCATGGGGAATAAAATATGTTAATGATGACGTCATCGGTCACGTGGTTCGGCCGCCATATTTGTCCTAAATGGCCGATAAAAAAGTACATTCCGGCAAGTCCTCGGTCTCTGACCGATTTTTCATTACTTGCCGGAAAAAATTTTCCGGCAAGTATGTTGATCTGTTCGTTACTTGCCGGAAAAATTTTCCGGCAAGTATGTTGATCTGTTCGTTTGTTACTTGCCGGAAAAATTTTCCGGCAAGTATGTTGATCTGTTCGTTTGTTACTTGCCGGAAATTTTTTTCCGGCAAGTATGTTGATCTGTTCGTTTGTCTGTTTGTCTGTCTGTCTGTTTGTCTGTTTGCAGCACTGCGTCTACACTGTTGCACGGAGAATCGCCAAACTTTGCACACATATTCGTCTTGCCCTGGAATAGACTGTGCCCAATTTATGACGTCATCGGTCACGTGTTTCGGCCGCCATCTTGCAAAAACCGAAAAACTTTGCACCTCCATATATCCGGAAGTGCTGAATAGAAAAAATTGAGACATGGCTCATTGGAAAGAACTCTCCATGGGGAATAAAATATGGTAATGATGACGTCATCAGTCACGTGGTTCGGCCGCCATCTTGGAAAAACCGAAAAACTTTGCACCTCCATATCTCCAGAAGTGCTGAATAGAACAAATTGAGACATGGCTCATTGGAAAGAACTCTCCATGTGGAATAAAATATGTTAATGATGACGTCATCGGTCACGTGGTTCGGCCGCCATTTTGGAAAAACCGAAAACTTTGCACCTCAACATCTCTGAAAGTGCTGAATTGAAAAAATTGAGACATGGCTCATTGTAAAGAACTCTCCATGGCGAATAAAATATGTTAATGATGACGTCATATGTCACGTGGTCGGCCGCCATCTTGGAAAAACGGCAAAACTTTGCTCCACTATATCTCCAAAGGTGCTGAACAGAAAAAATTGACACATGGCTCATTGTAATGAACTCTCCATGGGGAATAAAATATGTTAATGATGACGTCATCAGTCACGTGGTTCGTCCGCCATCTTGGAAAAACCGAAAAACTTTGCACCTCCATATCTCCGAAAGTGCTGAAAAGAAAAAATTGAGACATGGCTCATTGTAAAGAACTCTCCATGGGGAATAAAATATGTTAATGATGATATCATCGGTCACGTGGTTCGGCCGCCATATTTTTCCTAAATGGCCGATAAAAAGTAAATTCCGGCAAGTCCTCGGTCTCTGACCGATTTTTCATTACTTGCCGGAAAAGATTCCGGCAAGTATGTTGATCTGTTCGTTACTTGCCGGAAAAATTTTCCGGCAAGTATGTTGATCTGTTCGTTTGTTTGTCTGTCTGTCTGTTTGTCTGTCTGTTTGTCTGTCTGTTTGTCTGTTTGCAGCACTGCGTCTACACCGTTGCACGGAGAATCGCCAAACTTTGCACACATAATGGTCTTGCCCTCTAATATACTGTGCCTCAATGATGACGTCATCAGTGACGTGGTTCGGCCGCCATCTTGGAAAAACCGAATAAATTTGCACCTCTATATCTCCGAAAGTACTGAACAGAAAAAATTGAGACATGGCTCATTGTAAAGAACTCTCCATGGGGAATAAAATATGTTAATGATGACGTCATATGTCACGTGGTCGGCCGCCATCTTGGAAAAACGGCAAAAATTTGCACCACTATATCTCCAAAAGTGCTGAACAGAAAAAATTGAGACATGGCTCATTGTAAAGAACTCTCCATGGGGAATAAAATATGTAAATGATGACGTCATCAGTCACGTGGTTCGGTCGCCATCTTGGAAAAACGGCAAATCGTTGCGCCACTATATCTCCAAAAGTGCTGAACAGACAAAATTGAGACATGGCTCATTGGAAAGAACTCTCCATGGGGAATAAAATATGTTAATGATGACGTCATATGTCACGTGGTCGGCCGCCATCTTGGAAAAACGGCAAAACTTTGCACCACTATATCTCCAAAAGTGCTGAACAGAATAATTGAGACATGGCTCATTGTAAAGAACTCTCCATGGGGAATAAAATATGTTAATGATGACGTCATCAGTCACGTGGTCGGCCGCCATCTTGGAAAAACGGCAAAACTTTGCACCACAAAATCTCCAAAAGTGCTGAACAGAAAAAATTGAGACATGGCTCATTGTAAAGAACTCTCCATGGGGAATAAAATATGTTAATGATGACGCCATCGGTCACGTGGTTCGGCCGCCATCTTGGAAAAATGGGAAAACTTTGCACCACTATATCTCCAAAAGTGCAGAATGGAAAAAATTGAGACATGGCTCATTGTAAAGAACTCTCAATGGGGAATAAAATATGTTAATGATGACGTCATATGTCACGTGGTTCGGCCGCCATCTTGGAAAAACCGAAAAATTGTGCACCTCCATATCTCTGAAAGTGCTGAATAGAAAAAATTGAGACATGGCTCATTGTAAAGAACTCTCCATGGGGAATAAAATATGTTAATGATGACATCATAGGTCACGTGGTTCGGCTGCCATCTTGGAAAAACCGAAAAACGTAGCACCTCCATATCTCCAAAAGTGCTGAATAGAAAAAGTTGAGACATGGCTCTTTGTGAAGAACTCTCCATGGGGAATAATATATGTTAATGATGACGTCATCTATCACGTGGTTCGGACGCCATATTTGTCTTAAATGGCCGATAAAAGAGTACATTCCGGCAAGTCCTCGGTCTCTGACCGATTTTTCATTTGTTACTTGCCGGAAAAATTTTCCGGCAAGTATGTTGATCTGTTCGTTTGTTTGTCTGTCTGTCTGTTTGTCTGTCTGTTTGTCTGTCTGTTTGTCTGTTTGCAGCACTGCGTCTACACCGTTGCACGGAGAATCGCCAAACTTTGCACACATAATGGTCTTGCCCTCTAATATACTGTGCCTCAATGATGACGTCATCAGTGACGTGGTTCGGCCGCCATCTTGGAAAAACCGAATAAATTTGCACCTCTATATCTCCGAAAGTACTGAACAGAAAAAATTGAGACATGGCTCATTGTAAAGAACTCTCCATGGGGAATAAAATATGTTAATGATGACGTCATATGTCACGTGGTCGGCCGCCATCTTGGAAAAACGGCAAAAATTTGCACCACTATATCTCCAAAAGTGCTGAACAGAAAAAATTGAGACATGGCTCATTGTAAAGAACTCTCCATGGGGAATAAAATATGTAAATGATGACGTCATCAGTCACGTGGTTCGGTCGCCATCTTGGAAAAACGGCAAATCGTTGCGCCACTATATCTCCAAAAGTGCTGAACAGACAAAATTGAGACATGGCTCATTGGAAAGAACTCTCCATGGGGAATAAAATATGTTAATGATGACGTCATATGTCACGTGGTCGGCCGCCATCTTGGAAAAACGGCAAAACTTTGCACCACTATATCTCCAAAAGTGCTGAACAGAATAATTGAGACATGGCTCATTGTAAAGAACTCTCCATGGGGAATAAAATATGTTAATGATGACGTCATCAGTCACGTGGTCGGCCGCCATCTTGGAAAAACGGCAAAACTTTGCACCACAAAATCTCCAAAAGTGCTGAACAGAAAAAATTGAGACATGGCTCATTGTAAAGAACTCTCCATGGGGAATAAAATATGTTAATGATGACGCCATCGGTCACGTGGTTCGGCCGCCATCTTGGAAAAATGGGAAAACTTTGCACCACTATATCTCCAAAAGTGCAGAATGGAAAAAATTGAGACATGGCTCATTGTAAAGAACTCTCAATGGGGAATAAAATATGTTAATGATGACGTCATATGTCACGTGGTTCGGCCGCCATCTTGGAAAAACCGAAAAATTGTGCACCTCCATATCTCTGAAAGTGCTGAATAGAAAAAATTGAGACATGGCTCATTGTAAAGAACTCTCCATGGGGAATAAAATATGTTAATGATGACATCATAGGTCACGTGGTTCGGCTGCCATCTTGGAAAAACCGAAAAACGTAGCACCTCCATATCTCCAAAAGTGCTGAATAGAAAAAGTTGAGACATGGCTCTTTGTGAAGAACTCTCCATGGGGAATAATATATGTTAATGATGACGTCATCTATCACGTGGTTCGGACGCCATATTTGTCTTAAATGGCCGATAAAAGAGTACATTCCGGCAAGTCCTCGGTCTCTGACCGATTTTTCATCTGTCTGTCTGTTTGTCTGTCTGTTTGTCTGTCTGTTTGTCTGTTTGCAGCACTGCGTCTACACCGTTGCACGGAGAATCGCCAAACTTTGCACACATAATGGTCTTGCCCTGTAATATACTGTGCCTCAATGATGACGTCATCAGTGACGTGGTTCGGCCGCCATCTTGGATAAACCGAATAAATTTGCACCTCTATATCTCCGAAAGTACTGAACAGAAAAAATTGAGACATGGCTCATTGTAAAGAACTCTCCATGGGGAATAAAATATGTTAATGATGACGTCATATGTCACGTGGTCGGCCGCCATCTTGGAAAAACGGCAAAAATTTGCACCACTATATCTCCAAAAGTGCTGAACAGAAAAAATTGAGACATGGCTCATTGTAAAGAACTCTCCATGGGGAATAAAATATGTAAATGATGACGTCATCAGTCACGTGGTTCGGTCGCCATCTTGGAAAAACGGCAAATCGTTGCGCCACTATATCTCCAAAAGTGCTGAACAGAAAAAATTGAGACATGGCTCATTGGAAAGAACTCTCCATGGGGAATAAAATATGTTAATGATGACGTCATATGTCACGTGGTCGGCCGCCATCTTGGAAAAACGGCAAAACTTTGCACCACTATATCTCCAAAAGTGCTGAACAGAATAATTGAGACATGGCTCATTGTAAAGAACTCTCCATGGGGAATAAAATATGTTAATGATGACGTCATCAGTCACGTGGTCGGCCGCCATCTTGGAAAAACGGCAAAACTTTGCACCACAAAATCTCCAAAAGTGCTGAACAGAAAAAATTGAGACATGGCTCATTGTAAAGAACTCTCCATGGGGAATAAAATATGTTAATGATGACGCCATCGGTCACGTGGTTCGGCCGCCATCTTGGAAAAATGGGAAAACTTTGCACCACTATATCTCCAAAAGTGCAGAATGGAAAAAATTGAGACATGGCTCATTGTAAAGAACTCTCAATGGGGAATAAAATATGTTAATGATGACGTCATATGTCACGTGGTTCGGCCGCCATCTTGGAAAAACCGAAAAATTGTGCACCTCCATATCTCTGAAAGTGCTGAATAGAAAAAATTGAGACATGGCTCATTGTAAAGAACTCTCCATGGGGAATAAAATATGTTAATGATGACATCATAGGTCACGTGGTTCGGCTGCCATCTTGGAAAAACCGAAAAACGTAGCACCTCCATATCTCCAAAAGTGCTGAATAGAAAAAGTTGAGACATGGCTCTTTGTGAAGAACTCTCCATGGGGAATAATATATGTTAATGATGACGTCATCTATCACGTGGTTCGGACGCCATATTTGTCTTAAATGGCCGATAAAAGAGTACATTCCGGCAAGTCCTCGGTCTCTGACCGATTTTTCATTTGTTTGTCTGTCTGTTTGTTACTTGCCGGAAAAAATTTTCCGGCAAGTATGTTGATCTGTTCGTTTGTTACTTGCCGGAAAAATTTTCCGGCAAGTATGTTGATCTGTTCGTTTGTTACTTGCCGGAAATTTTTTTCCGGCAAGTATGTTGATCTGTTCGTTTGTCTGTTTGTTACTTGCCGGAAAAATTTTCCGGCAAGTATGTTGATCTGTTCGTTTGTTTGTCTGTCTGTCTGTTTGTCTGTCTGTTTGTCTGTCTGTTTGTCTGTTTGCAGCACTGCGTCTACACCGTTGCACGGAGAATCGCCAAACTTTGCACACATAATGGTCTTGCCCTCTAATATACTGTGCCTCAATGATGACGTCATCAGTGACGTGGTTCGGCCGCCATCTTGGAAAAACCGAATAAATTTGCACCTCTATATCTCCGAAAGTACTGAACAGAAAAAATTGAGACATGGCTCATTGTAAAGAACTCTCCATGGGGAATAAAATATGTTAATGATGACGTCATATGTCACGTGGTCGGCCGCCATCTTGGAAAAACGGCAAAAATTTGCACCACTATATCTCCAAAAGTGCTGAACAGAAAAAATTGAGACATGGCTCATTGTAAAGAACTCTCCATGGGGAATAAAATATGTAAATGATGACGTCATCAGTCACGTGGTTCGGTCGCCATCTTGGAAAAACGGCAAATTGTTGCGCCACTATATCTCCAAAAGTGCTGAACAGAAAAAATTGAGACATGGCTCATTGGAAAGAACTCTCCATGGGGAATAAAATATGTTAATGATGACGTCATATGTCACGTGGTCGGCCGCCATCTTGGAAAAACGGCAAAACTTTGCACCACTATATCTCCAAAAGTGCTGAACAGAATAATTGAGACATGGCTCATTGTAAAGAACTCTCCATGGGGAATAAAATATGTTAATGATGACGTCATCAGTCACGTGGTCGGCCGCCATCTTGGAAAAACGGCAAAACTTTGCACCACAAAATCTCCAAAAGTGCTGAACAGAAAAAATTGAGACATGGCTCATTGTAAAGAACTCTCCATGGGGAATAAAATATGTTAATGATGACGCCATCGGTCACGTGGTTCGGCCGCCATCTTGGAAAAATGGGAAAACTTTGCACCACTATATCTCCAAAAGTGCAGAATGGAAAAAATTGAGACATGGCTCATTGTAAAGAACTCTCAATGGGGAATAAAATATGTTAATGATGACGTCATATGTCACGTGGTTCGGCCGCCATCTTGGAAAAACCGAAAAATTGTGCACCTCCATATCTCTGAAAGTGCTGAATAGAAAAAATTGAGACATGGCTCATTGTAAAGAACTCTCCATGGGGAATAAAATATGTTAATGATGACATCATAGGTCACGTGGTTCGGCTGCCATCTTGGAAAAACCGAAAAACGTAGCACCTCCATATCTCCAAAAGTGCTGAATAGAAAAAGTTGAGACATGGCTCATTGTAAAGAACTCTCCATGCGGAATAAAATATGTAAATGATGACGTCATCAGTCACGTGGTTCGGTCGCCATCTTGGAAAAACGGCAAAACGTTGCGCCACGATATCTCCAAAAGTGCTGAACTGAAAAAATTGAGACATGGCTCATTGTAAAGAACTCTCCATGGGGAATAAAATATGTTAATGATGACGTCATATGTCACGTGGTCGGCCGCCATCTTGGAAAAACGGCAAAACTTTGCACCACTATATCGCCAAAAGTGCTGAACAGAAAAAATTGAGACATGGCTCATTGTAAATAACTCCACATGGGGAATAAAATATGTTAATGATGACGTCATCAGTCACGTGGTCGGCCGCCATCTTTGAAAAACGGCAAAACTTTGCACTACGAAATCTCCAAAAGTGCTGAACAGAAAAAATTGAGACATGGCTCATTGTAAAAAACTCTCCATGGGGAATAAAATATGTTAATGATGTCATATGTCACGTGGTCGGCCGCCATCTTGGAAAAACGGCAAAACTTTGCACCACTATATCTCCAAAAGTGCTGAACAGAAAAAATTGAGACATGGCTCATTGTAAAGACCTCTCCATGGGGAATAAAATATGTTAATGATGATGCCATCGGTCATGTGGTTCGGCCGCCATCTTGGAAAAACGGCAAAAACTTTGCACCACTATATCTCCAAAAGTGCAGAATGGAAAAAATTGAGACATGGCTCAATGTAAAGACCTCTCCATGGGGAATAAAATTTGTTAATGATGACATCATATGTCACGTGGTTCGGCCGCCATCTTGGAAAAACCGAAACCTCCACATCTCCGAAAGTGCTGAATAGAAAAAATTGAGACATGGCTCATTGAAAAGAACTCTCCATGGGGAATAAAATATGTTAATGATGACGTCATATGTCACGTGGTCGGCCGCCATCTTGGAAAAACGGCAAAAATTTGCACCACTATATCTCCAAAAGTGCTGAACAGAAAAAATTGAGACATGGCTCATTGTAAAGAACTCTCCATGGGGAATAAAATATGTAAATGATGACGTCATCAGTCACGTGGTTCGGTCGCCATCTTGGAAAAACGGCAAATTGTTGCGCCACTATATCTCCAAAAGTGCTGAACAGAAAAAATTGAGACATGGCTCATTGGAAAGAACTCTCCATGGGGAATAAAATATGTTAATGATGACGTCATATGTCACGTGGTCGGCCGCCATCTTGGAAAAACGGCAAAACTTTGCACCACTATATCTCCAAAAGTGCTGAACAGAATAATTGAGACATGGCTCATTGTAAAGAACTCTCCATGGGGAATAAAATATGTTAATGATGACGTCATCAGTCACGTGGTCGGCCGCCATCTTGGAAAAACGGCAAAACTTTGCACCACAAAATCTCCAAAAGTGCTGAACAGAAAAAATTGAGACATGGCTCATTGTAAAGAACTCTCCATGGGGAATAAAATATGTTAATGATGACGCCATCGGTCACGTGGTTCGGCCGCCATCTTGGAAAAATGGGAAAACTTTGCACCACTATATCTCCAAAAGTGCAGAATGGAAAAAATTGAGACATGGCTCATTGTAAAGAACTCTCAATGGGGAATAAAATATGTTAATGATGACGTCATATGTCACGTGGTTCGGCCGCCATCTTGGAAAAACCGAAAAATTGTGCACCTCCATATCTCTGAAAGTGCTGAATAGAAAAAATTGAGACATGGCTCATTGTAAAGAACTCTCCATGGGGAATAAAATATGTTAATGATGACATCATAGGTCACGTGGTTCGGCTGCCATCTTGGAAAAACCGAAAAACGTAGCACCTCCATATCTCCAAAAGTGCTGAATAGAAAAAGTTGAGACATGGCTCATTGTAAAGAACTCTCCATGCGGAATAAAATATGTAAATGATGACGTCATCAGTCACGTGGTTCGGTCGCCATCTTGGAAAAACGGCAAAACGTTGCGCCACGATATCTCCAAAAGTGCTGAACTGAAAAAATTGAGACATGGCTCATTGTAAAGAACTCTCCATGGGGAATAAAATATGTTAATGATGACGTCATATGTCACGTGGTCGGCCGCCATCTTGGAAAAACGAAAAAACTTTGCACCACTATATCGCCAAAAGTGCTGAACAGAAAAAATTGAGACATGGCTCATTGTAAAGAACTCTCCATGGGGAATAAAATATGTTAATGATGACGTCATCAGTCACGTGGTCGGCCGCCATCTTTGAAAAACGGCAAAACTTTGCACTACGAAATCTCCAAAAGTGCTGAACAGAAAAAATTGAGACATGGCTCATTGTAAAAAACTCTCCATGGGGAATAAAATATGTTAATGATGTCATATGTCACGTGGTCGGCCGCCATCTTGGAAAAACGGCAAAACTTTGCACCACTATATCTCCAAAAGTGCTGAACAGAAAAAATTGAGACATGGCTCATTGTAAAGACCTCTCCATGGGGAATAAAATATGTTAATGATGATGCCATCGGTCATGTGGTTCGGCCGCCATCTTGGAAAAACGGCAAAAACTTTGCACCACTATATCTCCAAAAGTGCAGAATGGAAAAAATTGAGACATGGCTCAATGTAAAGACCTCTCCATGGGGAATAAAATTTGTTAATGATGACATCATATGTCACGTGGTTCGGCCGCCATCTTGGAAAAACCGAAACCTCCACATCTCCGAAAGTGCTGAATAGAAAAAATTGAGACATGGCTCATTGAAAAGAACTCTCCATGGGGAATAAAATATGTTAATGATGACGTCATCGGTCACGTGGTTCGGCCGCCATATTTGTCCTAAATGGCCAATAAAAAAGTACATTCCGGCAAGTCCTCGGTCTCTGACCGATTTTTCATCTGTCTGTCTGTTTGTCTGTTTGCAGCACTGCGTCTACACTGTTGCACGGAGAATCGCCAAACTTTGCACACATATTCGTCTTGCCCTGGAATAGACTGTGCCCAATTTATGACGTCATCGGTCACGTGTTTCGGCCGCCATCTTGCAAAAACCGAAAAACTTTGCACCTCCATATATCCGGAAGTGCTGAATAGAAAAAATTGAGACATGGCTCATTGGAAAGAACTCTCCATGGGGAATAAAATATGGTAATGATGACGTCATCAGTCACGTGGTTCGGCCGCCATCTTGGAAAAACCGAAAAACTTTGCACCTCCATATCTCCAGAAGTGCTGAATAGAACAAATTGAGACATGGCTCATTGGAAAGAACTCTCCATGTGGAATAAAATATGTTAATGATGACGTCATCGGTCACGTGGTTCGGCCGCCATTTTGGAAAAACCGAAAACTTTGCACCTCAACATCTCTGAAAGTGCTGAATTGAAAAAATTGAGACATGGCTCATTGTAAAGAACTCTCCATGGCGAATAAAATATGTTAATGATGACGTCATATGTCACGTGGTCGGCCGCCATCTTGGAAAAACGGCAAAACTTTGCTCCACTATATCTCCAAAGGTGCTGAACAGAAAAAATTGAGACATGGCTCATTGTAATGAACTCTCCATGGGGAATAAAATATGTTAATGATGACGTCATCAGTCACGTGGTTCGTCCGCCATCTTGGAAAAACCGAATAAATTTGCACCTCTATATCTCCGAAAGTACTGAACAGAAAAAATTGAGACATGGCTCATTGTAAAGAACTCTCCATGGGGAATAAAATATGTTAATGATGACGTCATATGTCACGTGGTCGGCCGCCATCTTGGAAAAACGGCAAAAATTTGCACCACTATATCTCCAAAAGTGCTGAACAGAAAAAATTGAGACATGGCTCATTGTAAAGAACTCTCCATGGGGAATAAAATATGTAAATGATGACGTCATCAGTCACGTGGTTCGGTCGCCATCTTGGAAAAACGGCAAATCGTTGCGCCACTATATCTCCAAAAGTGCTGAACAGACAAAATTGAGACATGGCTCATTGGAAAGAACTCTCCATGGGGAATAAAATATGTTAATGATGACGTCATATGTCACGTGGTCGGCCGCCATCTTGGAAAAACGGCAAAACTTTGCACCACTATATCTCCAAAAGTGCTGAACAGAATAATTGAGACATGGCTCATTGTAAAGAACTCTCCATGGGGAATAAAATATGTTAATGATGACGTCATCAGTCACGTGGTCGGCCGCCATCTTGGAAAAACGGCAAAACTTTGCACCACAAAATCTCCAAAAGTGCTGAACAGAAAAAATTGAGACATGGCTCATTGTAAAGAACTCTCCATGGGGAATAAAATATGTTAATGATGACGCCATCGGTCACGTGGTTCGGCCGCCATCTTGGAAAAATGGGAAAACTTTGCACCACTATATCTCCAAAAGTGCAGAATGGAAAAAATTGAGACATGGCTCATTGTAAAGAACTCTCAATGGGGAATAAAATATGTTAATGATGACGTCATATGTCACGTGGTTCGGCCGCCATCTTGGAAAAACCGAAAAATTGTGCACCTCCATATCTCTGAAAGTGCTGAATAGAAAAAATTGAGACATGGCTCATTGTAAAGAACTCTCCATGGGGAATAAAATATGTTAATGATGACATCATAGGTCACGTGGTTCGGCTGCCATCTTGGAAAAACCGAAAAACGTAGCACCTCCATATCTCCAAAAGTGCTGAATAGAAAAAGTTGAGACATGGCTCTTTGTGAAGAACTCTCCATGGGGAATAATATATGTTAATGATGACGTCATCTATCACGTGGTTCGGACGCCATATTTGTCTTAAATGGCCGATAAAAGAGTACATTCCGGCAAGTCCTCGGTCTCTGACCGATTTTTCATTTGTTTGTCTGTCTGTCTGTCTGTCTGTTTGCAGCACTGCGTCTACACCGTTGCACGTAGAATCGCCAAACTTTGCACACATATTGGTCTTGCCCTGGAATAGACTGTGCCCAATTGATGACGTCATCGGTGACGTGGTTCGGTCGCCATCTTGGAAAAACGGCAAAACGTTGCGCCACGATATCACCAAAAGTGCTGAACAGAAAAAATTGAGACATGGCTCATTGTAAAGAACTCTCCATGGGGAATAAAATATGTTAATGATGACGTCATATGTCACGTGGTCGGCCGCCATCTTGGAAAAACGGCAAAACTTTGCACCACTATATCGCCAAAAGTGCTGAACAGAAAAAATTGAGACATGGCTCATTGTAAAGACCTCTCCATGGGGAATAAAATATGTTAATGATGTCATATGTCACGTGGTCGGCCGCCATCTTGGAAAAACGGCAAAACTTTGCACCACTATATCTCCAAAAGTGCTGAACAGAAAAAATTGAGACATGGCTCATTGTAAAGAACTCTCCATGGGGAATAAGATTTGTTAATGATGACGTCATATGTCACGTGGTCGGCCGCCATCTTGGAAAAACGGCAAAACTTCGCTCCACTATATCTCCAAAAGTACTGAACAGAAAAAATTGAGACATGGCTCATTGTAAAGAACTCTCCATGGGGACTAAAACATGTTAATGATGACGTCATCGGTCACGTGGTGCGGCCGCCATCTTGGGAAAACGGAAAAAAATTTCACCTCCATATCTCCAAAAGTGCTGAATAGAAAAAATTGAGACATGGCTCATTGGAAAGAACTCTCCAGGGGGAATAAAATATGTTAATGATGACGTGATCAGTCACGTGGTTCTGCCGCCATCTTGGAAAATCCGAAAAACTTTGCACCTCCATATCTCCGAAGGTGCTGAATAGAAAAAATTGATACATGGCTCATTGGAAAGAACTCTCCATGGGGAATAAAATATGTTAATGATGACGTCATCGGTCACGTGGTTCGGCCGCCATCTTGGAAAATCCGAAAAACGTTGCACCTCTATCTCCAAAAGTGCTGAACAGAAAAAATTGAGACATGGCTCATTGTAAAGAACTCTCCATGGGGAATAAAATATGTTAATGATGATATCATCGGTCACGTGGTTTGGCCGCCATATTTGTCCAAAATGACCGATAAAAAGTGCATTCCGGCAAGTCCTCGGTCTCTGACCGATTTTTCATCTGTCTGTTTGTTACTTGCCGGAAAAGATTCCGGCAAGTATGTTGATCTGTTCGTTACTTGCCGGAAAAATTTTCCGGCAAGTATGTTGATCTGTTCGTTTGTTACTTGCCGGAAAAATTTTCCGGCAAGTATGTTGATCTGTTCGTTTGTTACTTGCCGGAAATTTTTTTCCGGCAAGTATGTTGATCTGTTCGTTTGTTACTTGCCGGAAAAATTTCCGGCAAGTATGTTGATCTGTTCGTTACTTGCCGGAAAAGATTCCGGCAAGTATGTTGATCTGTTCGTTTGTTACTTGCCGGAAAAGATTCCGGCAAGTATGTTGATCTGTTCGTTTGTTTGTTACTTGCCGGAAAAATTTTCCGGCAAGTATGTGGATCTGTTCGTTTGTTTGTCTGTTTGTCTGTCTGTTTGTCTGTCTGTTTGTCTGTCTGTTTGTCTGTCTGTCTGTTTGCAGCACTGCGTCTACAACGTTGCACGTAGAATCGCCAAACTTTGCACACATATTGGTCTTGCCCTGGAATAGACTGTGCCCAATTGATGACGTCATCGGTGACGTGGTTCGGCCGCCATCTTGGAAAAACCGAAAAACTTTGCACCTCTATATCTCCGAAAGTACTGAACAGAAAAAATTGAGACATGGCTCATTGTAAAGAACTCTCCATGGGGAATAAAATATGTAAATGATGACGTCATCAGTCACGTGGTTCGGTCGCCATCTTGGAAAAACGGCAAAACTTTGCACCACTATATCTCCAAAAGTGCTGAACAGAAAAAAATTGAGACATGGCTCATTGTGAAGAACTCTCCATGGGGAATAAAATATGTTAATGATGTCATCGGTCACGTGGTTCGGCCGCCATCTTGGAAAAACCGAAAAACTCCACCTCCACATCTCCAAAAGTCCTGAATAGAAAAAATTGAGGCATGGCTCATTGTAAAGAACTCTCCATGGGGAATAAAATATGTTAATGATGACGTCATCGGTCACGTGGTTCGGCCGCCATATTTGTCCTCAATGGCCAATAAAAAAGTACATTCCGGCAAGTCCTCGGTCTCTGACCGATTTTTCATTACTTGCCGGAAAAATTTTCTGGCAAGTATGTTGATCTGTTCGTTTGTTTGTCTGTCTGTCTGTTTGTCTGTCTGTTTGTCTGTCTGTTTGTCTGTTTGCAGCACTGCGTCTACACCGTTGCACGGAGAATCGCCAAACTTTGCACACATAATGGTCTTGCCCTCTAATATACTGTGCCTCAATGATGACGTCATCGGTGACGTGGTTCGGCCGCCATCTTGGAAAAACCGAATAAATTTGCACCTCTATATCTCCGAAAGTACTGAACAGAAAAAATTGAGACATGGCTCATTGTAAAGAACTCTCCATGGGGAATAAAATATGTTAATGATGACGTCATATGTCACGTGGTCGGCCGCCATCTTGGAAAAACGGCAAAAATTTGCACCACTATATCTCCAAAAGTGCTGAACAGAAAAAATTGAGACATGGCTCATTGTAAAGAACTCTCCATGGGGAATAAAATATGTTAATGATGACGTCATCAGTCACGTGGTCGGCCGCCATCTTGGAAAAACCGAAAAACTTAGCACCTCCATATCTCCGAAAGTGCTGAATAGAAAAAATTGAGACATGGCTCATTGTAAAGAACTCTCCATGGGGAACAAAATATGTTAATGATGATGTCATCGTTCACGTGGTTCGGCCGCCATCTTGGAAAAACCGAAAAACTCTGCACCTCCACATCTCCAAAAGTCCTGAATAGAAAAAATTGAGGTATGGCTCATTGTAAAGAACTCTCCATGGGGAATAAAATATGTTAATGATGACGTCATCAGTCACGTGGTCGGCCGCCATCTTGGAAAAACGGCAAAACTTTGCACCACAAAATCTCCAAAAGTGCTGAACAGAAAAAATTGAGACATGGCTCATTGTAAAGAACTCTCCATGGGGAATAAAATAAGTTAATGATGACGCCATCGGTCACGTGGTTCGGCCGCCATCTTGGAAAAATGGGAAAACTTTGCACCACTATATCTCCAAAAGTGCAGAATGGAAAAAATTGAGACATGGCTCATTGTAAAGAACTCTCAATGGGGAATAAAATATGTTAATGATGACGTCATATGTCACGTGGTTCGGCCGCCATCTTGGAAAAACCGAAAAATTGTGCACCTCCATATCTCTGAAAGTGCTGAATAGAAAAAATTGAGACATGGCTCATTGTAAAGAACTCTCCATGGGGAATAAAATATGTTAATAATGACATCATAGGTCACGTGGTTCGGCCGCCATATTTGTCCTAAATGGCCGATAAAAAAGTACATTCCGGCAAGTCCTCGGTCTCTGACCGATTTTTCATTTGTCTGTCTGTCTGTTTGTCTGTCTGTTTGTCTGTCTGTTTGTCTGTTTGCAGCACTGCGTCTACACCGTTGCACGGAGAATCGCCAAACTTTGCACACATAATGGTCTTGCCCTCTAATATACTGTGCCTCAATGATGACGTCATCGGTGACGTGGTTCGGCCGCCATCTTGGAAAAACCGAATAAATTTGCACCTCTATATCTCCAAAAGTACTGAACAGAAAAAATTGAGACATGGCTCATTGGAAAGAACTCTCCATGCGGAATAAAATATGTAAATGATGACGTCATCAGTCACGTGGTTCGGTCGCCATCTTGGAAAAACGGCAAAAAGGTTGCGCCACTATATCTCCAAAAGTGCTGAACAGAAAAAATTTAGACATGGCTCATTGGAAAGAACTCTCCATGGGGAATAAAATATGTAAATGATGACGTCATCAGTCACGTGGTTCGGTCGCCATCTTGGAAAAACGGCAAAACGTTGCGCCACTATATCTCCAAAAGTGCTGAACAGAAAAAATTGAGACATGGCTCATTGGAAAGAACTCTCCATGGGGAATAAAATATGTTAATGATGCCATCATATGTCACGTGGTCGGCCGCCATCTTGGAAAAACGGCAAAACTTTGCACCACTATATCTCCAAAAGTGCTGAACAGAAATAATTGAGACATGGCTCATTGTAAAGAACTCTCCATGGGGAATAAAATATGTTAATGATGACGTCATCAGTCACGTGGTCGGCCGCCATCTTGGAAAAACGGCAAAACTTTGCACCACAAAATCTCCAAAAGTGCTGAACAGAAAAAATTGAGACATGGCTCATTGTAAAGAACTCTCCATGGGGAATAAAATATGTTAATGATGACGCCATCGGTCACGTGGTTCGGCCGCCATCTTGGAAAAATGGGAAAACTTTGCACCACTATATCTCCAAAAGTGCAGAATGGAAAAAATTGCGACATGGCTCATTGTAAAGAACTCTCAATGGGGAATAAAATATGTTAATGATGACGTCATATGTCACGTGGTTCGGCCGCCATCTTGGAAAAACCGAAAAATTGTGCACCTCCATATCTCTGAAAGTGCTGAATAGAAAAAATTGAGACATGGCTCATTGTAAAGAACTCTCCATGGGGAATAAAATATGTTAATGATGACATCATAGGTCACGTGGTTCGGCTGCCATCTTGGAAAAACCGAAAAACGTAGCACCTCCATATCTCCAAAAGTGCTGAATAGAAAAAGTTGAGACATGGCTCTTTGTAAAGAACTCTCCATGGGGAATAATATATGTTAATGATGACGTCATCTATCACGTGGTTCGGACGCCATATTTGTCTTAAATGGCCGATAAAAGAGTACATTCCGGCAAGTCCTCGGTCTCTGACCGATTTTTCATTTGTTACTTGCCGGAAAAAATTTCCGGCAAGTATGTTGATCTGTTCGTTTGTTTGTCTGTTTGTCTGTCTGTTTGTCTGTCTGTCTGTTTGCAGCACTGCGTCTACACCGTTGCACGTAGAATCGCCAAACTTTGCACACATATTGGTCTTGCCCTTGAATAGACTGTGCCCAATTGATGACGTCATCGGTGACGTGGTTCGGCCGCCATCTTGGAAAAACCGAAAAACTTTGCACCTCTATATCTCCGAAAGTACTGAACAGAAAAAATTGAGACATGGCTCATTGTAAAGAACTCTCCATGGGGAATAAAATATGTAAATGATGACGTCATCAGTCACGTGGTTCGGTCGCCATCTTGGAAAAACGGCAAAACGTTGCGCCACTATCTCCAAAAGTGCTGAACAGAAAAAATTGAGACATGGCTCATTGTAAAGAACTCTCCATGGGGAATAAAATATGTTAATGATGACGTCATATGTCACGTGGTCGGCCGCCATCTTGGAAAAACCGAAAAACGTTGCGCCACTATATCTCCAAAAGTGCTGAACAGAAAAAATTGAGACATGGCTCATTGTAAAGAACTCTCCATGGGGAATAAAATATGTTAATGATGACGTCATATGTCACGTGGTCGGCCGCCATCTTGGAAAAACGGCAAAACTTTGCACCACTATATCTCCAAAAGTGCTGAACAGAAAAAATTGAGACATGGCTCATTGTAAAGAACTCTCCATGGGGAATAAAATATGTTAATGATGACGTCATGTATCACATAGTTCGGCCGCCATATTGGAAAATCCGAAAAACGTTGCACCTCTATCTCCAAAAGTGCTGAACAGAAAAAATTGAGACATGGCTCATTGTAAAGAACTCTCCGTGGGGAATAAAATATGTTAGTGATGACGTCATCGGTCAGGTGGTTCAGCCGCCATATTTGTCCTAAATGGCCGATAAAAAAGTAAATTCCGGCAAGTCCTCGGTCTCTGACCGATTTTTCATCTGTCTGTTTGTCTGTTTGTCTGTCTGTTTGTCTGTTTGCAGCACTACGTCTACACCGTTGCACGTAGAATCGCCAAACTTTGCACACGTATTTGTCTTGCCCTCTAATATATTGTGCCCAAATGATGACGTCATCGGTCACGTGGTTCGGCCGCCATCTTGGAAAAACCGAAAAACGTTGCACCTCTATATCTCCAAAAGTAATTAACAGACAAAATCGAGACATGGCTCATTGTAAATAATTCTCCATGTGGAATAAAATATGTTAATGATGACGTCATCGGTCACGTGGTTCGACCGCCATCTTGGAAAAACGGCAAAACTTTGCACCACTATATCTCCAAAAGTGCTGAACAGAAAAAATTGAGACATTGCTCATTGTAAAGAACTCTCCATGGGGAATAAAATATGTAAATGATGACGTCATCAGTCACGTGGTTCGGGCGCCATCTTGGAAAAACGGCAAAACGTTGCGCCACTATATCTCCAAAAGTACTGAACAGAAAAAATTGAGACATGGCTCATTGTAAAGAACTCTCCATGGGGAATAAAATATGTTAATGATGACGTCATATGTCACGTGGTCGGCCGCCATCTTGGAAAAACGGCAAAAATTTGCACCACTATATCTCCAAAAGTGCTGAACAGAAAAAATTGAGACATGGCTCATTGTAAAGAACTCTCCATGGGGAATAAAATATGTTAATGATGACGTCATCAGTCACGTGGTCGGCCGCCATCTCGGAAAAATCGAAAAACCTAACACCTCCATATCTCCGAAAGTGCTGAATAGAAAAAATTGAGACATGGCTCATTGTAAAGAACTCTCCATGGGGAACAAAATATGTTAATGATGATGTCATCGGTCACGTGGTTCGGCCGCCATCTTGGAAAAACCGAAAAACTCTGCACCTCCACATCTCCAAAAGTCCTGAATAGAAAAAATTGAGGTATGGCTCATTGTAAAGACCTCTCCATGGGGAATAAAATATGTTAATGATGACGTCATCGGTCACGTGGTTCGGCCGCCATATTTGTCCTAAATGGCCGATAAAAAAGTACATTCCGGCAAGTCCTCGGTCTCTGACCGATTTTTCATTACTTGCCGGAAAAATTTTCCGGCAAGTATGTTGATCTGTTCGTTTGTTTGTCTGTCTGTCTGTTTGTCTGTCTGTTTGTCTGTCTGTTTGTCTGTTTGCAGCACTGCGTCTACACCGTTGCACGGAGAATCGCCAAACTTTGCACACATAATGGTCTTGCCCTCTAATATACTGTGCCTCAATGATGACGTCATCAGTGACGTGGTTCGGCCGCCATCTTGGAAAAACCGAATAAATTTGCACCTCTATATCTCCGAAAGTACTGAACAGAAAAAATTGAGACATGGCTCATTGTAAAGAACTCTCCATGGGGAATAAAATATGTTAATGATGACGTCATATGTCACGTGGTCGGCCGCCATCTTGGAAAAACGGCAAAAATTTGCACCACTATATCTCCAAAAGTGCTGAACAGAAAAAATTGAGACATGGCTCATTGTAAAGAACTCTCCATGGGGAATAAAATATGTAAATGATGACGTCATCAGTCACGTGGTTCGGTCGCCATCTTGGAAAAACGGCAAATTGTTGCGCCACTATATCTCCAAAAGTGCTGAACAGAAAAAATTGAGACATGGCTCATTGGAAAGAACTCTCCATGGGGAATAAAATATGTTAATGATGACGTCATATGTCACGTGGTCGGCCGCCATCTTGGAAAAACGGCAAAACTTTGCACCACTATATCTCCAAAAGTGCTGAACAGAATAATTGAGACATGGCTCATTGTAAAGAACTCTCCATGGGGAATAAAATATGTTAATGATGACGTCATCAGTCACGTGGTCGGCCGCCATCTTGGAAAAACGGCAAAACTTTGCACCACAAAATCTCCAAAAGTGCTGAACAGAAAAAATTGAGACATGGCTCATTGTAAAGAACTCTCCATGGGGAATAAAATATGTTAATGATGACGCCATCGGTCACGTGGTTCGGCCGCCATCTTGGAAAAATGGGAAAACTTTGCACCACTATATCTCCAAAAGTGCAGAATGGAAAAAATTGAGACATGGCTCATTGTAAAGAACTCTCAATGGGGAATAAAATATGTTAATGATGACGTCATATGTCACGTGGTTCGGCCGCCATCTTGGAAAAACCGAAAAATTGTGCACCTCCATATCTCTGAAAGTGCTGAATAGAAAAAATTGAGACATGGCTCATTGTAAAGAACTCTCCATGGGGAATAAAATATGTTAATGATGACATCATAGGTCACGTGGTTCGGCTGCCATCTTGGAAAAACCGAAAAACGTAGCACCTCCATATCTCCAAAAGTGCTGAATAGAAAAAGTTGAGACATGGCTCATTGTAAAGAACTCTCCATGCGGAATAAAATATGTAAATGATGACGTCATCAGTCACGTGGTTCGGTCGCCATCTTGGAAAAACGGCAAAACGTTGCGCCACGATATCTCCAAAAGTGCTGAACTGAAAAAATTGAGACATGGCTCATTGTAAAGAACTCTCCATGGGGAATAAAATATGTTAATGATGACGTCATATGTCACGTGGTCGGCCGCCATCTTGGAAAAACGGCAAAACTTTGCACCACTATATCGCCAAAAGTGCTGAACAGAAAAAATTGAGACATGGCTCATTGTAAATAACTCCACATGGGGAATAAAATATGTTAATGATGACGTCATCAGTCACGTGGTCGGCCGCCATCTTTGAAAAACGGCAAAACTTTGCACTACGAAATCTCCAAAAGTGCTGAACAGAAAAAATTGAGACATGGCTCATTGTAAAAAACTCTCCATGGGGAATAAAATATGTTAATGATGTCATATGTCACGTGGTCGGCCGCCATCTTGGAAAAACGGCAAAACTTTGCACCACTATATCTCCAAAAGTGCTGAACAGAAAAAATTGAGACATGGCTCATTGTAAAGACCTCTCCATGGGGAATAAAATATGTTAATGATGATGCCATCGGTCATGTGGTTCGGCCGCCATCTTGGAAAAACGGCAAAAACTTTGCACCACTATATCTCCAAAAGTGCAGAATGGAAAAAATTGAGACATGGCTCAATGTAAAGACCTCTCCATGGGGAATAAAATTTGTTAATGATGACATCATATGTCACGTGGTTCGGCCGCCATCTTGGAAAAACCGAAACCTCCACATCTCCGAAAGTGCTGAATAGAAAAAATTGAGACATGGCTCATTGAAAAGAACTCTCCATGGGGAATAAAATATGTTAATGATGACGTCATATGTCACGTGGTCGGCCGCCATCTTGGAAAAACGGCAAAAATTTGCACCACTATATCTCCAAAAGTGCTGAACAGAAAAAATTGAGACATGGCTCATTGTAAAGAACTCTCCATGGGGAATAAAATATGTAAATGATGACGTCATCAGTCACGTGGTTCGGTCGCCATCTTGGAAAAACGGCAAATTGTTGCGCCACTATATCTCCAAAAGTGCTGAACAGAAAAAATTGAGACATGGCTCATTGGAAAGAACTCTCCATGGGGAATAAAATATGTTAATGATGACGTCATATGTCACGTGGTCGGCCGCCATCTTGGAAAAACGGCAAAACTTTGCACCACTATATCTCCAAAAGTGCTGAACAGAATAATTGAGACATGGCTCATTGTAAAGAACTCTCCATGGGGAATAAAATATGTTAATGATGACGTCATCAGTCACGTGGTCGGCCGCCATCTTGGAAAAACGGCAAAACTTTGCACCACAAAATCTCCAAAAGTGCTGAACAGAAAAAATTGAGACATGGCTCATTGTAAAGAACTCTCCATGGGGAATAAAATATGTTAATGATGACGCCATCGGTCACGTGGTTCGGCCGCCATCTTGGAAAAATGGGAAAACTTTGCACCACTATATCTCCAAAAGTGCAGAATGGAAAAAATTGAGACATGGCTCATTGTAAAGAACTCTCAATGGGGAATAAAATATGTTAATGATGACGTCATATGTCACGTGGTTCGGCCGCCATCTTGGAAAAACCGAAAAATTGTGCACCTCCATATCTCTGAAAGTGCTGAATAGAAAAAATTGAGACATGGCTCATTGTAAAGAACTCTCCATGGGGAATAAAATATGTTAATGATGACATCATAGGTCACGTGGTTCGGCTGCCATCTTGGAAAAACCGAAAAACGTAGCACCTCCATATCTCCAAAAGTGCTGAATAGAAAAAGTTGAGACATGGCTCATTGTAAAGAACTCTCCATGCGGAATAAAATATGTAAATGATGACGTCATCAGTCACGTGGTTCGGTCGCCATCTTGGAAAAACGGCAAAACGTTGCGCCACGATATCTCCAAAAGTGCTGAACTGAAAAAATTGAGACATGGCTCATTGTAAAGAACTCTCCATGGGGAATAAAATATGTTAATGATGACGTCATATGTCACGTGGTCGGCCGCCATCTTGGAAAAACGAAAAAACTTTGCACCACTATATCGCCAAAAGTGCTGAACAGAAAAAATTGAGACATGGCTCATTGTAAAGAACTCTCCATGGGGAATAAAATATGTTAATGATGACGTCATCAGTCACGTGGTCGGCCGCCATCTTTGAAAAACGGCAAAACTTTGCACTACGAAATCTCCAAAAGTGCTGAACAGAAAAAATTGAGACATGGCTCATTGTAAAAAACTCTCCATGGGGAATAAAATATGTTAATGATGTCATATGTCACGTGGTCGGCCGCCATCTTGGAAAAACGGCAAAACTTTGCACCACTATATCTCCAAAAGTGCTGAACAGAAAAAATTGAGACATGGCTCATTGTAAAGACCTCTCCATGGGGAATAAAATATGTTAATGATGATGCCATCGGTCATGTGGTTCGGCCGCCATCTTGGAAAAACGGCAAAAACTTTGCACCACTATATCTCCAAAAGTGCAGAATGGAAAAAATTGAGACATGGCTCAATGTAAAGACCTCTCCATGGGGAATAAAATTTGTTAATGATGACATCATATGTCACGTGGTTCGGCCGCCATCTTGGAAAAACCGAAACCTCCACATCTCCGAAAGTGCTGAATAGAAAAAATTGAGACATGGCTCATTGAAAAGAACTCTCCATGGGGAATAAAATATGTTAATGATGACGTCATCGGTCACGTGGTTCGGCCGCCATATTTGTCCTAAATGGCCAATAAAAAAGTACATTCCGGCAAGTCCTCGGTCTCTGACCGATTTTTCATTTGTCTGTTTGTCTGTTTGTCTGTCTGTTTGTCTGTTTGCAGCACTACGTCTACACCGTTGCACGTAGAATCGCCAAACTTGGCACACATATTGGTCTTGCCCTCCAATATACTGTGCCCAAATGATGACGTCATCGGTCACGTGGTTCGGCCGCCATCTTGGAAAAACCGAAAAAATTTGCACCTCGATATCTCAAAGTGCTGAACAGAAAAAATTGAGACATGGCTCATTGTGAAGAACTCTCCATGGGGAATAAAACATGTTAATGATGACGTCATCGGTGACGTGGTTCGGCCGCCATCTTGGAAAAACCGAAAAACTTTGCACCTCTATATCTCCGAAAGTACTGAACAGAAAAAATTGAGACATGGCTCATTGTAAAGAACTCTCCATGGGGAATAAAATATGTTAATGATGACGTCATCAGTCACGTGGTCGGCCACCATCTTGGAAAAACGGCAAAACTTTGCACTACTATATCTCCAAAAGTGCTGAACAGAAAAAATTGAGACATGGCTCATTGTAAAGAACTCTCCATGGGGAATAAAATATGTTAATGATGACGTCATATGTCACGTGGTCGACCGCCATCTTGGAAAAACGGCAAAACTTTGCACCACTATATTTCCAAAAGTGCTGAACAGAAAAAATTGAGACATGGCTCATTGTAAAGAACTCTCCATGGGGAATAAAATATGTTAATGATGACGTCATCAGTCACGTGGTCGGCCGCCATCTTGGAAAAACCGAAAAACTCTGCACCTCCACATCTCCAAAAGTCCTGTATAGAAAAAATTGAGACATGGCTCGTTGTAAAGAACTCTCCATGGGGAATAAAATATGTTAATGATAACATCATCGGTCACGTGGTTCGGCCGCCATATTTGTCCTAAATGGCCGATAAAAAAGTACATTCCGGCAAGTCCTCGGTCTCTGACCGATTTTTCATTACTTGCCGGAAAAATTTCCGGCAAGTATGTTGATCTGTTCGTTTGTTTGTCTGTTTGTCTGTCTGTCTGTTTGTCTGTTTGTCTGTCTGTTTGCAGCACTGCGTCTACACCGTTGCACGGAGAATCGCCAAACTTTGCACACATATTCGTCTTGCCCTGGAATAGACTGTGCCCAATTTATGACGTCATCGGTCAGGTGTTTCGGCCGCCATCTTGGAAAAACCGAAAACCTTTGCACCTCCATATCTCCGAAAGTCCTGAATAGAAAAAATTGGAACGTGGCTCATTGTAAAGAACTCTCCATGGGGAATAAAATATGTTAATGATTACGTCATTGGTCACGTGGTTCGGCCGCCATCTTGGAAAAACCGGAAAAATTTACACCTCCATATCTCCGAAAGTCCTGAATAGAAAAAATTGGAACGTGGCTCATTGTAAAGAACTCTCCATGGGGAATAAAATATGTTAATGATGACGTCATCGGTCACGTGGTTCGGCCGCCATCTTGGAAAAACCGAAAACTTTGCACCTCAACATCTCCGAAAGTGCTGAATTGAAAAAATTGAGACATGGCTCATTGAAAAGAACTCTCCATGGGGAATAAATGTTTATGATGACGTCAACGGTCACGTGGTTCGGCCACCATATTTGTCCTAAATGGCCGATAAAAATGTACATTGCGGCAAGTCCTCGGTCTCTGACCGATTTTTTGTTTGTCTGTCTGTTTGTCTGTCTGTCTGTTTGCAGCACTGCGTCTACACCGTTGCACGGAGAATCGCCAAACTTTGCACACATATTGGTCTTGCCCTGGAATAGACTGTGCCCAATTGATGACGTCATCGGTGACGTGGTTCGGCCGCCATCTTGGAAAAACCGAAAAACTTTGCACTTCTATATCTCCGAAAGTACTGAACAGAAAAAATTGAGACATGGCTCATTGTAAAGAACTCTCCATGGGGAATAAAATATGTTAATGATGACATCATCAGTCACGTGGTCGGCCCCCATCTTGGAAAAACGGCAAAACTTTGCACCACTATATCTCCAAAAGTGCTGAACAGAAAAAATTGAGACATGGCCCATTGTAAAGAACTCTCCATGGGGAATAAAATATGTTAATGATGACGTCATCAGTCACGTGGTCGGCCGCCATCTTGGTAAAACGGCAAAACTGTGCACCACTATATCTCCAAATGTGCTGAACAGAAAAAATTGAGACATGGCTAATTGTAAAGAACTCTCAATGGGGAATAAAATATGTTAATGATGACGTCATATGTCACGTGGTTCGGCCGCCATCTTGGAAAAACCGAAAAATTTTGCACCTCCATATCTCTGAAAGTGCTGAATAGAAAAAATTGAGACATGGCTCATTGTAAAGAACTCTCCATGGGGAATAAAATATGTTAATGATGACATCATAGGTCACGTGGTTCGGCCGCCATCTTGGAAAAACTGAAAAACGTAGCACCTCCATATCTCCAAAAGTGCTGAATAGAAAAAGTTGAGACAAGGCTCTTTGTAAAGAACTCTCCATGGGGAATAATATATGTTAATGATGACGTCATCTATCACGTGGTTCGGCCGCCATATTTGTCCTAAATGGCCGATAAAAAAAGTACATTCCGGCAAGTCCTCGGTCTCTGACCGATTTTTCGGCCATTTAGGACAAATATGGCGTGTCTTGCTCCAAAAGTGTTTGTCTGTTTGCAGCACTACGTCTACACCGTTGCACGTAGAATCACCAAGCTTTGCACACGTATTTGTCTTGCCCTCTAATATACTGCGCCCAAATGATGACGTCATCGGTCACGTGCTTCGGCCGCCATTTTGGAAAAACCGAAAATTTTTGCACCTCCATATCTCCGAAAGTCCTGAACAGAAAAAATTGAGACATGGCTCATTGTAAAGAACTCTCCATGGGGAATAAATATCTTAATGATGACGTCATCGGTCACGTGGTTCGGCCGCCATCTTGGAAAAAACGAAAATTTTTGCACCTCCATATCTCCGAAAGTCCTGAACAGAAAAAATTGAGACATGGCTCATTGTAAAGAACTCTCCATGGGGAATAAAATATGTTAATGATGACGTCATCAGTCACGTGGTTCGGCCGCCATCATGGAAAAAACCGAAAATTTTTGCACCTCCATATCTCCGAAAGTCCTGAACAGAAAAAATTGAGACATGGCTCATTGTAAAGAACGCTCCATGGGGAATAAAATATGTTAATGATGACCATATGTCATGTGGTTCGGCCGCCATCTTGGAAAAACCGAAAAATTTTGCACCTCCATTTCTCTGAAAGTGCTGAATAGAAAAAATTGAGACATGGCTCATTGTAAAGAACTCTCCATGGGGAATAAAATATGTTAATGATGACGTCATCGGTCACGTGGTTCGGCCGCCATATTTGTCCTAAATGGCCGATAAAAAAGTACATTCCGGCAAGTCCTCGGTCTCTGACCGATTTTTCATCTGTCTGTCTGTCTGTCTGTTTGCAGCACTGCGTCTACACCGTTGCACGGAGAATCGCCAAACTTTGCACACATATTGGTCTTGCCCTGGAATAGACTGTGCCCAATTGATGACGTCATCGGTGACGTGGTTCGGCCGCCATCTTGGAAAAACCGAAAAAATTTGCACCTCTATATCTCCGAAAGTACTGCACAGAAAAAATTGAGACATGGCTCATTGTAAAGAACTCTCCATGGGGAATAAAATATGTTAATGATGACGTCATCAGTCACGTGGTCGGCCACCATCTTGGAAAAACGGCAAAACTTTGCACTACTATATCTCCAAAAGTGCTGAACAGAAAAAATTGAGACATGGCTCATTGTAAAGAACTCTCCATGGGGAATAAAATATGTTAATGATGACGTCATATGTCACGTGGTCGACCGCCATCTTGGAAAAACGGCAAAACTTTGCACCACTATATTTCCAAAAGTGCTGAACAGAAAAAATTGAGACATGGCTCATTGTAAAGAACTCTCCATGGGGAATAAAATATGTTAATGATGACGTCATCAGTCACGTGGTCGGCCGCCATCTTGGAAAAACCGAAAAACTCTGCACCTCCACATCTCCAAAAGTCCTGTATAGAAAAAATTGAGACATGGCTCGTTGTAAAGAACTCTCCATGGGGAATAAAATATGTTAATGATAACATCATCGGTCACGTGGTTCGGCCGCCATATTTGTCCTAAATGGCCGATAAAAAAGTACATTCCGGCAAGTCCTCGGTCTCTGACCGATTTTTCATTACTTGCCGGAAAAATTTCCGGCAAGTATGTTGATCTGTTCGTTTGTTTGTCTGTTTGTCTGTCTGTCTGTTTGTCTGTTTGTCTGTCTGTTTGCAGCACTGCGTCTACACCGTTGCACGGAGAATCGCCAAACTTTGCACACATATTCGTCTTGCCCTGGAATAGACTGTGCCCAATTTATGACGTCATCGGTCAGGTGTTTCGGCCGCCATCTTGGAAAAACCGAAAACCTTTGCACCTCCATATCTCCGAAAGTCCTGAATAGAAAAAATTGGAACGTGGCTCATTGTAAAGAACTCTCCATGGGGAATAAAATATGTTAATGATTACGTCATTGGTCACGTGGTTCGGCCGCCATCTTGGAAAAACCGGAAAAATTTACACCTCCATATCTCCGAAAGTCCTGAATAGAAAAAATTGGAACGTGGCTCATTGTAAAGAACTCTCCATGGGGAATAAAATATGTTAATGATGACGTCATCGGTCACGTGGTTCGGCCGCCATCTTGGAAAAACCGAAAACTTTGCACCTCAACATCTCCGAAAGTGCTGAATTGAAAAAATTGAGACATGGCTCATTGAAAAGAACTCTCCATGGGGAATAAATGTTTATGATGACGTCAACGGTCACGTGGTTCGGCCACCATATTTGTCCTAAATGGCCGATAAAAATGTACATTGCGGCAAGTCCTCGGTCTCTGACCGATTTTTTGTTTGTCTGTCTGTTTGTCTGTCTGTCTGTTTGCAGCACTGCGTCTACACCGTTGCACGGAGAATCGCCAAACTTTGCACACATATTGGTCTTGCCCTGGAATAGACTGTGCCCAATTGATGACGTCATCGGTGACGTGGTTCGGCCGCCATCTTGGAAAAACCGAAAAACTTTGCACTTCTATATCTCCGAAAGTACTGAACAGAAAAAATTGAGACATGGCTCATTGTAAAGAACTCTCCATGGGGAATAAAATATGTTAATGATGACATCATCAGTCACGTGGTCGGCCCCCATCTTGGAAAAACGGCAAAACTTTGCACCACTATATCTCCAAAAGTGCTGAACAGAAAAAATTGAGACATGGCCCATTGTAAAGAACTCTCCATGGGGAATAAAATATGTTAATGATGACGTCATCAGTCACGTGGTCGGCCGCCATCTTGGTAAAACGGCAAAACTGTGCACCACTATATCTCCAAATGTGCTGAACAGAAAAAATTGAGACATGGCTAATTGTAAAGAACTCTCAATGGGGAATAAAATATGTTAATGATGACGTCATATGTCACGTGGTTCGGCCGCCATCTTGGAAAAACCGAAAAATTTTGCACCTCCATATCTCTGAAAGTGCTGAATAGAAAAAATTGAGACATGGCTCATTGTAAAGAACTCTCCATGGGGAATAAAATATGTTAATGATGACATCATAGGTCACGTGGTTCGGCCGCCATCTTGGAAAAACTGAAAAACGTAGCACCTCCATATCTCCAAAAGTGCTGAATAGAAAAAGTTGAGACAAGGCTCTTTGTAAAGAACTCTCCATGGGGAATAATATATGTTAATGATGACGTCATCTATCACGTGGTTCGGCCGCCATATTTGTCCTAAATGGCCGATAAAAAAAGTACATTCCGGCAAGTCCTCGGTCTCTGACCGATTTTTCGGCCATTTAGGACAAATATGGCGTGTCTTGCTCCAAAAGTGTTTGTCTGTTTGCAGCACTACGTCTACACCGTTGCACGTAGAATCACCAAGCTTTGCACACGTATTTGTCTTGCCCTCTAATATACTGCGCCCAAATGATGACGTCATCGGTCACGTGCTTCGGCCGCCATTTTGGAAAAACCGAAAATTTTTGCACCTCCATATCTCCGAAAGTCCTGAACAGAAAAAATTGAGACATGGCTCATTGTAAAGAACTCTCCATGGGGAATAAATATCTTAATGATGACGTCATCGGTCACGTGGTTCGGCCGCCATCTTGGAAAAAACGAAAATTTTTGCACCTCCATATCTCCGAAAGTCCTGAACAGAAAAAATTGAGACATGGCTCATTGTAAAGAACTCTCCATGGGGAATAAAATATGTTAATGATGACGTCATCAGTCACGTGGTTCGGCCGCCATCATGGAAAAAACCGAAAATTTTTGCACCTCCATATCTCCGAAAGTCCTGAACAGAAAAAATTGAGACATGGCTCATTGTAAAGAACGCTCCATGGGGAATAAAATATGTTAATGATGACCATATGTCATGTGGTTCGGCCGCCATCTTGGAAAAACCGAAAAATTTTGCACCTCCATTTCTCTGAAAGTGCTGAATAGAAAAAATTGAGACATGGCTCATTGTAAAGAACTCTCCATGGGGAATAAAATATGTTAATGATGACGTCATCGGTCACGTGGTTCGGCCGCCATATTTGTCCTAAATGGCCGATAAAAAAGTACATTCCGGCAAGTCCTCGGTCTCTGACCGATTTTTCATCTGTCTGTCTGTCTGTCTGTTTGCAGCACTGCGTCTACACCGTTGCACGGAGAATCGCCAAACTTTGCACACATATTGGTCTTGCCCTGGAATAGACTGTGCCCAATTGATGACGTCATCGGTGACGTGGTTCGGCCGCCATCTTGGAAAAACCGAAAAAATTTGCACCTCTATATCTCCGAAAGTACTGCACAGAAAAAATTGAGACATGGCTCATTGTAAAGAACTCTCCATGGGGAATAAAATATGTTAATGATGATGTCATCGGTCACGTGGTTCGGCCGCCATCTTGGAAAAACCGAAAAACTCTGCACCTCCACATCTCCAAAAGTCCTGAATAGAAAAAATTGAGGTATGGCTCATTGTAAAGAACTCTCCATGGGGAATAAAATATGTTAATGATGACGTCATCGGTCACGTGGTTCGGCCGCCATATTTGTCCTAAATGGCCGATAAAAAAGTACATTCCGGCAAGTCCTCGGTCTCTGACCGATTTTTCATTTGTCTGTCTGTTTGTCTGTTTGTCTGTCTGTTTGTCTGTTTGCAGCACTACGTCTACACCGTTGCACGTAGAATCGCCAAACTTTGCACAGGTATTTGTCTTGCCCTCTAATATATTGTGCCCAAATGATGACGTCATCGGTCACGTGGTTCGGCCGCCATCTTGGAAAAACCGAAAAACGTTGCACCTCTATATCTCCAAAAGTAATTAACAGACAAAATCGAGACATGGCTCATTGTAAATAATTCTCCATGTGGAATAAAATATGTTAATGATGACGTCATCGGTCACGTGGTTCGACCGCCATCTTGGAAAAACGGCAAAACTTTGCACCACTATATCTCCAAAAGTGCTGAACAGAAAAAATTGAGACATTGCTCATTGTAAAGAACTCTCCATGGGGAATAAAATATGTAAATGATGACGTCATCAGTCACGTGGTTCGGGCGCCATCTTGGAAAAACGGCAAAACGTTGCGCCACTATATCTCCAAAAGTACTGAACAGAAAAAATTGAGACATGGCTCATTGTAAAGAACTCTCCATGGGGAATAAAATATGTTAATGATGACGTCATATGTCACGTGGTCGGCCGCCATCTTGGAAAAACGGCAAAAATTTGCACCACTATATCTCCAAAAGTGCTGAACAGAAAAAATTGAGACATGGCTCATTGTAAAGAACTCTCCATGGGGAATAAAATATGTTAATGATGACGTCATCAGTCACGTGGTCGGCCGCCATCTCGGAAAAACCGAAAAACTTAGCACCTCCATATCTCCGAAAGTGCTGAATAGAAAAAATTGAGACATGGCTCATTGTAAAGAACTCTCCATGGGGAACAAAATATGTTAATGATGATGTCATCGGTCACGTGGTTCGGCCGCCATCTTGGAAAAACCGAAAAACTCTGCACCTCCACATCTCCAAAAGTCCTGAATAGAAAAAATTGAGGTATGGCTCATTGTAAAGAACTCTCCATGGGGAATAAAATATGTTAATGATGACGTCATATGTCACGTGGTCGGCCGCCATCTTGGAAAAACCGAAAAACTCTGCACCTCCACATCTCCAAAAGTCCTGAATAGAAAAAATTGAGGTATGGCTCATTGTAAAGACCTCTCCATGGGGAATAAAATATGTTAATGATGACGTCATCGGTCACGTGGTTCGGCCGCCATATTTGTCCTAAATGGCCGATAAAAAAGTACATTCCGGCAAGTCCTCGGTCTCTGACCGATTTTTCATTACTTGCCGGAAAAGATTCCGGCAAGTATGTTGATCTGTTCGTTTGTTACTTGCCGGAAAAGATTCCGGCAAGTATGTTGATCTGTTCGTTTGTTACTTGCCGGAAAAATTTTCCGGCAAGTATGTTGATCTGTTCGTTACTTGCCGGAAATTTTTTTCCGGCAAGTATGTTGATCTGTTCGTTTGTTTGTCTGTCTGTCTGTTTGTCTGTCTGTTTGTCTGTCTGTTTGTCTGTTTGCAGCACTGCGTCTACACCGTTGCACGGAGAATCGCCAAACTTTGCACACATAATGGTCTTGCCCTCTAATATACTGTGCCTCAATGATGACGTCATCGGTGACGTGGTTCGGCCGCCATCTTGGAAAAACCGAATAAATTTGCACCTCTATATCTCCGAAAGTACTGAACAGAAAAAATTGAGACATGGCTCATTGGAAAGAACTCTCCATGCGGAATAAAATATGTAAATGATGACGTCATCAGTCACGTGGTTCGGTCGCCATCTTGGAAAAACGGCAAAAAGGTTGCGCCACTATATCTCCAAAAGTGCTGAACAGAAAAAATTGAGACATGGCTCATTGGAAAGAACTCTCCATGGGGAATAAAATATGTAAATGATGACGTCATCAGTCACGTGGTTCGGTCGCCATCTTGGAAAAACGGCAAAACGTTGCGCCACTATATCTCCAAAAGTGCTGAACAGAAAAAATTGAGACATGGCTCATTGGAAAGAACTCTCCATGGGGAATAAAATATGTTAATGATGCCATCATATGTCACGTGGTCGGCCGCCATCTTGGAAAAACGGCAAAACTTTGCACCACTATATCTCCAAAAGTGCTGAACAGAAATAATTGAGACATGGCTCATTGTAAAGAACTCTCCATGGGGAATAAAATATGTTAATGATGACGTCATCAGTCACGTGGTCGGCCGCCATCTTGGAAAAACGGCAAAACTTTGCACCACAAAATCTCCAAAAGTGCTGAACAGAAAAAATTGAGACATGGCTCATTGTAAAGAACTCTCCATGGGGAATAAAATATGTTAATGATGACGCCATCGGTCACGTGGTTCGGCCGCCATCTTGGAAAAATGGGAAAACTTTGCACCACTATATCTCCAAAAGTGCAGAATGGAAAAAATTGCGACATGGCTCATTGTAAAGAACTCTCAATGGGGAATAAAATATGTTAATGATGACGTCATATGTCACGTGGTTCGGCCGCCATCTTGGAAAAACCGAAAAATTGTGCACCTCCATATC
Organism: Myxine glutinosa; assembly: GCF_964187855.1. NCBI lineage: Eukaryota > Metazoa > Chordata > Myxini > Myxiniformes > Myxinidae > Myxine > Myxine glutinosa. Next base: position 151,816,978 of record NC_136268.1, read on the forward strand.
TCTGAAAGTGCTGAATAGAAAAAATTGAGACATGGCTCATTGTAAAGAACTCTCCATGGGGAATAAAATATGTTAATGATGACATCATAGGTCACGTGGTTCGGCTGCCATCTTGGAAAAACCGAAAAACGTAGCACCTCCATATCTCCAAAAGTGCTGAATAGAAAAAGTTGAGACATGGCTCTTTGTAAAGAACTCTCCATGGGGAATAATATATGTTAATGATGACGTCATCTATCACGTGGTTCGGACGCCATATTTGTCTTAAATGGCCGATAAAAGAGTACATTCCGGCAAGTCCTCGGTCTCTGACCGATTTTTCATTACTTGCCGGAAAAATTTTCCGGCAAGTATGTTGATCTGTTCGTTTGTTTGTCTGTCTGTCTGTTTGTCTGTCTGTTTGTCTGTCTGTTTGTCTGTTTGCAGCACTGCGTCTACACCGTTGCACGGAGAATCGCCAAACTTTGCACACATAATGGTCTTGCCCTCTAATATACTGTGCCTCAATGATGACGTCATCAGTGACGTGGTTCGGCCGCCATCTTGGAAAAACCGAATAAATTTGCACCTCTATATCTCCGAAAGTACTGAACAGAAAAAATTGAGACATGGCTCATTGTAAAGAACTCTCCATGGGGAATAAAATATGTTAATGATGACGTCATATGTCACGTGGTCGGCCGCCATCTTGGAAAAACGGCAAAAATTTGCACCACTATATCTCCAAAAGTGCTGAACAGAAAAAATTGAGACATGGCTCATTGTAAAGAACTCTCCATGGGGAATAAAATATGTAAATGATGACGTCATCAGTCACGTGGTTCGGTCGCCATCTTGGAAAAACGGCAAATCGTTGCGCCACTATATCTCCAAAAGTGCTGAACAGACAAAATTGAGACATGGCTCATTGGAAAGAACTCTCCATGGGGAATAAAATATGTTAATGATGACGTCATATGTCACGTGGTCGGCCGCCATCTTGGAAAAACGGCAAAACTTTGCACCACTATATCTCCAAAAGTGCTGAACAGAATAATTGAGACATGGCTCATTGTAAAGAACTCTCCATGGGGAATAAAATATGTTAATGATGACGTCATCAGTCACGTGGTCGGCCGCCATCTTGGAAAAACGGCAAAACTTTGCACCACAAAATCTCCAAAAGTGCTGAACAGAAAAAATTGAGACATGGCTCATTGTAAAGAACTCTCCATGGGGAATAAAATATGTTAATGATGACGCCATCGGTCACGTGGTTCGGCCGCCATCTTGGAAAAATGGGAAAACTTTGCACCACTATATCTCCAAAAGTGCAGAATGGAAAAAATTGAGACATGGCTCATTGTAAAGAACTCTCAATGGGGAATAAAATATGTTAATGATGACGTCATATGTCACGTGGTTCGGCCGCCATCTTGGAAAAACCGAAAAATTGTGCACCTCCATATCTCTGAAAGTGCTGAATAGAAAAAATTGAGACATGGCTCATTGTAAAGAACTCTCCATGGGGAATAAAATATGTTAATGATGACATCATAGGTCACGTGGTTCGGCTGCCATCTTGGAAAAACCGAAAAACGTAGCACCTCCATATCTCCAAAAGTGCTGAATAGAAAAAGTTGAGACATGGCTCTTTGTGAAGAACTCTCCATGGGGAATAATATATGTTAATGATGACGTCATCTATCACGTGGTTCGGACGCCATATTTGTCTTAAATGGCCGATAAAAGAGTACATTCCGGCAAGTCCTCGGTCTCTGACCGATTTTTCATTACTTGCCGGAAAAATTTTCCGGCAAGTATGTTGATCTGTTCGTTTGTTTGTCTGTCTGTCTGTTTGTCTGTCTGTTTGTCTGTCTGTTTGTCTGTTTGCAGCACTGCGTCTACACCGTTGCACGGAGAATCGCCAAACTTTGCACACATAATGGTCTTGCCCTCTAATATACTGTGCCTCAATGATGACGTCATCAGTGACGTGGTTCGGCCGCCATCTTGGAAAAACCGAATAAATTTGCACCTCTATATCTCCGAAAGTACTGAACAGAAAAAATTGAGACATGGCTCATTGTAAAGAACTCTCCATGGGGAATAAAATATGTTAATGATGACGTCATATGTCACGTGGTCGGCCGCCATCTTGGAAAAACGGCAAAAATTTGCACCACTATATCTCCAAAAGTGCTGAACAGAAAAAATTGAGACATGGCTCATTGTAAAGAACTCTCCATGGGGAATAAAATATGTAAATGATGACGTCATCAGTCACGTGGTTCGGTCGCCATCTTGGAAAAACGGCAAAACTTTGCACCACAAAATCTCCAAAAGTGCTGAACAGAAAAAATTGAGACATGGCTCATTGTAAAGAACTCTCCATGGGGAATAAAATATGTTAATGATGACGCCATCGGTCACGTGGTTCGGCCGCCATCTTGGAAAAATGGGAAAACTTTGCACCACTATATCTCCAAAAGTGCAGAATGGAAAAAATTGAGACATGGCTCATTGTAAAGAACTCTCAATGGGGAATAAAATATGTTAATGATGACGTCATATGTCACGTGGTTCGGCCGCCATCTTGGAAAAACCGAAAAATTGTGCACCTCCATATCTCTGAAAGTGCTGAATAGAAAAAATTGAGACATGGCTCATTGTAAAGAACTCTCCATGGGGAATAAAATATGTTAATGATGACATCATAGGTCACGTGGTTCGGCTGCCATCTTGGAAAAACCGAAAAACGTAGCACCTCCATATCTCCAAAAGTGCTGAATAGAAAAAGTTGAGACATGGCTCTTTGTGAAGAACTCTCCATGGGGAATAATATATGTTAATGATGACGTCATCTATCACGTGGTTCGGACGCCATATTTGTCTTAAATGGCCGATAAAAGAGTACATTCCGGCAAGTCCTCGGTCTCTGACCGATTTTTCATTTGTTTGTCTGTCTGTCTGTTTGTCTGTCTGTTTGTCTGTCTGTTTGTCTGTTTGCAGCACTGCGTCTACACCGTTGCACGGAGAATCGCCAAACTTTGCACACATAATGGTCTTGCCCTCTAATATACTGTGCCTCAATGATGACGTCATCAGTGACGTGGTTCGGCCGCCATCTTGGAAAAACCGAATAAATTTGCACCTCTATATCTCCGAAAGTACTGAACAGAAAAAATTGAGACATGGCTCATTGTAAAGAACTCTCCATGGGGAATAAAATATGTTAATGATGACGTCATATGTCACGTGGTCGGCCGCCATCTTGGAAAAACGGCAAAAATTTGCACCACTATATCTCCAAAAGTGCTGAACAGAAAAAATTGAGACATGGCTCATTGTAAAGAACTCTCCATGGGGAATAAAATATGTAAATGATGACGTCATCAGTCACGTGGTTCGGTCGCCATCTTGGAAAAACGGCAAATTGTTGCGCCACTATATCTCCAAAAGTGCTGAACAGAAAAAATTGAGACATGGCTCATTGGAAAGAACTCTCCATGGGGAATAAAATATGTTAATGATGACGTCATATGTCACGTGGTCGGCCGCCATCTTGGAAAAACGGCAAAACTTTGCACCACTATATCTCCAAAAGTGCTGAACAGAATAATTGAGACATGGCTCATTGTAAAGAACTCTCCATGGGGAATAAAATATGTTAATGATGACGTCATCAGTCACGTGGTCGGCCGCCATCTTGGAAAAACGGCAAAACTTTGCACCACAAAATCTCCAAAAGTGCTGAACAGAAAAAATTGAGACATGGCTCATTGTAAAGAACTCTCCATGGGGAATAAAATATGTTAATGATGACGCCATCGGTCACGTGGTTCGGCCGCCATCTTGGAAAAATGGGAAAACTTTGCACCACTATATCTCCAAAAGTGCAGAATGGAAAAAATTGAGACATGGCTCATTGTAAAGAACTCTCAATGGGGAATAAAATATGTTAATGATGACGTCATATGTCACGTGGTTCGGCCGCCATCTTGGAAAAACCGAAAAATTGTGCACCTCCATATCTCTGAAAGTGCTGAATAGAAAAAATTGAGACATGGCTCATTGTAAAGAACTCTCCATGGGGAATAAAATATGTTAATGATGACATCATAGGTCACGTGGTTCGGCTGCCATCTTGGAAAAACCGAAAAACGTAGCACCTCCATATCTCCAAAAGTGCTGAATAGAAAAAGTTGAGACATGGCTCATTGTAAAGAACTCTCCATGCGGAATAAAATATGTAAATGATGACGTCATCAGTCACGTGGTTCGGTCGCCATCTTGGAAAAACGGCAAAACGTTGCGCCACGATATCTCCAAAAGTGCTGAACTGAAAAAATTGAGACATGGCTCATTGTAAAGAACTCTCCATGGGGAATAAAATATGTTAATGATGACGTCATATGTCACGTGGTCGGCCGCCATCTTGGAAAAACGGCAAAACTTTGCACCACTATATCGCCAAAAGTGCTGAACAGAAAAAATTGAGACATGGCTCATTGTAAAGAACTCCACATGGGGAATAAAATATGTTAATGATGACGTCATCAGTCACGTGGTCGGCCGCCATCTTTGAAAAACGGCAAAACTTTGCACTACGAAATCTCCAAAAGTGCTGAACAGAAAAAATTGAGACATGGCTCATTGTAAAAAACTCTCCATGGGGAATAAAATATGTTAATGATGTCATATGTCACGTGGTCGGCCGCCATCTTGGAAAAACGGCAAAACTTTGCACCACTATATCTCCAAAAGTGCTGAACAGAAAAAATTGAGACATGGCTCATTGTAAAGACCTCTCCATGGGGAATAAAATATGTTAATGATGATGCCATCGGTCATGTGGTTCGGCCGCCATCTTGGAAAAACGGCAAAAACTTTGCACCACTATATCTCCAAAAGTGCAGAATGGAAAAAATTGAGACATGGCTCAATGTAAAGACCTCTCCATGGGGAATAAAATTTGTTAATGATGACATCATATGTCACGTGGTTCGGCCGCCATCTTGGAAAAACCGAAACCTCCACATCTCCGAAAGTGCTGAATAGAAAAAATTGAGACATGGCTCATTGAAAAGAACTCTCCATGGGGAATAAAATATGTTAATGATGACGTCATCGGTCACGTGGTTCGGCCGCCATATTTGTCCTAAATGGCCAATAAAAAAGTACATTCCGGCAAGTCCTCGGTCTCTGACCGATTTTTCATTTGTCTGTTTGTCTGTTTGTCTGTTTGTCTGTTTGTCTGTTTGCAGCACTACGTCTACACCGTTGCACGTAGAATCACCAAACTTTGCACACGTATTTGTCTTGCCCTCTAATATACTGTGCCCAAATGATGACGTCATCGGTCACGTGGTTCGGCCGCCATCTTGGAAAAACCGAAAAATTTTGCACCTCGATATCTCAAAGTGCTGAACAGAAAAAATTGAGACATGGCTCATTGTAAAGAACTCTCCATGGGGAATAAAATATGTTAATGATGACGTCATCGGTCACGTGGTTCGGCCGCCATCTTGGAAAAAACGAAAATTTTTGCACCTCCATATCTCCGAAAGTCCTGAACAGAAAAAATTGAGACATGGCTCATTGTAAAGAACTCACCATGGGGAATAAAATATGTTAATGATGACGTCATCGTTCACGTGATTCGGCCGCCATCTTGGAAAATCCGAAAAACTTTGCACCTCCATATCTCCGAAAGTGCTGAATAGAAAAAATTGAGACATGGCTCATTGTAAAGAACTCTCCATGGGGAATAAAATATGTTAATGATGACGTCATATGTCACGTGGTCGGCCGCCATCTTGGAAAAACGGCAAAACTTTGCACCACTATATCTCCAAAAGTGCTGAACAGAAAAAATTGAGACATGGCTCATTGGAAAGAACTCTCCATGGGGAATAAAATATGTTAATGATGACGTCATATGTCACGTGGTTCGGCCGCCATCTTGGAAAAAAATTGCACCTCCATATCTCTGAAAGTGCTGAATATAAAAAATTGAGACATGGCTCATTGAAAAGATCTCTCCATGGGGAATAAAATAAGTTACTGATGACGTCATCTATCACGTGTTTCGGCCACCATATTTGTCCTAAATGGCCGATAAAAAAGTACATTCCGGCAAGTCCTCGGTCTCTGACCGATTTTTCATTACTTGCCGGAAAAATTTTTCCGGCAAGTATGTTGATCTGTTCGTTTGTCTGTCTGTTTGTCTGTCTGTCTGTCTGTCTGTCTGTCTGTCTGTCTGTTTGCAGCACTGCGTCTACACCGTTGCACGGCGAATCGCCAAACTTTGCACACATATTGGTCTTGCCCTGGAATAGACTGTGCCCAATTGATGACGTCATCGGTGACGTGGTTCGGCCGCCATCTTGGAAAAACTGAAAAACCTTGCACCTCTATATCTCCGAAAGTACTGAACAGAAAAAATTGAGACATGGCTCATTGTAAAGAACTCTCCATGGGGAATAAAATATGTAAATGATGACGTCATCAGTCACGTGGTTCGGTCGCCATCTTGGAAAAACGGCAAAACGTTGCGCCACTATATCTCCAAAAGTGCTGAACAGAAAAAATTGAGACATGGCTCATTGTAAAGAACTCTCCATGGGGAATAAAATATGTTAATGATGACGTCATATGTCACGTGGTCGGCCGCCATCTTGGAAAAACGGCAAAACTTTGCACCACTATATCTCCAAAAGTGCTGAACAGAAAAAATTGAGACATGGCTCATTGTAAAGAACTCTCCATGGGGAATAAAATATGTTAATGATGACGTCATCAGTCGCGTGGTCGGCCGCCATCTTGGAAAAACCGAAAAACCTAGCACCTCCATATCTCCGAAAGTGCTGAATAGAAAAAATTGAGACATGGCTCATTGTCAAGAACTCTCCATGTGGAATAAAATATGTTAATGATGACGTCATCGGTCACGTGGTGCGGCCGCCATCTTGGAAAAACGGGAAAAAAATTCACCTCCATATCTCCGAAAGTGCTGAATAGAAAAAATTGAGACATGGCTCATTGGAAAGAACTCTCCAGGGGGAATAAAATAAGTTAATGATGACGTCATCGGTCACGTGGTTCGGCCGCCATCTTGGAAAATCCGAAAAACGTTGCACCTCTATCTCCAAAAGTGCTGAACAGAAAAAATTGAGACATGGCTCATTGGAAAGAACTCTCCAGGGGGAATAAAATATGTTAATGATGTCGTCATCGGTCACGTGGTTCGGCCGCCATCTTGGAAAATCCGAAAAACGTTGCACCTCTATCTCCAAAAGTGCTGAACAGAAAAAATTGAGACATGGCTCATTGTAAAGAACTCTCCGTGGGGAATAAAATATGTTAATGATGATGTCATCGGTCAGGTGGTTCAGCCGCCATATTTGTCCTAAATGGCCGATAAAAAAGTAAATTCCGGCAAGTCCTCGGTCTCTGACCGATTTTTCATCTGTTTGTCTGTTTGTCTGTTTGCAGCACTACGTCTACACCGTTGCACGTAGAATCACCAAACTTTGCACACGTATTTGTCTTGCCCTCTAATATACTGTGCCCAAATGATGACGTCATCGGTCACGTGGTTCGGCCGCCATCTTGGAAAAACCGAAAAATTTTGCACCTCGATATTTCAAAGTGCTGAACAGAAAAAATTGAGACATGGCTCATTGTAAAGAACTCTCCATGGGGAATAAAATATGTTAATGATGACGTCATCGGTCACGTGGTTCGGCCGCCATCTTGGAAAAAACGAAAATTTTTGCACCTCCATATCTCCGAAAGTCCTGAACAGAAAAAATTGAGACATGGCTCATTGTAAAGAACTCTCCATGGGGAATAAAATATGTTAATGATGACGTCATCAGTCACGTGGTTCGGCCGCCATCTTGGAAAAGCCGAAATTTTTTGCACCTCCATATCTCCGAAAGTCCTGAACAGAAAAAATTGAGACATGGCTCATTGTAAAGAACTCTCCATGGGGAATAAAATATGTTAATGATGACGTCATCAGTCACGTGGTCGGCCGCCATCTTGGAAAAACGGCAAAACTTTGCACCACGATATCTCCAAAAGTGCTGAACAGAAAAAATTGAGACATGGCTCATTGTAAAGAACGCTCCATGGGGAATAAAATATGTTAATGATGACGTCATATGTCACGTGGTCGGCCGCCATCTTGGAAAAACGGCAAAACTTTGCACCACTATATCTCCAAAAGTGCTGAACAGAAAAAATTGAGACATTGCTCATTGTAAAGAACTCTCCATGGGGAATAAAATATGTTAATGATGACGTCATCAGTCACGTAGTTCGGCCGCCATATTTGTTCTAAATGGCCGATAAAAAAGTACATTCCGGCAAGTCCTCGGTCTCTGACCGATTTTTCGTCTGTTTGTCTGTTTGTCTGTTTGCAGCACTACGTCTACACCGTTGCACGTAGAATCGCCAAACTTGGCACACATATTGGTCTTGCCCTCTAATATACTGTGCCCAAATGATGACGTCATCAGTTACGTGGTTCGGCCGCCATCTTGGAAAAACCGAAAAATTTTGCACCTCGATATCTCAAAGTGCTGAACAGACAAAATTGAGCCATGGCTCATTGTAAAGAACTCTCCATTGGGAATAAAACATGTTAATGATGACGTCATAGGTCACGTGGTTCGGCCGCCATCTTGGAAAAACGGCAAAACTTTGCACCACTATATCTCCAAAAGTGCTGAACAGAAAAAAAATTGAGACATGGCTCATTGTAAAGAACTCTCCATGGGGAATAAAATATGTTAATGATGACGTCATATGTCACGTGGTTCGGCCGCCATCTTGGAAAAACCGGAAAACGTTACACCTCCATATCTCCGAAAGTCCTGAATAGAAAAACTTGGGACGTGGCTCAATGTAAAGAACTCTCCATGGGGAATAAAATATGTTAATGATGACGTCATCAGTCACGTGGTTCGGCCGCCATATTTGTCCTAAATGGCCAATAAAAAAGTACATTCCGGCAAGTCCTCGGTCTCTGACCGATTTTTTTTGTCTGTCTGTCTGTTTGTCTGTTTGTCTGCCTGTTTGCAGCACTGCGTCTACACCGTTGCACGGAGAATCGCCAAACTTTGCACACATATTGGTCTTGCCCTGGAATAGACTGTGCCCAAATGATGACGTCATTGGTCACGTGTTTCGGCCGCCATCTTGGAAAAACCGAAAATTTTTGCACCTCGATATCTCAAAGTGCTGACAGAAAAAATTGAGACATGGCTCATTGTAAAGAACTCTCCATGGGGAATAAAATATGATAATGATGACGTCATCAGTCACGTGGTTCGGCCGCCATCTTGGAAAAACCGAAAATTTTTGCGCCTCCATATCTCCGAAAGTCCTGAACAGAAAAAATTGAGACATGGCTCATTGTAAAGAACTCTCCATGCGGAATAAAATATGTTAATGATGACGTCATCAGTCACGTGGTTCGGCCGCCATCTTGGAAAAACCGAAAAACTTTGCACATCCATATCTCTGAATGTACTGAATAGAAAAAATTGAGACATGGCTCATTGCAAAGAACTCTCCATGGAGAATACAATATGTTAATGATGACGTCATCGGTCACGTGATTCGGCCGCCATCTTGGAAAATCCGAAAAACTATGCACCTCCATATCTCCGAAAGTGCTGAATAGAAAAAATTGAGACATGGCTCATTGTAAATAACTCTCCACGGGGAATAAAATATGTTAATGATGACCTCATCGGTCACATGGTTCGGCCGCCATATTTGTCCTAAATGGCCGATAAAAAGTACATTCCGGCAAGTCCTCGGTCTCTGACCGATTTTTCATTACTTGCCGGAAAAATTTTCCGGCAAGTATGTTGATCTGTTCGTTACTTGCCGGAAAAATTTTCCGGCAAGTATGTTGATCTGTTCGTTTGTTTGTCTGTCTGTCTGTTTGTCTGTCTGTTTGTTACTTGCCGGAAAAATTTTCCGGCAAGTATGTTGATCTGTTCGTTACTTGCCGGAAATTTTTTTCCGGCAAGTATGTTGATCTGTTCGTTTGTTTGTCTGTCTGTCTGTTTGTCTGTCTGTTTGTCTGTCTGTTTGTCTGTTTGCAGCACTGCGTCTACACCGTTGCACGGAGAATCGCCAAACTTTGCACACATAATGGTCTTGCCCTCTAATATACTGTGCCTCAATGATGACGTCATCGGTGACGTGGTTCGGCCGCCATCTTGGAAAAACCGAATAAATTTGCACCTCTATATCTCCAAAAGTACTGAACAGAAAAAATTGAGACATGGCTCATTGGAAAGAACTCTCCATGCGGAATAAAATATGTAAATGATGACGTCATCAGTCACGTGGTTCGGTCGCCATCTTGGAAAAACGGCAAAAAGGTTGCGCCACTATATCTCCAAAAGTGCTGAACAGAAAAAATTGAGACATGGCTCATTGGAAAGAACTCTCCATGGGGAATAAAATATGTAAATGATGACGTCATCAGTCACGTGGTTCGGTCGCCATCTTGGAAAAACGGCAAAACGTTGCGCCACTATATCTCCAAAAGTGCTGAACAGAAAAAATTGAGACATGGCTCATTGGAAAGAACTCTCCATGGGGAATAAAATATGTTAATGATGCCATCATATGTCACGTGGTCGGCCGCCATCTTGGAAAAACGGCAAAACTTTGCACCACTATATCTCCAAAAGTGCTGAACAGAAATAATTGAGACATGGCTCATTGTAAAGAACTCTCCATGGGGAATAAAATATGTTAATGATGACGTCATCAGTCACGTGGTCGGCCGCCATCTTGGAAAAACGGCAAAACTTTGCACCACAAAATCTCCAAAAGTGCTGAACAGAAAAAATTGAGACATGGCTCATTGTAAAGAACTCTCCATGGGGAATAAAATATGTTAATGATGACGCCATCGGTCACGTGGTTCGGCCGCCATCTTGGAAAAATGGGAAAACTTTGCACCACTATATCTCCAAAAGTGCAGAATGGAAAAAATTGCGACATGGCTCATTGTAAAGAACTCTCAATGGGGAATAAAATATGTTAATGATGACGTCATATGTCACGTGGTTCGGCCGCCATCTTGGAAAAACCGAAAAATTGTGCACCTCCATATCTCTGAAAGTGCTGAATAGAAAAAATTGAGACATGGCTCATTGTAAAGAACTCTCCATGGGGAATAAAATATGTTAATGATGACATCATAGGTCACGTGGTTCGGCTGCCATCTTGGAAAAACCGAAAAACGTAGCACCTCCATATCTCCAAAAGTGCTGAATAGAAAAAGTTGAGACATGGCTCTTTGTAAAGAACTCTCCATGGGGAATAATATATGTTAATGATGACGTCATCTATCACGTGGTTCGGACGCCATATTTGTCTTAAATGGCCGATAAAAGAGTACATTCCGGCAAGTCCTCGGTCTCTGACCGATTTTTCATTTGTTTGTCTGTCTGTCTGTTTGTCTGTCTGTTTGTCTGTCTGTTTGTCTGTTTGCAGCACTGCGTCTACACCGTTGCACGGAGAATCGCCAAACTTTGCACACATAATGGTCTTGCCCTCTAATATACTGTGCCTCAATGATGACGTCATCAGTGACGTGGTTCGGCCGCCATCTTGGAAAAACCGAATAAATTTGCACCTCTATATCTCCGAAAGTACTGAACAGAAAAAATTGAGACATGGCTCATTGTAAAGAACTCTCCATGGGGAATAAAATATGTTAATGATGACGTCATATGTCACGTGGTCGGCCGCCATCTTGGAAAAACGGCAAAAATTTGCACCACTATATCTCCAAAAGTGCTGAACAGAAAAAATTGAGACATGGCTCATTGTAAAGAACTCTCCATGGGGAATAAAATATGTAAATGATGACGTCATCAGTCACGTGGTTCGGTCGCCATCTTGGAAAAACGGCAAATTGTTGCGCCACTATATCTCCAAAAGTGCTGAACAGAAAAAATTGAGACATGGCTCATTGGAAAGAACTCTCCATGGGGAATAAAATATGTTAATGATGACGTCATATGTCACGTGGTCGGCCGCCATCTTGGAAAAACGGCAAAACTTTGCACCACTATATCTCCAAAAGTGCTGAACAGAATAATTGAGACATGGCTCATTGTAAAGAACTCTCCATGGGGAATAAAATATGTTAATGATGACGTCATCAGTCACGTGGTCGGCCGCCATCTTGGAAAAACGGCAAAACTTTGCACCACAAAATCTCCAAAAGTGCTGAACAGAAAAAATTGAGACATGGCTCATTGTAAAGAACTCTCCATGGGGAATAGAATATGTTAATGATGACGCCATCGGTCACGTGGTTCGGCCGCCATCTTGGAAAAATGGGAAAACTTTGCACCACTATATCTCCAAAAGTGCAGAATGGAAAAAATTGAGACATGGCTCATTGTAAAGAACTCTCAATGGGGAATAAAATATGTTAATGATGACGTCATATGTCACGTGGTTCGGCCGCCATCTTGGAAAAACCGAAAAATTGTGCACCTCCATATCTCTGAAAGTGCTGAATAGAAAAAATTGAGACATGGCTCATTGTAAAGAACTCTCCATGGGGAATAAAATATGTTAATGATGACATCATAGGTCACGTGGTTCGGCTGCCATCTTGGAAAAACCGAAAAACGTAGCACCTCCATATCTCCAAAAGTGCTGAATAGAAAAAGTTGAGACATGGCTCATTGTAAAGAACTCTCCATGCGGAATAAAATATGTAAATGATGACGTCATCAGTCACGTGGTTCGGTCGCCATCTTGGAAAAACGGCAAAACGTTGCGCCACGATATCTCCAAAAGTGCTGAACTGAAAAAATTGAGACATGGCTCATTGTAAAGAACTCTCCATGGGGAATAAAATATGTTAATGATGACGTCATATGTCACGTGGTCGGCCGCCATCTTGGAAAAACGGCAAAACTTTGCACCACTATATCGCCAAAAGTGCTGAACAGAAAAAATTGAGACATGGCTCATTGTAAAGAACTCCACATGGGGAATAAAATATGTTAATGATGACGTCATCAGTCACGTGGTCGGCCGCCATCTTTGAAAAACGGCAAAACTTTGCACTACGAAATCTCCAAAAGTGCTGAACAGAAAAAATTGAGACATGGCTCATTGTAAAAAACTCTCCATGGGGAATAAAATATGTTAATGATGTCATATGTCACGTGGTCGGCCGCCATCTTGGAAAAACGGCAAAACTTTGCACCACTATATCTCCAAAAGTGCTGAACAGAAAAAATTGAGACATGGCTCATTGTAAAGACCTCTCCATGGGGAATAAAATATGTTAATGATGATGCCATCGGTCATGTGGTTCGGCCGCCATCTTGGAAAAACGGCAAAAACTTTGCACCACTATATCTCCAAAAGTGCAGAATGGAAAAAATTGAGACATGGCTCAATGTAAAGACCTCTCCATGGGGAATAAAATTTGTTAATGATGACATCATATGTCACGTGGTTCGGCCGCCATCTTGGAAAAACCGAAACCTCCACATCTCCGAAAGTGCTGAATAGAAAAAATTGAGACATGGCTCATTGAAAAGAACTCTCCATGGGGAATAAAATATGTTAATGATGACGTCATCGGTCACGTGGTTCGGCCGCCATATTTGTCCTAAATGGCCAATAAAAAAGTACATTCCGGCAAGTCCTCGGTCTCTGACCGATTTTTCATCTGTCTGTTTGTCTGTTTGCAGCACTGCGTCTACACCGTTGCACGGAGAATCGCCAAACTTTGCACACATAATGGTCTTGCCCTCTAATATACTGTGCCTCAATGATGACGTCATCAGTGACGTGGTTCGGCCGCCATCTTGGAAAAACCGAATAAATTTGCACCTCTATATCTCCGAAAGTACTGAACAGAAAAAATTGAGACATGGCTCATTGTAAAGAACTCTCCATGGGGAATAAAATATGTTAATGATGACGTCATATGTCACGTGGTCGGCCGCCATCTTGGAAAAACGGCAAAAATTTGCACCACTATATCTCCAAAAGTGCTGAACAGAAAAAATTGAGACATGGCTCATTGTAAAGAACTCTCCATGGGGAATAAAATATGTAAATGATGACGTCATCAGTCACGTGGTTCGGTCGCCATCTTGGAAAAACGGCAAATTGTTGCGCCACTATATCTCCAAAAGTGCTGAACAGAAAAAATTGAGACATGGCTCATTGGAAAGAACTCTCCATGGGGAATAAAATATGTTAATGATGACGTCATATGTCACGTGGTCGGCCGCCATCTTGGAAAAACGGCAAAACTTTGCACCACTATATCTCCAAAAGTGCTGAACAGAATAATTGAGACATGGCTCATTGTAAAGAACTCTCCATGGGGAATAAAATATGTTAATGATGACGTCATCAGTCACGTGGTCGGCCGCCATCTTGGAAAAACGGCAAAACTTTGCACCACAAAATCTCCAAAAGTGCTGAACAGAAAAAATTGAGACATGGCTCATTGTAAAGAACTCTCCATGGGGAATAAAATATGTTAATGATGACGCCATCGGTCACGTGGTTCGGCCGCCATCTTGGAAAAATGGGAAAACTTTGCACCACTATATCTCCAAAAGTGCAGAATGGAAAAAATTGAGACATGGCTCATTGTAAAGAACTCTCAATGGGGAATAAAATATGTTAATGATGACGTCATATGTCACGTGGTTCGGCCGCCATCTTGGAAAAACCGAAAAATTGTGCACCTCCATATCTCTGAAAGTGCTGAATAGAAAAAATTGAGACATGGCTCATTGTAAAGAACTCTCCATGGGGAATAAAATATGTTAATGATGACATCATAGGTCACGTGGTTCGGCTGCCATCTTGGAAAAACCGAAAAACGTAGCACCTCCATATCTCCAAAAGTGCTGAATAGAAAAAGTTGAGACATGGCTCATTGTAAAGAACTCTCCATGCGGAATAAAATATGTAAATGATGACGTCATCAGTCACGTGGTTCGGTCGCCATCTTGGAAAAACGGCAAAACGTTGCGCCACGATATCTCCAAAAGTGCTGAACTGAAAAAATTGAGACATGGCTCATTGTAAAGAACTCTCCATGGGGAATAAAATATGTTAATGATGACGTCATATGTCACGTGGTCGGCCGCCATCTTGGAAAAACGGCAAAACTTTGCACCACTATATCGCCAAAAGTGCTGAACAGAAAAAATTGAGACATGGCTCATTGTAAAGAACTCCACATGGGGAATAAAATATGTTAATGATGACGTCATCAGTCACGTGGTCGGCCGCCATCTTTGAAAAACGGCAAAACTTTGCACTACGAAATCTCCAAAAGTGCTGAACAGAAAAAATTGAGACATGGCTCATTGTAAAAAACTCTCCATGGGGAATAAAATATGTTAATGATGTCATATGTCACGTGGTCGGCCGCCATCTTGGAAAAACGGCAAAACTTTGCACCACTATATCTCCAAAAGTGCTGAACAGAAAAAATTGAGACATGGCTCATTGTAAAGACCTCTCCATGGGGAATAAAATATGTTAATGATGATGCCATCGGTCATGTGGTTCGGCCGCCATCTTGGAAAAACGGCAAAAACTTTGCACCACTATATCTCCAAAAGTGCAGAATGGAAAAAATTGAGACATGGCTCAATGTAAAGACCTCTCCATGGGGAATAAAATTTGTTAATGATGACATCATATGTCACGTGGTTCGGCCGCCATCTTGGAAAAACCGAAACCTCCACATCTCCGAAAGTGCTGAATAGAAAAAATTGAGACATGGCTCATTGAAAAGAACTCTCCATGGGGAATAAAATATGTTAATGATGACGTCATCGGTCACGTGGTTCGGCCGCCATATTTGTCCTAAATGGCCAATAAAAAAGTACATTCCGGCAAGTCCTCGGTCTCTGACCGATTTTTCATTACTTGCCGGAAAAGATTCCGGCAAGTATGTTGATCTGTTCGTTTGTTTGTCTGTCTGTCTGTTTGTCTGTCTGTTTGTCTGTTTTCAGCACTGCGTCTACACCGTTGCACGTAGAATCGCCAAACTTGGCACACATATTGGTCTTGCCCTCTAATATACTGTGCCCAAATGATGACGTCATCGGTCACGTGGTTCGGCCGCCATCTTGGAAAAACCGAAAAAAATTGCACCTCCATATCTCCAAAAGTACTGAACAGAAAAAATTTAGACATGGCTCATTGTAAAGAACTCTCCATGGGGAATGAAATATGTTAATGATGACGTCATAGGTCACGTGATTCGGCCGCCATCTTGGAAAAACGGCAAAAAAATTGCACCGCTATATCTCCAAAAGTACTGAACAGAAAAAATTGAGACATGGCTCATTGTAAAGAACTCTCCATGGGGAATAAAATATCTTAATGATGACGTCATCAGTCACGTGGTCGGCCGCCATCTTGGAAAAACGGCAAAACTTTGCACCACTATATCTCCAAAAGTGCTGAACAGAAAAAATTGAGACATGGCTCATTGTAAAGAACACTCCATGGAGAATAAAATATGTTAATGATGACGTCATCGTTCACGTGGTTCGGCCGCCATCTTGGAAAAACCGAAAAAATTTGCACCTCCACATCTCCGAAAGTGCTGAATAGAAAAAATTGAGACATGGCTCATTGTAAAGAACTCTCCATGGGGAATCAAATATGTTAATGATGACGTCATCAGTCACGTGGTTCGGCCGCTATCTTGGAAAAACTTTGCACCTCTATATCTCCGAAAGTGCTGAACAGAAAAAATTGAGACATGGCTCATTGTAAAGAACTCTCCATGGCGAATAAAATATGTTAATGATGACGTCATCAGTCACGTGGTTCGGCCGCCATCTTGGAAAAACCGAAAAACTTTGCACCTCCATATCTCCGAAAGTGCTGAAGAGAAAAAATTGAGACATGGCTCATTGTAAAGAACTCTCCATGGCGAATAAAATATGTTAATGATGACGTCATCAGTCACGTGGTCGGCCGCCATCTTGGAAAAACGGCAAAACTTTGCACCACGATATCTCCAAAAGTGCTGAACAGAAAAAATTGAGACATGGCTCATTGTAAAGAACTCTCCATGGCGAATAAAATATGTTAATGATGACGTCATATGTCACGTGGTCGGCCGCCATCTTGGAAAAACCGAAAAACTTTGCACCTCCATATCTCCGGAAGTGCTGAACAGAAAAAATTGAGACATGGCTCATTGTAAAGAACTCTCCATGGGGAATAAAATATGTTAATGATGATATCATCGGTCACGTGGTTCGGCCGCCATATTTGTTCTAAATGGCCGATAAAAAGTACATTCCGGCAAGTCCTCGGTCTCTGACCGATTTTTCATTACTTGCCGGAAAAGATTCCGGCAAGTATGTTGATCTGTTCGTTTGTTACTTGCCGGAAAAATTTTCCGGCAAGTATGTTGATCTGTTCGTTTGTTTGTCTGTTTGTCTGTCTGTTTGTCTGTCTGTTTGTCTGTCTGTCTGTTTGCAGCACTGCGTCTACACCGTTGCACGTAGAATCGCCAGACTTTGCACACATATTGGTCTTGCCCTGGAATAGACTGTGCCCAATTGATGACGTCATCGGTGACGTGGTTCGGCCGCCATCTTGGAAAAACCGAAAAACTTTGCACCTCTATATCTCCGAAAGTACTGAACAGAAAAAATTGAGACATGGCTCATTGTAAAGAACTCTCCATGGGGAATAAAATATGTAAATGATGACGTCATCAGTCACGTGGTTCGGTCGCCATCTTGGAAAAACGGCAAAACGTTGTGCCACTATATCTCCAAAAGTGCTGAACAGAAAAAATTGAGACATGGCTCATTGTAAAGAACTCTCCATGGGGAATAAAATATGTTAATGATGACGTCATATGTCACGTGGTCGGCCGCCATCTTGGAAAAACGGCAAAACTTTGCACCACTATATCTCCAAAAGTGCTGAACAGAAAAAATTGAGACATGGCTCATTGTAAAGAACTCTCCATGGGGAATAAAATATGTTGATGATGACGTCATCAGTCACGTGGTCGGCCGCCATCTTGGAAAAACCGAAAAACTCTGCACCTCCACATCTCCAAAAGTCCTGTATAGAAAAAATTGAGGTATGGCTCATTGTAAAGAACTCTCCATGGGGAATAAAATATGTTAATGATGACGTCATCGGTCACGTGGTTCGGCCGCCATATTTGTCCTAAATGGCCGATAAAAAAGTACAATCCGGCAAGTCCTCGGGCTCTGACCGATTTTTCATTTGTCTGTTTGTCTGTTTGTCTGTTTGTCTGTTTGTCTGTTTGCAGCACTGCGTCTACACCGTTGCACGGAGAATCGCCAAACTTTGCACACATAATGGTCTTGCCCTCTAATATACTGTGCCCCAATGATGACGTCATCGGTGACGTGGTTCGGCCGCCATCTTGGAAAAACCGAATAAATTTGCACCTCTATATCTCCGAAAGTACTGAACAGAAAAAATTGAGACATGGCTCATTGTAAAGAACTCTCCATGGGGAATAAAATATGTAAATGATGACGTCATCAGTCACGTGGTTCGGTCGCCATCTTGGAAAAACGGCAAATCGTTGCGCCACTATATCTCCAAAAGTGCTGAACAGAAAAAATTGAGACATGGCTCATTGGAAAGAACTCTCCATGGGGAATAAAATATGTTAATGATGACGTCATATGTCACGTGGTCGGCCGCCATCTTGGAAAAACGGCAAAACTTTGCACCACTATATCTCCAAAAGTGCTGAACAGAAATAATTGAGACATGGCTCATTGTAAAGAACTCTCCATGGGGAATAAAATATGTAAATGATGACGTCATCAGTCACGTGGTCGGCCGCCATCTTGGAAAAACGGCAAAACTTTGCACCACAAAATCTCCAAAAGTGCTGAACAGAAAAAATTGAGACATGGCTCATTGTAAAGAACTCTCCATGGGGAATAAAATATGTTAATGATGACGGCATCGGTCACGTGGTTCGGCCGCCATCTTGGAAAAATGGGAAAACTTTGCACCACTATATCTCCAAAAGTGCAGAATGGAAAAAATTGAGACATGGCTCATTGCAAAGAACTCTCAATGGGGAATAAAATATGTTAATGATGACGTCATATGTCACGTTGTTCGGCCGCCATCTTGGAAAAACCGAAAAATTGTGCACCTCCATATCTCTGAAAGTGCTGAATAGAAAAAATTGAGACATGGCTCATTGTAAAGAACTCTCCATGGGGAATAAAATATGTTAATAATGACATCATAGGTCACGTGGTTCGGACGCCATATTTGTCTTAAATGGCCGATAAAAGAGTACATTCCGGCAAGTCCTCGGTCTCTGACCGATTTTTCATCTGTTTGTCTGTTTGTTACTTGCCGGAAAAATTTTCCGGCAAGTATGTTGATCTGTTCGTTTGTTACTTGCCGGAAAAGATTCCGGCAAGTATGTTGATCTGTTCGTTTGTTTGTCTGTCTGTCTGTTTGTCTGTCTGTTTGTCTGTTTTCAGCACTGCGTCTACACCGTTGCACGTAGAATCGCCAAACTTGGCACACATATTGGTCTTGCCCTCTAATATACTGTGCCCAAATGATGACGTCATCGGTCACGTGGTTCGGCCGCCATCTTGGAAAAACCGAAAAAAATTGCACCTCCATATCTCCAAAAGTACTGAACAGAAAAAATTTAGACATGGCTCATTGTAAAGAACTCTCCATGGGGAATGAAATATGTTAATGATGACGTCATCAGTCACGTGGTCGGCCGCCATCTTGGAAAAACGGCAAAACTTTGCACCACTATATCTCCAAAAGTGCTGAACAGAAAAAATTGAGACATGGCTCATTGTAAAGAACACTCCATGGAGAATAAAATATGTTATTGATGACGTCATCGGTCACGTGGTTCGGCCGCCATCTTGGAAAAACCGAAAAAATTTGCACCTCCACATCTCCGAAAGTGCTGAATAGAAAAAATTGAGACATGGCTCATTGTAAAGAACTCTCCATGGGGAATCAAATATGTTAATGATGACGTCATCAGTCACGTGGTTCGGCCGCCATCTTGGAAAAACTTTGCACCTCTATATCTCCGAAAGTGCTGAACAGAAAAAATTGAGACATGGCTCATTGTAAAGAACTCTCCATGGGGAATAAAATATGTTAATGATGACGTCATCAGTCACGTGGTTCGGCCGCCATCTTGGAAAAACAGAAAAATTTGCACCTCCATATCTCCGAAAGTACTGAATAGAAATAATTGAGACATGGCTCATTGTAAAGAACTCTCCATGGGGAATCAAATATGTTAATGATGACGTCATCAGTCACGTGGTTCGGCCGCCATCTTGGAAAAACCGAAAAACTTTGCAATGCCACATCTCCAAAAGTCCTGAATAGAAAAAATTGAGACATGGCTCATTGTAAACAACTCTCCACGGGGAATAAAATATGTTAATGATGACATCATCGGTCACGTGGTTCGGCCGCCATATTTGTCCTAAATGGCCGATAAAAAAGTAAATTCCGGCAAGTCCTCGGTCTCTGACCGATTTTTCATCTGTCTGTTTGTCTGTTTGCAGCACTACGTCTACACCGTTGCACGTAGAATCGCCAAACTTTGCACACGTATTTGTCTTGCCCTCTAATATATTGTGCCCAATTGAAGACGTCATCGGTGACGTGGTTCGGCCGCCATCTTGGAAAAACCGAAAAACGTTGCACCTCCATATCTCCGAAAGTGCTCAACAGAAAAAATTGAGACATGGCTCATTGTAAAGAACTCTCCATGGGGAATAAAATATATAAATGATGACGTCATCAGTCACGTGGTTCGGTCGCCATCTTGGAAAAACGGCAAAACGTTGCGCCACTATAACTCCAAAAGTGCTGAACAGAAAAAATTGAGACATGGCTCATTGTGAAGAACTCTCCATGGGGAATAAAATATGTTAATGATGACGTCATATGTCACGTGGTCGGCCGCCATCTTGGAAAAACGGCAAAACTTTGCACCACTATATCTCCAAAAGTGCTGAACAGAAAAAAATTGAGACATGGCTCATTGTAAAGAACTCTCCATGGGGAATAAAATATGTTAATGATGACGTCATCAGTCACGTGGTCGGCCGCCATCTTGGAAAAACCGAAAAACTTAGCACCTCCATATCTCCGAAAGTGCTGAATAGAAAAAATTGAGACATGGCTCATTGTAAAGAACTCTCCATGGGGAATAAAATATGTTAATGATGATGTCATCGGTCACGTGGTTCGGCCGCCATCTTGGAAAAACCGAAAAACTCTGCACCTCCACATCTCCAAAAGTCCTGAATAGAAAAAATTGAGGTATGGCTCATTGTAAAGAACTCTCCATGGGGAATAAAATATGTTAATGATGACGTCATCGGTCACGTGGTTCGGCCGCCATATTTGTCCTAAATGGCCGATAAAAAAGTACATTCCGGCAAGTCCTCGGTCTCTGACCGATTTTTCATTACTTGCCGGAAAAATTTTCCGGCAAGTATGTTGATCTGTTCGTTTGTTTGTCTGTTTGTCTGTTTGTCTGTCTGTTTGTCTGTCTGTCTGCAGCACTGCGTCTACACTGTTGCACGTAGAATCGCCAAACTTTGCACACATATTGGTCTTGCCTTGGAATAGACTGTGCCCAATTGATGACGTCATCGGTGACGTGGTTCGGCCGCCATCTTGGAAAAACCGAAAAACTTTGCACCTCTATATCTCCGAAAGTACTGAACAGAAAAAATTGAGACATGGCTCATTGTAAAGAACTCTCCATGGGGAATAAAATATGTTATTGATGACGTCATCAGTCACGTGGTTCGGTCGCCATCTTGGAAAAACGGCAAAACGTTGCGCCACTATATCTCCAAAAGTGCTGAACAGAAAAAATTGAGACATGGCTCATTGTAAAGAACTCTCCATGGGGAATAAAATATCTTAATGATGACGTCATATGTCACGTGGTCGGCCGCCATCTTGGAAAAACGGCAAAACTTTGCACCACTATATCTCCAAAAGTGCTGAACAGAAAAAATTGAGACATAGCTCATTGTAAAGAACTCTCCATGGGGAATAAAATATGTTAATGATGACGTCATCAGTCACGTGGTCGGCCGCCATCTTGGAAAAACGGCAAAACTTTGCACCACGAAATCTCCAAAAGTGCTGAACAGAAAAAATTGAGACATGGCTCATTGTAAAGAACTCTCCATGGGGAATAAAATATGTTAATGATGATGTCATATGTCACGTGGTCGGCCGCCATCTTGGAAAAACGGCAAAACTTTGCACCACTATATCTCCAAAAGTGCTGAACAGAAAAAATTGAGACATGGCTCATTGTAAAGAACTCTCCATGGGGAATAAAATTTGTTAATGATGACGTCATATGTCACGTGGTTCGGCCGCCATCTTGGAAAAACCGAAAAACCTAGCACCACTATATCTCCAAAAGTGCAGAATGGAAAAAATTGAGACATGGCTCATTGTAAAGAACTCTCCATGGGGAATAAAATATGTTAATGATGACGTCATCGGTCACGTGGTTCGGCCGCCATATTTGTCCTAAATGGCCAATAAAAAAGTACATTCCGGCAAGTCCTCGGTCTCTGACCGATTTTTCATTTGTCTGTTTGTCTGTTTGTCTGTTTGTCTGTTTGTCTGTTTGCAGCACTGCGTCTACACCGTTGCACGGAGAATCGCCAAACTTTGCACACATAATGGTCTTGCCCTCTAATATACTGTGCCTCAATGATGACGTCATCGGTGACGTGGTTCGGCCGCCATCTTGGAAAAACCGAATAAATTTGCACCTCTATATCTCCGAAAGTACTGAACAGAAAAAATTGAGACATGGCTCATTGTAAAGAACTCTCCATGGGGAATAAAATATGTTAATGATGACGTCATATGTCACGTGGTCGGCCGCCATCTTGGAAAAACGGCAAAAATTTGCACCACTATATCTCCAAAAGTGCTGAACAGAAAAAATTGAGACATGGCTCATTGTAAAGAACTCTCCATGGGGCATAAAATATGTTAATGATGACGTCATCAGTCACGTGGTCGGCCGCCATCTTGGAAAAACCGAAAAACTTAGCACCTCCATATCTCCGAAAGTGCTGAATAGAAAAAATTGAGACATGGCTCATTGTAAAGAACTCTCCATGGGGAACAAAATATGTTAATGATGATGTCATCGGTCACGTGGTTCGGCCGCCATCTTGGAAAAACCGAAAAACTCTGCACCTCCACATCTCCAAAAGTCCTGAATAGAAAAAATTGAGGTATGGCTCATTGTAAAGAACTCTCCATGGGGAATAAAATATGTTAATTATGACGTCATCGGTCACGTGGTTCGGCCGCCCTATTTGTCCTAAATGGCTGATAAAAAAGTACATTCCGGCAAGTCCTCGGTCTCTGACCGATTTTTCATCTGTTTGTCTGTCTGTTTGCAGCACTGCGTCTACACCGTTGCACGGAGAATCGCCAAACTTTGCACACATATTGGTCTTGCCCTGGAATAGACTGTGCCCAATTGATGACGTCATCGGTGACGTGGTTCGGCCGCCATCTTGGAAAAACCGAAAAACGTGGCACCTCTATATCTCCGAAAGTACTGTACAGAAAAAATTGAGACATGGCTCATTGTAAAGAACTCTCCATGGGGAATAAAATATGTTACTGATGACGTCATATGTCACGTGGTCGGCCGCCATCTTGGAAAAACGGCAAAAATTTGCACCACTATAGCTCCAAAAGTGCTGAACAGAAAAAATTGAGACATGGCTCATTGGAAAGAACTCTCCAGGGGGAATAAAATATGTTAATGATGACGTCATCGGTCACGTGGTTCTGCCGCCATCTTGGAAAATCCGAAAAAATTTGCACCTCCATATCTCCGAAGGTGCTGAATAGAAAAAATTGAGACATGGCTCTTTGTAAAGAACTCTCCGTGGGGAATAAAATATGTTAATGATGACGTCATCGGTCACGTGGTTCGGCCGCCATCTTGGAAAATCCGAAAAACGTTGCACCTCTATCTCCAAAAGTGCTGAACAGAAAAAATTGAGACATGGCTCATTGTAAAGAACTCTCCGTGGGGAATAAAATATGTTAATGATGACGTCATCGGTCACGTGGTTCGGCCGCCATCTTGGAAAATCCGAAAAACTTTGCACCTCCATATCTCCGAAGGTGCTGAATAGAAAAAATTGAGACATGGCTCATTGGAAAGAACTCTCCGTGGGGAATAAAATATGTTAATGATGACGTCATCGGTCACGTGGTTCGGCCGCCATCTTGGAAAATCCGAAAAACGTTGCACCTCTATCTCCAAAAGTGCTGAACAGAAAAAATTGAGACATGGCTCATTGTAAAGAACTCTCCGTGGGGAATAAAATATGTTAATGATGACGTCATCGGTCACGTGGTTCGGCCGCCATCTTGGAAAATCCGAAAAACGTTGCACCTCTATCTCCAAAAGTGCTGAACAGAAAAAATTGAGACATGGCTCATTGTAAAGAACTCTCCGTGGGGAATAAAATATGTTAATGATGACGTCATATGTCACGTGGTCGGCCGCCATCTTGGAAAAACGGCAAAAATTTGCACCACTATATCTCCAAAAGTGCTGAACAGAAAGAATTGAGACATGGCCCATTGGAAAGAACTCTCCATGGGGAATAAAATATCTTAATAATGACGTCATCTATCACGTGGTTCAGCCGCCATATTTGTTCTAAATGGCCGATAAAAAAGTACATTCCGGCAAGTCCTCGGTCTCTGACCGATTTTTCATTTGTCTGTTTGTCTGTTTGTTACTTGCCGGAAAAATTTTCCGGCAAGTATGTTGATCTGTTCGTTTGTTACTTGCCGGAAAAATTTTCCGGCAAGTATGTTGATCTGTTCGTTTGTTACTTGCCGGAAAAATTTTCCGGCAAGTATGTTGATCTGTTCGTTTGTTTGTCTGTCTGTCTGTTTGTCTGTCTGTTTGTCTGTCTGTTTGTCTGTTTGCAGCACTGCGTCTACACCGTTGCACGGAGAATCGCCAAACTTTGCACACATAATGGTCTTGCCCTCTAATATACTGTGCCTCAATGATGACGTCATCAGTGACGTGGTTCGGCCGCCATCTTGGAAAAACCGAATAAATTTGCACCTCTATATCTCCGAAAGTACTGAACAGAAAAAATTGAGACATGGCTCATTGTAAAGAACTCTCCATGGGGAATAAAATATGTTAATGATGACGTCATATGTCACGTGGTCGGCCGCCATCTTGGAAAAACGGCAAAAATTTGCACCACTATATCTCCAAAAGTGCTGAACAGAAAAAATTGAGACATGGCTCATTGTAAAGAACTCTCCATGGGGAATAAAATATGTAAATGATGACGTCATCAGTCACGTGGTTCGGTCGCCATCTTGGAAAAACGGCAAAACTTTGCACCACAAAATCTCCAAAAGTGCTGAACAGAAAAAATTGAGACATGGCTCATTGTAAAGAACTCTCCATGGGGAATAAAATATGTTAATGATGACGCCATCGGTCACGTGGTTCGGCCGCCATCTTGGAAAAATGGGAAAACTTTGCACCACTATATCTCCAAAAGTGCAGAATGGAAAAAATTGAGACATGGCTCATTGTAAAGAACTCTCAATGGGGAATAAAATATGTTAATGATGACGTCATATGTCACGTGGTTCGGCCGCCATCTTGGAAAAACCGAAAAATTGTGCACCTCCATATCTCTGAAAGTGCTGAATAGAAAAAATTGAGACATGGCTCATTGTAAAGAACTCTCCATGGGGAATAAAATATGTTAATGATGACATCATAGGTCACGTGGTTCGGCTGCCATCTTGGAAAAACCGAAAAACGTAGCACCTCCATATCTCCAAAAGTGCTGAATAGAAAAAGTTGAGACATGGCTCTTTGTGAAGAACTCTCCATGGGGAATAATATATGTTAATGATGACGTCATCTATCACGTGGTTCGGACGCCATATTTGTCTTAAATGGCCGATAAAAGAGTACATTCCGGCAAGTCCTCGGTCTCTGACCGATTTTTCATTTGTCTGTCTGTCTGTTTGTCTGTCTGTTTGTCTGTCTGTTTGTCTGTTTGCAGCACTGCGTCTACACCGTTGCACGGAGAATCGCCAAACTTTGCACACATAATGGTCTTGCCCTCTAATATACTGTGCCTCAATGATGACGTCATCAGTGACGTGGTTCGGCCGCCATCTTGGATAAACCGAATAAATTTGCACCTCTATATCTCCGAAAGTACTGAACAGAAAAAATTGAGACATGGCTCATTGTAAAGAACTCTCCATGGGGAATAAAATATGTTAATGATGACGTCATATGTCACGTGGTCGGCCGCCATCTTGGAAAAACGGCAAAAATTTGCACCACTATATCTCCAAAAGTGCTGAACAGAAAAAATTGAGACATGGCTCATTGTAAAGAACTCTCCATGGGGAATAAAATATGTAAATGATGACGTCATCAGTCACGTGGTTCGGTCGCCATCTTGGAAAAACGGCAAATCGTTGCGCCACTATATCTCCAAAAGTGCTGAACAGAAAAAATTGAGACATGGCTCATTGGAAAGAACTCTCCATGGGGAATAAAATATGTTAATGATGACGTCATATGTCACGTGGTCGGCCGCCATCTTGGAAAAACGGCAAAACTTTGCACCACTATATCTCCAAAAGTGCTGAACAGAATAATTGAGACATGGCTCATTGTAAAGAACTCTCCATGGGGAATAAAATATGTTAATGATGACGTCATCAGTCACGTGGTCGGCCGCCATCTTGGAAAAACGGCAAAACTTTGCACCACAAAATCTCCAAAAGTGCTGAACAGAAAAAATTGAGACATGGCTCATTGTAAAGAACTCTCCATGGGGAATAAAATATGTTAATGATGACGCCATCGGTCACGTGGTTCGGCCGCCATCTTGGAAAAATGGGAAAACTTTGCACCACTATATCTCCAAAAGTGCAGAATGGAAAAAATTGAGACATGGCTCATTGTAAAGAACTCTCAATGGGGAATAAAATATGTTAATGATGACGTCATATGTCACGTGGTTCGGCCGCCATCTTGGAAAAACCGAAAAATTGTGCACCTCCATATCTCTGAAAGTGCTGAATAGAAAAAATTGAGACATGGCTCATTGTAAAGAACTCTCCATGGGGAATAAAATATGTTAATGATGACATCATAGGTCACGTGGTTCGGCTGCCATCTTGGAAAAACCGAAAAACGTAGCACCTCCATATCTCCAAAAGTGCTGAATAGAAAAAGTTGAGACATGGCTCTTTGTGAAGAACTCTCCATGGGGAATAATATATGTTAATGATGACGTCATCTATCACGTGGTTCGGACGCCATATTTGTCTTAAATGGCCGATAAAAGAGTACATTCCGGCAAGTCCTCGGTCTCTGACCGATTTTTCATCTGTTTGTCTGTTTGTCTGTTTGCAGCACTGCGTCTACACCGTTGCACGTAGAATCGCCAAACTTGGCACACATATTGGTCTTGCCCTCTAATATACTGTGCCCAAATGATGACGTCATCGGTCACGTGGTTCGGCCGCCATCTTGGAAAAACCGAAAAAATTTGCACCTCGATATCTCAAAGTGTTGAACAGAAAAAATTGAGACATGGCTCATTGTGAAGAACTCTCCATGGGGAATAAAACATGTTAATGATGACGTCATCAGTCGCGTGGTTCGGCCGCCATCTTGGAAAAACCGAAAAAATTTGCACCTCCATATCTCCAAAAGTACTGAACCGAAAAAATTGAGACATGGCTCATTGTAAAGAACTCTCCATGGGGAATCAAATATGTTAATGATGACGTCATCAGTCACGTGGTTCGGCCGCCATCTTGGAAAAACTTTGCACCTCTATATCTCCGAAAGTGCTGAACAGAAAAAATTGAGACATGGCTCATTGTAAAGAACTCTCCATGGGGAATAAAATATGTAAATGATGATGTCATATGTCACGTGGTCGGCCGCCATCTTGGAAAAACGGCAAAAAATTTGCACCACTATATCTCCAAAAGTGCTGAACAGAAAAAATTGAGACATGGCTCATTGTAAAGAACTCTCCATGGGGAATAAAATTTGTTAATGATGACGTCATATGTCACGTGGTTCGGCCGCCATCTTGGAAAAACCGAAAAACCTAACACCTCCATATCTCTGAAAGTGCTGAATAGAAAAAATTGAGACATGACTCATTGTAAAGAACTCTCCATGGGGAATACAATATGTTAATAATGACGTCATCGGTCACGTGGTTTAGCCGCCATCTTGGAAAAACCTAGCACCTCCATATCTCCGAAAGTGCTGAATAGAAAAAATTGAGACATGGCTCATTGTAATGAACTCTCCATGGGGAATAAAATATGTTAATAATGACGTCATCGGTCACGTGGGTTAGCCGCCATCTTGGAAAAACCTAGCACCTCCATATCTCCGAAAGTGCTGAATAGAAAAAATTGAGACATGACTCATTGTAAAGAACTCTCCATGGGGAATAATATATGTTAATGATGACGTCATCGGTCACATGGTTCGGCCGCCATATTTGGCCTAAATGGCCGATAAAAAAGTACATTCCGGCAAGTCCTCGGTCTCTGACCGATTTTTCATTACTTGCCGGAAAAATTTTCCGGCAAGTATGTTGATCTGTTCGTTTGTTTGTCTGTCTGTCTGTCTGTCTGTCTGTTTGTCTGTCTGTTTGCAGCACTGCGTCTACACCGTTGCACGTAGAATCGCCAAACTTTGCACACATATTGGTCTTGCCCTGGAATAGACTGTGCCCAATTGATGACGTCATCGGTGACGTGGTTCGGCCGCCATCTTGGAAAAACCGAAAAATTTTGCACCTCTATATCTCCGAAAGTACTGAACAGAAAAAATTGAGACATGGCTCATTGTAAAGAACTCTCCATGGGGAATAAAATATGTAAATGATGACGTCATCAGTCACGTGGTTCGGTCGCCATCTTGGAAAAACGGCAAAACGTTGCGCCACTATATCTCCAAACGTGCTGAACAGAAAAAATTGAGACATGGCTCATTGTAAAGAACTCTCCATGGGGAATAAAATATGTTAATGATGACGTCATATGTCACGTGGTTGGCCGCCATCTTGGAAAAACGGCAAAACTTTGCACCACTATATCTCCAAAAGTGCTGAACAGAAAAAATTGAGACATGGCTCATTGTAAAGAACTCTCCATGGGGAATAAAATATGTTAATGATGACGTCATCAGTCACGTGGTCGGCCGCCATCTTGGAAAAACGGCAAAACTTTGCACCACGAAATCTCCAAAAGTCCTGAACAGAAAAAATTGAGACATGGCTCATTGTAAAGAACTCTCCATGGGGAATAAAATATGTTAACGATGATGTCATATGTCACGTGGTCGGCCGCCATCTTGGAAAAACGGCAAAACTTTGCACCACTATATCTCCAAAAGTGCTGAACAGAAAAAATTGAGACATGGCTCATTGTAAAGAACTCTCCATGGGGAATAAAATATGTTAATGATGACGTCATCAGTCACGTGGTTCGGCCGCCATCTTGGAAAAACCGAAAAACTCTGCACCTCCACATCTCCAAACGTCCTGAATAGAAAAAATTGAGACATGACTCATTGTAAAGAACTCTCCATGGGGAATAAAATATGTTAATGATGATGTCATAGGTTCCTCCATTATGACGTCATAATTCGCCAAGTACAAAACTTCATCCGATCAAGATGAAATTTCTTGAGCATCATCAAGGAATAAATTAGTTTAGAAAACAAGTAATGATGACTTCATCGGTCACGTGGTTTGGCCGCCATATTTGTCCTAAATGGCCGATAAAAAAGTACATTCCGGCAAGTCCTCGGTCTCTGACCGATTTTTCATTTGTCTGTCTGTCTGTTTGTCTGTCTGTTTGTCTGTCTGTTTGTCTGTTTGCAGCACTGCGTCTACACCGTTGCACGGAGAATCGCCAAACTTTGCACACATAATGGTCTTGCCCTCTAATATACTGTGCCTCAATGATGACGTCATCAGTGACGTGGTTCGGCCGCCATCTTGGAAAAACCGAATAAATTTGCACCTCTATATCTCCGAAAGTACTGAACAGAAAAAATTGAGACATGGCTCATTGTAAAGAACTCTCCATGGGGAATAAAATATGTTAATGATGACGTCATATGTCACGTGGTCGGCCGCCATCTTGGAAAAACGGCAAAAATTTGCACCACTATATCTCCAAAAGTGCTGAACAGAAAAAATTGAGACATGGCTCATTGTAAAGAACTCTCCATGGGGAATAAAATATGTAAATGATGACGTCATCAGTCACGTGGTTCGGTCGCCATCTTGGAAAAACGGCAAAACTTTGCACCACAAAATCTCCAAAAGTGCTGAACAGAAAAAATTGAGACATGGCTCATTGTAAAGAACTCTCCATGGGGAATAAAATATGTTAATGATGACGCCATCGGTCACGTGGTTCGGCCGCCATCTTGGAAAAATGGGAAAACTTTGCACCACTATATCTCCAAAAGTGCAGAATGGAAAAAATTGAGACATGGCTCATTGTAAAGAACTCTCAATGGGGAATAAAATATGTTAATGATGACGTCATATGTCACGTGGTTCGGCCGCCATCTTGGAAAAACCGAAAAATTGTGCACCTCCATATCTCTGAAAGTGCTGAATAGAAAAAATTGAGACATGGCTCATTGTAAAGAACTCTCCATGGGGAATAAAATATGTTAATGATGACATCATAGGTCACGTGGTTCGGCTGCCATCTTGGAAAAACCGAAAAACGTAGCACCTCCATATCTCCAAAAGTGCTGAATAGAAAAAGTTGAGACATGGCTCTTTGTGAAGAACTCTCCATGGGGAATAATATATGTTAATGATGACGTCATCTATCACGTGGTTCGGACGCCATATTTGTCTTAAATGGCCGATAAAAGAGTACATTCCGGCAAGTCCTCGGTCTCTGACCGATTTTTCATTTGTCTGTCTGTCTGTTTGTCTGTCTGTTTGTCTGTCTGTTTGTCTGTTTGCAGCACTGCGTCTACACCGTTGCACGGAGAATCGCCAAACTTTGCACACATAATGGTCTTGCCCTCTAATATACTGTGCCTCAATGATGACGTCATCAGTGACGTGGTTCGGCCGCCATCTTGGATAAACCGAATAAATTTGCACCTCTATATCTCCGAAAGTACTGAACAGAAAAAATTGAGACATGGCTCATTGTAAAGAACTCTCCATGGGGAATAAAATATGTTAATGATGACGTCATATGTCACGTGGTCGGCCGCCATCTTGGAAAAACGGCAAAAATTTGCACCACTATATCTCCAAAAGTGCTGAACAGAAAAAATTGAGACATGGCTCATTGTAAAGAACTCTCCATGGGGAATAAAATATGTAAATGATGACGTCATCAGTCACGTGGTTCGGTCGCCATCTTGGAAAAACGGCAAATCGTTGCGCCACTATATCTCCAAAAGTGCTGAACAGAAAAAATTGAGACATGGCTCATTGGAAAGAACTCTCCATGGGGAATAAAATATGTTAATGATGACGTCATATGTCACGTGGTCGGCCGCCATCTTGGAAAAACGGCAAAACTTTGCACCACTATATCTCCAAAAGTGCTGAACAGAATAATTGAGACATGGCTCATTGTAAAGAACTCTCCATGGGGAATAAAATATGTTAATGATGACGTCATCAGTCACGTGGTCGGCCGCCATCTTGGAAAAACGGCAAAACTTTGCACCACAAAATCTCCAAAAGTGCTGAACAGAAAAAATTGAGACATGGCTCATTGTAAAGAACTCTCCATGGGGAATAAAATATGTTAATGATGACGCCATCGGTCACGTGGTTCGGCCGCCATCTTGGAAAAATGGGAAAACTTTGCACCACTATATCTCCAAAAGTGCAGAATGGAAAAAATTGAGACATGGCTCATTGTAAAGAACTCTCAATGGGGAATAAAATATGTTAATGATGACGTCATATGTCACGTGGTTCGGCCGCCATCTTGGAAAAACCGAAAAATTGTGCACCTCCATATCTCTGAAAGTGCTGAATAGAAAAAATTGAGACATGGCTCATTGTAAAGAACTCTCCATGGGGAATAAAATATGTTAATGATGACATCATAGGTCACGTGGTTCGGCTGCCATCTTGGAAAAACCGAAAAACGTAGCACCTCCATATCTCCAAAAGTGCTGAATAGAAAAAGTTGAGACATGGCTCTTTGTGAAGAACTCTCCATGGGGAATAATATATGTTAATGATGACGTCATCTATCACGTGGTTCGGACGCCATATTTGTCTTAAATGGCCGATAAAAGAGTACATTCCGGCAAGTCCTCGGTCTCTGACCGATTTTTCATCTGTTTGTCTGTTTGTCTGTTTGCAGCACTGCGTCTACACCGTTGCACGTAGAATCGCCAAACTTGGCACACATATTGGTCTTGCCCTCTAATATACTGTGCCCAAATGATGACGTCATCGGTCACGTGGTTCGGCCGCCATCTTGGAAAAACCGAAAAAATTTGCACCTCGATATCTCAAAGTGTTGAACAGAAAAAATTGAGACATGGCTCATTGTGAAGAACTCTCCATGGGGAATAAAACATGTTAATGATGACGTCATCAGTCGCGTGGTTCGGCCGCCATCTTGGAAAAACCGAAAAAATTTGCACCTCCATATCTCCAAAAGTACTGAACCGAAAAAATTGAGACATGGCTCATTGTAAAGAACTCTCCATGGGGAATCAAATATGTTAATGATGACGTCATCAGTCACGTGGTTCGGCCGCCATCTTGGAAAAACTTTGCACCTCTATATCTCCGAAAGTGCTGAACAGAAAAAATTGAGACATGGCTCATTGTAAAGAACTCTCCATGGGGAATAAAATATGTAAATGATGATGTCATATGTCACGTGGTCGGCCGCCATCTTGGAAAAACGGCAAAAAATTTGCACCACTATATCTCCAAAAGTGCTGAACAGAAAAAATTGAGACATGGCTCATTGTAAAGAACTCTCCATGGGGAATAAAATTTGTTAATGATGACGTCATATGTCACGTGGTTCGGCCGCCATCTTGGAAAAACCGAAAAACCTAACACCTCCATATCTCTGAAAGTGCTGAATAGAAAAAATTGAGACATGACTCATTGTAAAGAACTCTCCATGGGGAATACAATATGTTAATAATGACGTCATCGGTCACGTGGTTTAGCCGCCATCTTGGAAAAACCTAGCACCTCCATATCTCCGAAAGTGCTGAATAGAAAAAATTGAGACATGGCTCATTGTAATGAACTCTCCATGGGGAATAAAATATGTTAATAATGACGTCATCGGTCACGTGGGTTAGCCGCCATCTTGGAAAAACCTAGCACCTCCATATCTCCGAAAGTGCTGAATAGAAAAAATTGAGACATGACTCATTGTAAAGAACTCTCCATGGGGAATAATATATGTTAATGATGACGTCATCGGTCACATGGTTCGGCCGCCATATTTGGCCTAAATGGCCGATAAAAAAGTACATTCCGGCAAGTCCTCGGTCTCTGACCGATTTTTCATTACTTGCCGGAAAAATTTTCCGGCAAGTATGTTGATCTGTTCGTTTGTTTGTCTGTCTGTCTGTCTGTCTGTCTGTTTGTCTGTCTGTTTGCAGCACTGCGTCTACACCGTTGCACGTAGAATCGCCAAACTTTGCACACATATTGGTCTTGCCCTGGAATAGACTGTGCCCAATTGATGACGTCATCGGTGACGTGGTTCGGCCGCCATCTTGGAAAAACCGAAAAATTTTGCACCTCTATATCTCCGAAAGTACTGAACAGAAAAAATTGAGACATGGCTCATTGTAAAGAACTCTCCATGGGGAATAAAATATGTAAATGATGACGTCATCAGTCACGTGGTTCGGTCGCCATCTTGGAAAAACGGCAAAACGTTGCGCCACTATATCTCCAAACGTGCTGAACAGAAAAAATTGAGACATGGCTCATTGTAAAGAACTCTCCATGGGGAATAAAATATGTTAATGATGACGTCATATGTCACGTGGTTGGCCGCCATCTTGGAAAAACGGCAAAACTTTGCACCACTATATCTCCAAAAGTGCTGAACAGAAAAAATTGAGACATGGCTCATTGTAAAGAACTCTCCATGGGGAATAAAATATGTTAATGATGACGTCATCAGTCACGTGGTCGGCCGCCATCTTGGAAAAACGGCAAAACTTTGCACCACGAAATCTCCAAAAGTCCTGAACAGAAAAAATTGAGACATGGCTCATTGTAAAGAACTCTCCATGGGGAATAAAATATGTTAACGATGATGTCATATGTCACGTGGTCGGCCGCCATCTTGGAAAAACGGCAAAACTTTGCACCACTATATCTCCAAAAGTGCTGAACAGAAAAAATTGAGACATGGCTCATTGTAAAGAACTCTCCATGGGGAATAAAATATGTTAATGATGACGTCATCAGTCACGTGGTTCGGCCGCCATCTTGGAAAAACCGAAAAACTCTGCACCTCCACATCTCCAAACGTCCTGAATAGAAAAAATTGAGACATGACTCATTGTAAAGAACTCTCCATGGGGAATAAAATATGTTAATGATGATGTCATAGGTTCCTCCATTATGACGTCATAATTCGCCAAGTACAAAACTTCATCCGATCAAGATGAAATTTCTTGAGCATCATCAAGGAATAAATTAGTTTAGAAAACAAGTAATGATGACTTCATCGGTCACGTGGTTTGGCCGCCATATTTGTCCTAAATGGCCGATAAAAAAGTACATTCCGGCAAGTCCTCGGTCTCTGACCGATTTTTCATTTGTCTGTTTGTCTGTCTGTCTGTTTGTCTGTCTGTCTGTTTGCAGCACTGCGTCTACACCGTTGCACGGAGATTCGCCAAACTTTGCACACATATTGGTCTTGCCCTGGAATAGACTGTGCCCAATTGATGACGTCATCGGTGACGTGGTTCGGCCGCCATCTTGGAAAAACCGAAAAACTTTGCACTTCTATATCTCCGAAAGTACTGAACAGAAAAAATTGAGACATGGCTCATTGTAAAGAACTCTCCATGGGGAATAAAATATGTTAATGATGACATCATCAGTCACGTGGTCGGCCGCCATCTTGGAAAAACGGCAAAACTTTGCACCACGAAATCTCCAAAAGTGCTGAACAGAAAAAATTGAGACATGGCTCATTGTAAAGAACTCTCCATGCGGAATAAAATACGTTAATGATGATGTCATACGTCACGTGGTCGGCCGCCATCTTGGAAAAACCGAAAAAATTTGCACTTTCATATCTCCGAAAGTGCTGAACAGAAAAAATTGAGACATGGCTCATTGTAAAGAACTCTCCATGGGGAATAAAGTATGTTAATGATGACATCATATGTCACGTGGTCGGCCGCCATCTTGGAAAAACGGCAAAACTTTGCACCACTATATCTCCAAAAGTGCTGAACAGAAAAAATTGAGACATGGCTCATTGTAAAGAACTCTCCATGGGGAATAAAATATGTTAATGATGACGTCATATGTCACGTGGTCGGCCGCCATCTTGGAAAAACGGCAAAACTTTGCTCCACTATATCTCCAAAAGTGCTGAACAGAAAAAATTGAGACATGGCTCATTGTAAAGACCTCTCCATGGGGAATAAAACATGTTAATGATGACGTCATCAGTCACGTGGTCGGCCGCCATCTTGGAAAAACGGCAAAACTGTGCACCACTATATCTCCAAAAGGGCTGAACAGAAAAAATTGAGACATGGCTCATTGTAAAGAATTCTCCATGGGGAATAAAATATGTTAATGATGACGTCATATGTCACGTGGTTCGGCCGCCATCTTGGAAAAACCGAAAATTTTTGCACCTCCATATCTCTGAAAGTGCTGAATAGAAAGAATTGAGACATGGCTCATTGTAAAGAACTCTCCATGGGGAATAAAATATGTTAATGATGACATCACAGGTGACGTGGTTCTGCCGCCATCTTGGAAAAACCGAAAAACGTAGCACCTCGATATCTCCAAAAGTGCTGAATAGAAAAAGTTGAGACATGGCTCTTTGTAAAGAACTCTCCATGAGGAATAATATATGTTAATGATGACGTCATCGGTCACGTGGTTCGGCTGCCATATTTGTCCTAAATGGCCGATAAAAAAGTACATTCCGGCAAGTCCTCGGTCTCTGACCGATTTTTCATCTGTCTGTCTGTCTGTCTGTTTGCAGCACTGCGTCTACACCGTTGCACGTAGAATCGCCAAACTTTGCACACATATTGGTCTTGCCCTGGAATAGACTGTGCCCAATTGATGACGTCATCGGTGACGTGGTTCGGTCGCCATCTTGGAAAAACGGCAAAACGTTGCGCCACGATATCACCAAAAGTGCTGAACAGAAAAAATTGAGACATGGCTCATTGTAAAGAACTCTCCATGGGGAATAAAATATGTTAATGATGACGTCATATGTCACGTGGTCGGCCGCCATCTTGGAAAAACGGCAAAACTTTGCACCACTATATCGCCAAAAGTGCTGAACAGAAAAAATTGAGACATGGCTCATTGTAAAGACCTCTCCATGGGGAATAAAATATGTTAATGATGTCATATGTCACGTGGTCGGCCGCCATCTTGGAAAAACGGCAAAACTTTGCACCACTATATCTCCAAAAGTGCTGAACAGAAAAAATTGAGACATGGCTCATTGTAAAGAACTCTCCATGGGGAATAAGATTTGTTAATGATGACGTCATATGTCACGTGGTCGGCCGCCATCTTGGAAAAACGGCAAAACTTCGCTCCACTATATCTCCAAAAGTACTGAACAGAAAAAATTGAGACATGGCTCATTGTAAAGAACTCTCCATGGGGACTAAAACATGTTAATGATGACGTCATCGGTCACGTGGTGCGGCCGCCATCTTGGGAAAACGGAAAAAAATTTCACCTCCATATCTCCAAAAGTGCTGAATAGAAAAAATTGAGACATGGCTCATTGGAAAGAACTCTCCAGGGGGAATAAAATATGTTAATGATGACGTGATCAGTCACGTGGTTCTGCCGCCATCTTGGAAAATCCGAAAAACTTTGCACCTCCATATCTCCGAAGGTGCTGAATAGAAAAAATTGATACATGGCTCATTGGAAAGAACTCTCCATGGGGAATAAAATATGTTAATGATGACGTCATCGGTCACGTGGTTCGGCCGCCATCTTGGAAAATCCGAAAAACGTTGCACCTCTATCTCCAAAAGTGCTGAACAGAAAAAATTGAGACATGGCTCATTGTAAAGAACTCTCCATGGGGAATAAAATATGTTAATGATGATATCATCGGTCACGTGGTTTGGCCGCCATATTTGTCCAAAATGACCGATAAAAAGTGCATTCCGGCAAGTCCTCGGTCTCTGACCGATTTTTCATCTGTCTGTTTGTCTGTCTGTCTGTCTGTCTGTTTGCAGCACTGCGTCTACACCGTTGCACGGAGAATCGCCAAACTTTGCACACATATTGGTCTTGCCCTGGAATAGACTGTGCCCAATTGATGACGTCATCGGTGACGTGGTTCGGCCGCCATCTTGGAAAAACCGAAAAAATTTGCACCTCTATATCTCCGAAAGTACTGCACAGAAAAAATTGAGACATGGCTCATTGTAAAGAACTCTCCATGGGGAATAAAATATGTTAATGATGATGTCATCGGTCACGTGGTTCGGCCGCCATCTTGGAAAAACCGAAAAACTCTGCACCTCCACATCTCCAAAAGTCCTGAATAGAAAAAATTGAGGTATGGCTCATTGTAAAGAACTCTCCATGGGGAATAAAATATGTTAATGATGACGTCATCGGTCACGTGGTTCGGCCGCCATATTTGTCCTAAATGGCCGATAAAAAAGTACATTCCGGCAAGTCCTCGGTCTCTGACCGATTTTTCATTTGTCTGTCTGTTTGTCTGTTTGTCTGTCTGTTTGTCTGTTTGCAGCACTACGTCTACACCGTTGCACGTAGAATCGCCAAACTTTGCACAGGTATTTGTCTTGCCCTCTAATATATTGTGCCCAAATGATGACGTCATCGGTCACGTGGTTCGGCCGCCATCTTGGAAAAACCGAAAAACGTTGCACCTCTATATCTCCAAAAGTAATTAACAGACAAAATCGAGACATGGCTCATTGTAAATAATTCTCCATGTGGAATAAAATATGTTAATGATGACGTCATCGGTCACGTGGTTCGACCGCCATCTTGGAAAAACGGCAAAACTTTGCACCACTATATCTCCAAAAGTGCTGAACAGAAAAAATTGAGACATTGCTCATTGTAAAGAACTCTCCATGGGGAATAAAATATGTAAATGATGACGTCATCAGTCACGTGGTTCGGGCGCCATCTTGGAAAAACGGCAAAACGTTGCGCCACTATATCTCCAAAAGTACTGAACAGAAAAAATTGAGACATGGCTCATTGTAAAGAACTCTCCATGGGGAATAAAATATGTTAATGATGACGTCATATGTCACGTGGTCGGCCGCCATCTTGGAAAAACGGCAAAAATTTGCACCACTATATCTCCAAAAGTGCTGAACAGAAAAAATTGAGACATGGCTCATTGTAAAGAACTCTCCATGGGGAATAAAATATGTTAATGATGACGTCATCAGTCACGTGGTCGGCCGCCATCTCGGAAAAACCGAAAAACTTAGCACCTCCATATCTCCGAAAGTGCTGAATAGAAAAAATTGAGACATGGCTCATTGTAAAGAACTCTCCATGGGGAACAAAATATGTTAATGATGATGTCATCGGTCACGTGGTTCGGCCGCCATCTTGGAAAAACCGAAAAACTCTGCACCTCCACATCTCCAAAAGTCCTGAATAGAAAAAATTGAGGTATGGCTCATTGTAAAGAACTCTCCATGGGGAATAAAATATGTTAATGATGACGTCATATGTCACGTGGTCGGCCGCCATCTTGGAAAAACCGAAAAACTCTGCACCTCCACATCTCCAAAAGTCCTGAAT
Source organism: Myxine glutinosa (assembly GCF_964187855.1). Taxonomy (NCBI): domain Eukaryota; kingdom Metazoa; phylum Chordata; class Myxini; order Myxiniformes; family Myxinidae; genus Myxine; species Myxine glutinosa. Next base: position 151,856,193 of record NC_136268.1, read on the forward strand.
AGAAAAAATTGAGGTATGGCTCATTGTAAAGACCTCTCCATGGGGAATAAAATATGTTAATGATGACGTCATCGGTCACGTGGTTCGGCCGCCATATTTGTCCTAAATGGCCGATAAAAAAGTACATTCCGGCAAGTCCTCGGTCTCTGACCGATTTTTCATTACTTGCCGGAAAAGATTCCGGCAAGTATGTTGATCTGTTCGTTTGTTACTTGCCGGAAAAGATTCCGGCAAGTATGTTGATCTGTTCGTTTGTTACTTGCCGGAAAAATTTTCCGGCAAGTATGTTGATCTGTTCGTTTGTTTGTCTGTCTGTCTGTTTGTCTGTCTGTTTGTCTGTCTGTTTGTCTGTTTGCAGCACTGCGTCTACACCGTTGCACGGAGAATCGCCAAACTTTGCACACATAATGGTCTTGCCCTCTAATATACTGTGCCTCAATGATGACGTCATCAGTGACGTGGTTCGGCCGCCATCTTGGAAAAACCGAATAAATTTGCACCTCTATATCTCCGAAAGTACTGAACAGAAAAAATTGAGACATGGCTCATTGTAAAGAACTCTCCATGGGGAATAAAATATGTTAATGATGACGTCATATGTCACGTGGTCGGCCGCCATCTTGGAAAAACGGCAAAAATTTGCACCACTATATCTCCAAAAGTGCTGAACAGAAAAAATTGAGACATGGCTCATTGTAAAGAACTCTCCATGGGGAATAAAATATGTAAATGATGACGTCATCAGTCACGTGGTTCGGTCGCCATCTTGGAAAAACGGCAAATTGTTGCGCCACTATATCTCCAAAAGTGCTGAACAGAAAAAATTGAGACATGGCTCATTGGAAAGAACTCTCCATGGGGAATAAAATATGTTAATGATGACGTCATATGTCACGTGGTCGGCCGCCATCTTGGAAAAACGGCAAAACTTTGCACCACTATATCTCCAAAAGTGCTGAACAGAATAATTGAGACATGGCTCATTGTAAAGAACTCTCCATGGGGAATAAAATATGTTAATGATGACGTCATCAGTCACGTGGTCGGCCGCCATCTTGGAAAAACGGCAAAACTTTGCACCACAAAATCTCCAAAAGTGCTGAACAGAAAAAATTGAGACATGGCTCATTGTAAAGAACTCTCCATGGGGAATAAAATATGTTAATGATGACGCCATCGGTCACGTGGTTCGGCCGCCATCTTGGAAAAATGGGAAAACTTTGCACCACTATATCTCCAAAAGTGCAGAATGGAAAAAATTGAGACATGGCTCATTGTAAAGAACTCTCAATGGGGAATAAAATATGTTAATGATGACGTCATATGTCACGTGGTTCGGCCGCCATCTTGGAAAAACCGAAAAATTGTGCACCTCCATATCTCTGAAAGTGCTGAATAGAAAAAATTGAGACATGGCTCATTGTAAAGAACTCTCCATGGGGAATAAAATATGTTAATGATGACATCATAGGTCACGTGGTTCGGCTGCCATCTTGGAAAAACCGAAAAACGTAGCACCTCCATATCTCCAAAAGTGCTGAATAGAAAAAGTTGAGACATGGCTCATTGTAAAGAACTCTCCATGCGGAATAAAATATGTAAATGATGACGTCTTCAGTCACGTGGTTCGGTCGCCATCTTGGAAAAACGGCAAAACGTTGCGCCACGATATCTCCAAAAGTGCTGAACTGAAAAAATTGAGACATGGCTCATTGTAAAGAACTCTCCATGGGGAATAAAATATGTTAATGATGACGTCATATGTCACGTGGTCGGCCGCCATCTTGGAAAAACGGCAAAACTTTGCACCACTATATCGCCAAAAGTGCTGAACAGAAAAAATTGAGACATGGCTCATTGTAAATAACTCCACATGGGGAATAAAATATGTTAATGATGACGTCATCAGTCACGTGGTCGGCCGCCATCTTTGAAAAACGGCAAAACTTTGCACTACGAAATCTCCAAAAGTGCTGAACAGAAAAAATTGAGACATGGCTCATTGTAAAAAACTCTCCATGGGGAATAAAATATGTTAATGATGTCATATGTCACGTGGTCGGCCGCCATCTTGGAAAAACGGCAAAACTTTGCACCACTATATCTCCAAAAGTGCTGAACAGAAAAAATTGAGACATGGCTCATTGTAAAGACCTCTCCATGGGGAATAAAATATGTTAATGATGATGCCATCGGTCATGTGGTTCGGCCGCCATCTTGGAAAAACGGCAAAAACTTTGCACCACTATATCTCCAAAAGTGCAGAATGGAAAAAATTGAGACATGGCTCAATGTAAAGACCTCTCCATGGGGAATAAAATTTGTTAATGATGACATCATATGTCACGTGGTTCGGCCGCCATCTTGGAAAAACCGAAACCTCCACATCTCCGAAAGTGCTGAATAGAAAAAATTGAGACATGGCTCATTGAAAAGAACTCTCCATGGGGAATAAAATATGTTAATGATGACGTCATCGGTCACGTGGTTCGGCCGCCATATTTGTCCTAAATGGCCAATAAAAAAGTACATTCCGGCAAGTCCTCGGTCTCTGACCGATTTTTCATTTGTCTGTTTGTCTGTTTGTCTGTTTGTCTGTTTGTCTGTTTGCAGCACTACGTCTACACCGTTGCACGTAGAATCACCAAACTTTGCACACGTATTTGTCTTGCCCTCTAATATACTGTGCCCAAATGATGACGTCATCGGTCACGTGGTTCGGCCGCCATCTTGGAAAAACCGAAAAATTTTGCACCTCGATATCTCAAAGTGCTGAACAGAAAAAATTGAGACATGGCTCATTGTAAAGAACTCTCCATGGGGAATAAAATATGTTAATGATGACGTCATCGGTCACGTGGTTCGGCCGCCATCTTGGAAAAAACGAAAATTTTTGCACCTCCATATCTCCGAAAGTCCTGAACAGAAAAAATTGAGACATGGCTCATTGTAAAGAACTCACCATGGGGAATAAAATATGTTAATGATGACGTCATCGTTCACGTGATTCGGCCGCCATCTTGGAAAATCCGAAAAACTTTGCACCTCCATATCTCCGAAAGTGCTGAATAGAAAAAATTGAGACATGGCTCATTGTAAAGAACTCTCCATGGGGAATAAAATATGTTAATGATGACGTCATATGTCACGTGGTCGGCCGCCATCTTGGAAAAACGGCAAAACTTTGCACCACTATATCTCCAAAAGTGCTGAACAGAAAAAATTGAGACATGGCTCATTGGAAAGAACTCTCCATGGGGAATAAAATATGTTAATGATGACGTCATATGTCACGTGGTTCGGCCGCCATCTTGGAAAAAAATTGCACCTCCATATCTCTGAAAGTGCTGAATATAAAAAATTGAGACATGGCTCATTGAAAAGATCTCTCCATGGGGAATAAAATAAGTTACTGATGACGTCATCTATCACGTGTTTCGGCCACCATATTTGTCCTAAATGGCCGATAAAAAAGTACATTCCGGCAAGTCCTCGGTCTCTGACCGATTTTTCATTTGTCTGTTTGTCTGTTTGTCTGTTTGTCTGTTTGTCTGTTTGCAGCACTGCGTCTACACCGTTGCACGTAGAATCGCCAAACTTAGCACACATATTGGTCTTGCCCTCTAATATACTGTGCCCAAATGATGACGTCATCGGTCACGTGGTTCGGCCGCCATCTTGGAAAAACCGAAAAAATTTGCACCTCGATATCTCAAAGTGCTGAACAGAAAAAATTGAGACATGGCTCATTGTGAAGAACTCTCCATGGGGAATAAAAGATGTTAATGATGACGTCATCAGTCGCGTGGTTCGGCCGCCATCTTGGAAAAACTGAAAAAATTTGCACCTCCATATCTCCAAAAGTACTGAACCAAAAAAATTGAGACATGGCTCATTGTAAAGAACTCTCCATGGGGAATCAAATATGTTAATGATGACGTCATCAGTCACGTGGTTCGGCCGCCATCTTGGAAAAACTTTGCACCTCTATATCTCCGAAAGTGCTGAACAGAAAAAATTGATACATGGCTCATTGTAAAGAACTCTCCATGGGGAATAAAATATGTAAATGATGATGTCATATGTCACGTGGTCGGCCGCCATCTTGGAAAAACGGCAAAAAATTTGCACCACTATATCTCCAAAAGTGCTGAACAGAAAAAATTGAGACATGGCTCATTGTAAAGAACTCTCCATGGGGAATAAAATTTGTTAATGATGACGTCATATGTCACGTGGTTCGGCCGCCATCTTGGAAAAACCGAAAAACCTAACACCTCCATATCTCTGAAAGTGCTGAATAGAAAAAATTGAGACATGACTCATTGTAAAGAACTCTCCATGGGGAATACAATATGTTAATAATGACGTCATCGGTCACGTGGTTTAGCCGCCATCTTGGAAAAACCTAGCACCTCCATATCTCCGAAAGTGCTGAATAGAAAAAATTGAGACATGGCTCATTGTAATGAACTCTCCATGGGGAATAAAATATGTTAATAATGACGTCATCGGTCACGTGGGTTAGCCGCCATCTTGGAAAAACCTAGCACCTCCATATCTCCGAAAGTGCTGAATAGAAAAAATTGAGACATGACTCATTGTAAAGAACTCTCCATGGGGAATAATATATGTTAATGATGACGTCATCGGTCACATGGTTCGGCCGCCATATTTGGCCTAAATGGCCGATAAAAAAGTACATTCCGGCAAGTCCTCGGTCTCTGACCGATTTTTCATCTGTTTGTCTGTTTGTCTGTTTGTCTGTCTGTTTGTCTGTTTGCAGCACTGCGTCTACACCGTTGCACGGAGAATCGCCAAACTTTGCACACATAATGGTCTTCCCTCTAATATACTGTGCCTCAATGATGACGTCATCGGTGACGTGGTTCGGCCGCCATCTTGGAAAAACCGAATAAATTTGCACCTCTATATCTCCGAAAGTACTGAACAGAAAAAATTGAGACATGGCTCATTGGAAAGAACTCTCCATGGGGAATAAAATATGTAAATGATGACGTCATCAGTCACGTGGTTCGGTTGCCATCTTGGAAAAACGGCAAAACGTTGCGCCACTATATCTCCAAAAGTGCTGAACAGAAAAAATTGAGACATGGCTCATTGGAAAGAACTCTCCATGGGGAATAAAATATGTTAATGATGACGTCATATGTCACGTGGTCGGCCGCCATCTTGGAAAAACCGGAAAACGTTACACCTCCATATCTCCGAAAGACCTGAATAGAAAAACTTGGGACGTGGCTCAATGTAAAGAACTCTCCATGGGGAATAAAATATGTTAATGATGACGTCATCAGTCACGTGGTTCGGCCGCCATCTTGGAAAAACCGAAAAACTTTGCACATCCATATCTCTGAATGTACTGAATAGAAAAAATTGAGACATGGCTCATTGCAAAGAACTCTCCATGGAGAATACAATATGTTAATGATGACGTCATCGGTCACGTGATTCGGCCGCCATCTTGGAAAATCCGAAAAACTTTGCACCTCCATATCTTCGAAAGTGCTGAACAGGAAAAAATCAGACATGGCTCATTGTAAAGAACTCCATGGGGAATAAAATATGTTAATGATGACGTCATATGTCACGTGGTTCGGCCGCCATCTTGGAAAAACCGAAAAATTTTGCACCTCCATATCTCTGAAAGTGCTGAATAGAAAAAATTGAGACATGGCTCATTGTAAAGAACTCTCCATGGGGAATAAAATATGTTAATGATGATGCCATCGGTCACGTGGTTCGGCCGCCATCTTGGAAAAACGGGAAAACTTTGCACCACTATATCTCCAAAAGTGCATAATGGAAAAAATTGAGACATGGCTCATTGTAAAGAACTCTCCATGGGGAATAAAATATATTAATGATGACGTCATCTATCACGTGGTTCAGCCGCCATATTTGTTCTAAATGGCTGATAAAAAAGTACATTCCGGCAAGTCCTCGGTCTCTGACCGATTTTTCATTACTTGCCGGAAATTTTTTTCCGGCAAGTATGTTGATCTGTTCGTTTGTTACTTGCCGGAAAAATTTTCCGGCAAGTATGTTGATCTGTTCGTTTGTTTGTCTGTCTGTCTGTTTGTCTGTCTGTTTGTCTGTCTGTTTGTCTGTTTGCAGCACTGCGTCTACACCGTTGCACGGAGAATCGCCAAACTTTGCACACATAATGGTCTTGCCCTCTAATATACTGTGCCTCAATGATGACGTCATCGGTGACGTGGTTCGGCCGCCATCTTGGAAAAACCGAATAAATTTGCACCTCTATATCTCCGAAAGTACTGAACAGAAAAAATTGAGACATGGCTCATTGTAAAGAACTCTCCATGGGGAATAAAATATGTTAATGATGACGTCATATGTCACGTGGTCGGCCGCCATCTTGGAAAAACGGCAAAAATTTGCACCACTATATCTCCAAAAGTGCTGAACAGAAAAAATTGAGACATGGCTCATTGTAAAGAACTCTCCATGGGGAATAAAATATGTTAATGATGACGTCATCAGTCACGTGGTCGGCCGCCATCTTGGAAAAACCGAAAAACTTAGCACCTCCATATCTCCGAAAGTGCTGAATAGAAAAAATTGAGACATGGCTCATTGTAAAGAACTCTCCATGGGGAACAAAATATGTTAATGATGATGTCATCGGTCACGTGGTTCGGCCGCCATCTTGGAAAAACCGAAAAACTCTGCACCTCCACATCTCCAAAAGTCCTGAATAGAAAAAATTGAGGTATGGCTCATTGTAAAGAACTCTCCATGGGGAATAAAATATGTTAATGATGACGTCATCGGTCACGTGGTTCGGCCGCCCTATTTGTCCTAAATGGCCGATAAAAAAGTACATTCCGGCAAGTCCTCGGTCTCTGACCGATTTTTCATTTGTCTGTCTGTCTGTTTGTCTGTCTGTTTGTCTGTCTGTTTGTCTGTTTGCAGCACTGCGTCTACACCGTTGCACGGAGAATCGCCAAACTTTGCACACATAATGGTCTTGCCCTCTAATATACTGTGCCTCAATGATGACGTCATCGGTGACGTGGTTCGGCCGCCATCTTGGAAAAACCGAATAAATTTGCACCTCTATATCTCCGAAAGTACTGAACAGAAAAAATTGAGACATGGCTCATTGGAAAGAACTCTCCATGCGGAATAAAATATGTAAATGATGACGTCATCAGTCACGTGGTTCGGTCGCCATCTTGGAAAAACGGCAAAAAGGTTGCGCCACTATATCTCCAAAAGTGCTGAACAGAAAAAATTGAGACATGGCTCATTGGAAAGAACTCTCCATGGGGAATAAAATATGTAAATGATGACGTCATCAGTCACGTGGTTCGGTCGCCATCTTGGAAAAACGGCAAAACGTTGCGCCACTATATCTCCAAAAGTGCTGAACAGAAAAAATTGAGACATGGCTCATTGGAAAGAACTCTCCATGGGGAATAAAATATGTTAATGATGCCATCATATGTCACGTGGTCGGCCGCCATCTTGGAAAAACGGCAAAACTTTGCACCACTATATCTCCAAAAGTGCTGAACAGAAATAATTGAGACATGGCTCATTGTAAAGAACTCTCCATGGGGAATAAAATATGTTAATGATGACGTCATCAGTCACGTGGTCGGCCGCCATCTTGGAAAAACGGCAAAACTTTGCACCACAAAATCTCCAAAAGTGCTGAACAGAAAAAATTGAGACATGGCTCATTGTAAAGAACTCTCCATGGGGAATAAAATATGTTAATGATGACGCCATCGGTCACGTGGTTCGGCCGCCATCTTGGAAAAATGGGAAAACTTTGCACCACTATATCTCCAAAAGTGCAGAATGGAAAAAATTGCGACATGGCTCATTGTAAAGAACTCTCAATGGGGAATAAAATATGTTAATGATGACGTCATATGTCACGTGGTTCGGCCGCCATCTTGGAAAAACCGAAAAATTGTGCACCTCCATATCTCTGAAAGTGCTGAATAGAAAAAATTGAGACATGGCTCATTGTAAAGAACTCTCCATGGGGAATAAAATATGTTAATGATGACATCATAGGTCACGTGGTTCGGCTGCCATCTTGGAAAAACCGAAAAACGTAGCACCTCCATATCTCCAAAAGTGCTGAATAGAAAAAGTTGAGACATGGCTCTTTGTAAAGAACTCTCCATGGGGAATAATATATGTTAATGATGACGTCATCTATCACGTGGTTCGGACGCCATATTTGTCTTAAATGGCCGATAAAAGAGTACATTCCGGCAAGTCCTCGGTCTCTGACCGATTTTTCATCTGTTTGTCTGTCTGTTTGTCTGTCTGTCTGTTTGCAGCACTGCGTCTACACCGTTGCACATAGAATCGCCAAACTTTGCACACATATTGGTCATGCCCTGGAATAGACTGTGCCCAATTGATGACGTCATCGGTGACGTGGTTCGGCCGCCATCTTGGAAAAACCGGAAAATTTTGCACCACGATATCTCCAAAAGTGCTGAACAGAAAAAATTGAGACATGGCTCATTGTAAAGAACTCTCCATGGGGAATAAAATATGTTAATGATGACGTCATATGTCACGTTGTCGCCCGCCATCTTGATAAAACGGCAAAACTTTGCACCACGATATCTCCAAAAGTGCTGAACAGAAAAAATTGAGACATGGCTCATTGTAAAGAACTCTCCATGGGGAATAAAATATCTTACTAATGATGTCATTGGTGACGTGGTTCGGCCGCCATATTTGTCCGAAATGGCCGATAAAAAAGTACATTCCGGCAAGTCCTCGGTCTCTGACCGATTTTTCATTACTTGCCGGAAAAATTTTCCGGCAAGTATGTTGATCTGTTCGTTTGTTTGTCTGTCTGTCTGTTTGTCTGTCTGTTTGTCTGTCTGTTTGTCTGTTTGCAGCACTGCGTCTACACCGTTGCACGGAGAATCGCCAAACTTTGCACACATAATGGTCTTGCCCTCTAATATACTGTGCCTCAATGATGACGTCATCGGTGACGTGGTTCGGCCGCCATCTTGGAAAAACCGAATAAATTTGCACCTCTATATCTCCGAAAGTACTGAACAGAAAAAATTGAGACATGGCTCATTGTAAAGAACTCTCCATGGGGAATAAAATATGTTAATGATGACGTCATATGTCACGTGGTCGGCCGCCATCTTGGAAAAACGGCAAAAATTTGCACCACTATATCTCCAAAAGTGCTGAACAGAAAAAATTGAGACATGGCTCATTGTAAAGAACTCTCCATGGGGAATAAAATATGTTAATGATGACGTCATCAGTCACGTGGTCGGCCGCCATCTTGGAAAAACCGAAAAACTTAGCACCTCCATATCTCCGAAAGTGCTGAATAGAAAAAATTGAGACATGGCTCATTGTAAAGAACTCTCCATGGGGAACAAAATATGTTAATGATGATGTCATCGGTCACGTGGTTCGGCCGCCATCTTGGAAAAACCGAAAAACTCTGCACCTCCACATCTCCAAAAGTCCTGAATAGAAAAAATTGAGGTATGGCTCATTGTAAAGAACTCTCCATGGGGAATAAAATATGTTAATGATGACGTCATCGGTCACGTGGTTCGGCCGCCCTATTTGTCCTAAATGGCCGATAAAAAAGTACATTCCGGCAAGTCCTCGGTCTCTGACCGATTTTTCATCTGTCTGTTTGTCTGTTTGCAGCACTGCGTCTACACCGTTGCACGGAGAATCGCCAAACTTTGCACACATAATGGTCTTGCCCTCTAATATACTGTGCCTCAATGATGACGTCATCGGTGACGTGGTTCGGCCGCCATCTTGGAAAAACCGAATAAATTTGCACCTCTATATCTCCGAAAGTACTGAACAGAAAAAATTGAGACATGGCTCATTGTAAAGAACTCTCCATGGGGAATAAAATATGTTAATGATGACGTCATATGTCACGTGGTCGGCCGCCATCTTGGAAAAACGGCAAAAATTTGCACCACTATATCTCCAAAAGTGCTGAACAGAAAAAATTGAGACATGGCTCATTGTAAAGAACTCTCCATGGGGAATAAAATATGTTAATGATGACGTCATCAGTCACGTGGTCGGCCGCCATCTTGGAAAAACCGAAAAACTTAGCACCTCCATATCTCCGAAAGTGCTGAATAGAAAAAATTGAGACATGGCTCATTGTAAAGAACTCTCCATGGGGAACAAAATATGTTAATGATGATGTCATCGGTCACGTGGTTCGGCCGCCATCTTGGAAAAACCGAAAAACTCTGCACCTCCACATCTCCAAAAGTCCTGAATAGAAAAAATTGAGGTATGGCTCATTGTAAAGAACTCTCCATGGGGAATAAAATATGTTAATGATGACGTCATCGGTCACGTGGTTCGGCCGCCCTATTTGTCCTAAATGGCCGATAAAAAAGTACATTCCGGCAAGTCCTCGGTCTCTGACCGATTTTTCATCTGTCTGTCTGTCTGTCTGTTTGCAGCACTGCGTCTACACCGTTGCACGTAGAATCGCCAAGCTTTGCACACATATTGGTCTTGCCCTGGAATAGACTGTGCCCAATTGATGACGTCATCGGTGACGTGGTTCGGCCGCCATCTTGGAAAAACCGAAAAACGTTGCACCTCTATATCTCCGAAAGTACTGAACAGAAAAAATTGAGACATGGCTCATTGTAAAGAACTCTCCATGGGGAATAAAATATGTAAATGATGACGTCATCAGTCACGTGGTTCGGTCGCCATCTTGGAAAAACGGCAAAACGTTGCGCCACGATATCTCCAAAAGTGCTGAACAGAAAAAATTGAGACATGGCTCATTGTAAAGAACTCTCCATGGGGAATAAAATATGTTAATGATGATGTCATATGTCACGTGGTCGGCCGCCATCTTTGAAAAACGGCAAAACTTTGCACCACTATATCGCCAAAAGTGCTGAACAGAAAAAATTGAGACAAGGCTCATTGTAAAGAACTCTCCGTGGGGAATAAAATATGTAAATGATGACGTCATCAGTCACGTGGTTCGGTCGCTATCTTGGAAAAACGGCAAAACGTTGCGCCACGATATCTCCAAAAGTGCTGAACAGAAAAAATTGAGACATGGCTCATTGTAAAGAACTCTCCATGGGGAATAAAATATGTTAATGATGACGTCATATGTCACGTGGTCGGCCGCCATCTTTGAAAAACGGCAAAACTTTGCACCACTATATCGCCAAAAGTGCTGAACAGAAAAAATTGAGACATGGCTCATTGTAAAGAACTCCACATGGGGAATAAAATATGTTAATGATGACGTCATCAGTCACGTGGTCGGCCGCCATCTTGGAAAAAACGGCAAAACTTTGCACTACGAAATCTCCAAAAGTGCTGAACAGAAAAAATTGAGACATGGCTCATTGTAAAGAACTCGCCATGGGGAATAAAATATGTTAATGATGACGTCATATGTCACGTGGTCGGCCGCCATCTTGGAAAAACGGCAAAACTTTGCACTACGAAATCTCCAAAAGTGCTGAATAGAAAAAATTGAGACATGGCTCATTGTAAAGAACTCGCCATGGGGAATAAAATATGTTAATGATGACGTCATATGTCACGTGGTCGGCCGCCATCTTGGAAAAACGGCAAAACTTTGCACCACAAAATCTCCAAAAGTGCTGAACAGAAAAAATTGAGACATGGCTCATTGTAAAGAACTCTCCATGGGGAATAAAATATGTTAATGATGATGTCATATGTCACGTGGTCGGCCGCCATCTTGGAAAAACGGCAAAACTTTGCACCACTATATCTCCGAAAGTACTGAACAGAAAAAATTGAGGCATGGCTCATTGTAAAGAACTCTCCATGGGGAATAAAATATGTTAATGATGACGTCATATGTCACGTGGTTCGGCCGCCATCTTGGAAAAACCGAAAAATTTTGCGCCTCAATATCTCTGAAAGTGCTGAATAGAAAAAATTGAGACATGGCTCATTGTAAAGAACTCTCCATGGGGAACAAGTGAATCCACTTGGATTCCGCCCAGGTTGGCACATGGAAATTATGATGTAGCATAATTATCATCTCGGGTCAAGATTTGAAATTATGCCATGGTTTTTGTAAAATTGCTACTAGTATTCACATTATGTACTTTCACCAAAACATACATCATCATAGAAACATACATAGAATTTGGGTCCTCTGGGTCATTTGGGTCCTCTGGGTCATTTGGGTCCTCTGGGTCATTTGGGTCCTCTGGGTCATTTGGGTCCTCTGGGTCATTTGGGTCCTCTGGGTCATTTGGGTCCTCTGGGTCATTTGGGTCATTTGGGTCATTTGGGTCCTCTGGGTCATTTGGGTCCTCTGGGTCATTTGGGTCCTCTGGGTCATTTGGGTCCTCTGGGTCATTTGGGTCATTTGGGTCATTTGGGTCCTCTGGGTCCTCTGGGTCATTTGGGTCCTCTGGGTCCTCTGGGTCCTCTGGGTCATTTGGGTCCTCTGGGTCATTTGGGTCCTCTGGGTCCTCTGGGTCATTTGGGTCATCTGGGTCCTCTGGGTCCTCTGGGTCCTCTGGGTCATTTGGGTCCTCTGGGTCATTTGGGTCCTCTGGGTCCTCTGGGTCATTTGGGTCCTCTGGGTCCTCTGGGTCCTCTGGGTCATTTGGGTCATTTGGGTCCTCTGGGTCATTTGGGTCCTCTGGGTCATTTGGGTCCTCTGGGTCATTTGGGTCCTCTGGGTCATTTGGGTCCTCTGGGTCATTTGGGTCCTCTGGGTCATTTGGGTCCTCTGGGTCATTTGGGTCCTCTGGGTCATTTGGGTCCTCTGGGTCATTTGGGTCCTCTGGGTCATTTGGGTCCTCTGGGTCATTTGGGTCCTCTGGGTCATTTGGGTCCTCTGGGTCATTTGGGTCATTTGGGTCCTCTGGGTCATTTGGGTCCTCTGGGTCATTTGGGTCCTCTGGGTCATTTGGGTCCTCTGGGTCATTTGGGTCATTTGGGTCCTCTGGGTCATTTGGGTCCTCTGGGTCATTTGGGTCCTCTGGGTCATTTGGGTCATTTGGGTCATCTGGGTCATTTGGGTCCTCTGGGTCATTTGGGTCCTCTGGGTCATTTGGGTCCTCTGGGTCATTTGGGTCCTCTGGGTCCTCTGGGTCATTTGGGTCATTTGGGTCCTCTGGGTCCTCTGGGTCCTCTGGGTCCTCTGGGTCATTTGGGTCCTCTGGGTCATTTGGGTCCTCTGGGTCATTTGGGTCCTCTGGGTCATTTGGGTCCTCTGGGTCATTTGGGTCCTCTGGGTCATTTGGGTCCTCTGGGTCATTTGGGTCCTCTGGGTCATTTGGGTCATTTGGGTCCTCTGGGTCCTCTGGGTCATTTGGGTCCTCTGGGTCATTTGGGTCCTCTGGGTCATTTGGGTCCTCTGGGTCATTTGGGTCCTCTGGGTCATTTGGGTCCTCTGGGTCATTTGGGTCCTCTGGGTCATTTGGGTCCTCTGGGTCATTTGGGTCCTCTGGGTCATTTGGGTCCTCTGGGTCATTTGGGTCCTCTGGGTCATTTGGGTCCTCTGGGTCATTTGGGTCCTCTGGGTCATTTGGGTCATTTGGGTCCTCTGGGTCATTTGGGTCCTCTGGGTCATTTGGGTCCTCTGGGTCATTTGGGTCCTCTGGGTCATTTGGGTCCTCTGGGTCATTTGGGTCCTCTGGGTCATTTGGGTCCTCTGGGTCATTTGGGTCCTCTGGGTCATTTGGGTCCTCTGGGTCCTCTGGGTCATTTGGGTCCTCTGGGTCCTCTGGGTCCTCTGGGTCCTCTGGGTCCTCTGGGTCATTTGGGTCCTCTGGGTCATTTGGGTCCTCTGGGTCATTTGGGTCCTCTGGGTCATTTGGGTCCTCTGGGTCATTTGGGTCCTCTGGGTCATTTGGGTCCTCTGGGTCATTTGGGTCCTCTGGGTCCTCTGGGTCATTTGGGTCCTCTGGGTCATTTGGGTCCTCTGGGTCATTTGGGTCCTCTGGGTCATTTGGGTCCTCTGGGTCATTTGGGTCCTCTGGGTCATTTGGGTCCTCTGGGTCATTTGGGTCCTCTGGGTCATTTGGGTCCTCTGGGTCATTTGGGTCCTCTGGGTCATTTTGGTCCTCTGGGTCATTTGGGTCCTCTGGGTCATTTGGGTCCTCTGGGTCATTTGGGTCCTCTGGGTCATTTGGGTCCTCTGGGTCATTTGGGTCCTATATTCCTATCCTATAACATATATATCTCCTATAACCTATCCTATAAATATAGATTTGATGACGTCATGTTTACACATCTGAGCGACAGAAATGAGCGACAGAAATGGGTGACAGAAACTAGCTTCACTTTTGAGCGCCCGAAATTCCCAGACAAACGCTATAACGCACCAGGTTTACAACCTGTGCGTTAATAAAATATGTTAATGATGATGCCATCGGTCACATGGTTCGGCCGCCATCTTGGAAAAACGAGAAAACTTTGCACCACTATATCTCCAAAAGTGCAGAATGGAAAAAATTGAGACATGGCTCATTGTAAAGAACTCTCCATGGGGAATAAAATATGTTAATGATGACGTCATCTATCACGTGGTTCAGCCGCCATATTTGTTCTAAATGGCCGATAAAAAAGTACATTCCGGCAAGTCCTCGGTCTCTGACCGATTTTTCATTACTTGCCGGAAAAGATTCCGGCAAGTATGTTGATCTGTTCGTTTGTTTGTCTGTTTGTCTGTTTGTTACTTGCCGGAAAAGATTCCGGCAAGTATGTTGATCTGTTCGTTTGTTTGTCTGTCTGTCTGTCTGTCTGTTTGTCTGTCTGTCTGTTTGCAGCACTGCGTCTACACCGTTGCACGTATAATCGCCAAACTTTGCACACATATTGGTCTTGCCCTGGAATAGACTGTGCCCAATTGATGACGTCATCGGTGACGTGGTTCGGCCGCCATCTTGGAAAAACCGAAAAACGTTGCACCTCTATATCTCCGAAAGTACTGAACAGAAAAAATTGAGACATGGCTCATTGTAAAGAACTCTCCATGCGGAATAAAATATGTAAATGATGACGTCATCAGTCACGTGGTTCGGTCGCCATCTTGGAAAAACGGCAAAACGTTGCGCCACGATATCTCCGAAAGTACTGAACAGAAAAAATTGAGACATGGCTCATTGTAAAGAACTCTCCATGGGTAATAAAATTTGTTAATGATGATGTCATATGTCACGTGGTTCGGCCGCCATCTTGGAAAAACCGAAAAATTTTGCACCTCCATATCTCTGCAAGTGCTGAATAGAATAAATTGAGACATGGCTCATTGTAAAGAACTCTCCATGGGGAATAAAATATGTTAAAGATGACATCATAGGTCACGTGGTTCGGCCGCCATCTTGGAAAAACCGAAAAACGTAGCACCTCCATATCTCCAAAAGTGCTGAATAGAAAAAGTTGAGACATGGCTCTTTGTAAAGAACTCTCCATGGGGAATAATATATGTTAATGATGACGTCATCTATCACGTGGTTCGGCCGCCATATTTGTCCTAAATGGCCGATAAAAAAGTACATTCCGGCAAGTCCTCGGTCTCTGACCGATTTTTCATTTGTCTGTTTGTCTGTTTGTCTGTCTGTTTGTCTGTTTGCAGCACTGCGTCTACACCGTTGCACGGAGAATCGCCAAACTTTGCACACATAATGGTCTTGCCCTCAAATATACTGTGCCTCAATGATGACGTCATCGGTGACGTGGTTCGGCCGCCATCTTGGAAAAACCGAATAAATTTGCACCTCTATATCTCCGAAAGTACTGAACAGAAAAAATTGAGACATGGCTCTTTGTAAAGAACTCTCCATGGGGAATAAAATATGTAAATGATGACGTCATCAGTCACGTGGTTCGGTCGCCATCTTGGAAAAACGGCAAAACGTTGCGCCACTATATCTCCAAAAGTGCTGAACAGAAAAAATTGAGACATGGCTCATTGGAAAGAACTCTCCATGGGGAATAAAATATGTAAATGATGACGTCATCAGTCACGTGGTTCGGTTGCCATCTTGGAAAAACGGCAAAACGTTGCGCCACTATATCTCCAAAAGTGCTGAACAGAAAAAATTGAGACATGGCTCATTGGAAAGAACTCTCCATGGGGAATAAAATATGTTAATGATGACGTCATATGTCACGTGGTCGGCCGCCATCTTGGAAAAACCAGAAAACGTTACACCTCCATATCTCCGAAAGACCTGAATAGAAAAACTTGGGACGTGGCTCAATGTAAAGAACTCTCCATGGGGAATAAAATGTTACTGATGACGTCATCAGTCACGTGGTTCGGCCGCCATCTTGGAAAAACCGAAAAACTTTGCACCTCCATATCTCCGAAAGTGCTGAATAGAAAAAATTGAGACATGGCTCATTGTAAAGAACTCTCCATGCGGAATAAAATATGTTAATGATGACGTCATATGTCACGTGGTTCGGCCGCCATATTTGTCCTAAATGGCCGATAAAAAAGTACATTCCGGCAAGTCCTCGGTCTCTGACCGATTTTTCATTCTGCCTGTTTGTCTGTTTGTCTGTCTGTGCGCAGCACTACGTCTACACCGTTGCACATAGAATCGCCAAACTTTACACACATATTTGTCTTGCCCTGGAATAGACTGTGCCCAATTTTTAACTCTCTCGGCCCAAGGCCTCCATTATGACGTCATAATTCCATAATTCGACAAGTACCAAATTTCATCCGATGAAGATGAAATTTCTTGACCGCCATGTCGGCATAAACTGGTGGAGAAAAAAAAATGATGATGACGTCATCGGTCACGTGGTTCGGTCGCCATCTTGGAAAAACCGAAAAACTTTGCACCTCTATATCTCCGAAAGTGCTGAATAGAAAAAATTGAGACATGGCTCATTGAAAAGAACTCTCCATGTGGAATAAAAGATGTTAATAATGATGTCATAGTTGCCTCCATGATGACGTCATAAATCGACAAGTACAAAAGTTCATCCAATCAAGTTGAAATTTCTTGAACACCATGTCGGCATAAACTGATGGAGAAAAAAATAATAATAATGACGTCATCGGTCACGTCGTTCGGCCGCTATCTTGGAAAAAACGAAAAACTTTGCACCTTTATATCTCCGAAAGTGCTGAACAGAAAAAATTGAGACATGGCTCATTGTAAAGAACTCTCCATGTGGAATAAAATATGTTAATGATGATGTCATAGTTGCCTCCATGATGACGTCATAATTCGACAAGTACAAAACTTCATCCGATCAAGATGAAATTTCTTGAGCATAATCTAGGAATAAATTAGTTTACAAAACAAATAATGATGACGTCATCGGTCACGTGGTACAGCCGCCATCTTGGAAAAACCGAAAAACTTCATCCAAAATGGCCGATAAAAAAGTACATTCCGGCAAGTCCTCGGTCTCTGACCGATTTTTCATTTGTCTGTCTGTCTGTCTGTTGGTCTGTTTGTTTGTCTGCACAGAATAAATATGATTTTCTCTGCAACCGTTGGTCTCATTGACAACAAATTTTCACCATAGATGCAACTCCACCTGTATAATTTTTTACTTATAATTATGACGTCATATGTCACGTGGTATAGCCGCCATCTTAGAAAAACCGAAAAACTTTGCACCTCTATATCTCCGAAAGCGCTGCATAGAAAAAATTGAGACATCGCTTATTGTAAAGAGCTCTCCATGTGGAATAACATGTTAATGATGATGTCATACGTGCCTCCATTATGACGTCATAAATCGACAAGTACAAAACGTCATCGATCAAGATGAAATTTCTGGAGCATAATCTTGGGATAAATTGGTGGGAAAAAATAATAATGCTGACGTCATCGGTCACGTGGTTCGGCCACCATATTTTTTTTAACACAAAAGCCTTAAAAACCACTGAAAACACATCCTGGCGAGGGTCTGCAATCTCTGATTGCTCTTTCTTGTTTGGGTTTGAGTCCTGACCCGAAGACAAATAATCGGATCGGTGTTTCCAAGCACGGAGCTCAATCCATCACAAGGTGCGATGCTGCTCACATGGACTTTCAAGTTGGATGTCCTCTCTGCTAGCATTAGTCGGGTGAATTCAAAGATACCACTGTGTTTTTCCACGAACAGCAGGCGAGTTATCACCGGCATCCTGAACAAATCCCATATTTCTGCATCACCGGGAGCACATCACTTCAGCAGAGGCACAACCAGCAGTCACGTGCTGCACCGAATGAAGGAATCAATGAATGAATCACGGTCTAGTTGTAGTAGTTGTAGCTATGAGCACAAGACTAGAAGACATCGAAATGGTTGGTAAGGAACGGCCGGCTTGGTGAGCGATAACAAGCTGCTTGGTAATGGCACACGAACACACCCCAGGGACAAGGACATAGTCCATGAAGCTCCGATAATAATTAAACGTTCCCTGGTAAATCATACACAGTAAATGTCACTGTGAGCTGTGACTCCAAATGGAATAAGCAACATGTCAAAGGCCCATTTGTGAGACGTTGAGGGTAAATTGGTCGACGTCGACCAGGTAATTATACACCTCCAGCTCCATGGACACCGCGTGTAGCTCGGCGGATTGTAGGTTGGGGGGTGGGGGGGAGGGGAGTAAGGCGGGGGGGGGGGGTGGCGCATCGTCACCCTTCTGGGGTCGTCGGCGCCTCTTTGCGCTCGCATCTCCTCACTACTGCACATGAAAAGGAGCGGATTTTCCACGAGGAATGAGCAGACGGCTCCCCCTAGCGATGCTCCCCTGGTTCCCGATGAGGTGTCTGCTGTCCGGATGCTGATTGGGCGACCGCGCTCATTCCCGCAGCCGCAGCATCCATTTCGCATCTTGCGCTCCGAACTTGCCTCCTGCTCCAACCGTTAATGTAAGCCATTTCTCTTCTCTCAAACGTCCATCAAGCCTTTCTCTCTCTTTCTTTCCATTCACCTCCTCCAGTCCTCCGTCCTGCAGGTTGTATTGATCATTCTCTCCGAGCCCACGCACTGATATGAAAATCAATATATATATATATATATATATATATATATATACACACATTTTTTTTTAAAAATATTAATACACATTAACATGTATTTATTTATATATATATATATAATTGCAGTGAATCGTTTGTACACGATATCCGTGATTCATGAAAACCCATGTAAAGATTGTCCATACTTTTTGTTCTTGTATCTGTGTTTTGTGTGTTGTTTTTCAGCCGAACCGCTCATACCATCCTCCCGCTCATACCATCGGCCATCCTCCCGCTCATTTTGCGCGCCCATTTGTAGACGTGATGAGCGACCTGAGCCCGGAGCCAATTTGAGCGAGCTTATGAGTCTGACCATCGATCCGTCGGGTCACTGTAGAGGTGAAACTGTACAAACGTTTCATTTTGTTATATAATCGCTCCATCTGTCTCCTTATCGCGCTCGGCAATCCCTTCGCCGAGGACACACGTTTCTGTGCTTGGAGTTCAGAGTCCAATGAGCTTATTTTGTCTTACTGTCTTCATTCCAGTGATTCCCAAGATCCTCTGACGTTACAATCGACGGGTGAACCTGTGGTTTAGATCAGGACAAAAATTGGGATCCAAATCTAAAAATCTCCTGATTGCTTCGGATGATTGGCAAGGAACTCCTGCAGAGTGAAAACAGGAGACCGTGAGGAGCTGAGTCCACAAATCTGAAGAAGAACAACAACCAGGCAGGTATCAACCAAATCCTGACATTAAGTGATCCACACTAAAATGACAGGAGTACTTTTCCCAGCTGTGATTTCCCATCGTTTAGCGTCTCGCACACTTTTGCTCTCATCCCACTTCTCGTTCCTGATGCACCATTCACTGTCACAGAGCGTCGGTGCCGATGAAGCAATTTCTGGGCAAGGGTTCTATTCTGTGGTTTGCCATTCCCTTCCCAACAGCAGTTAGTGGAGGAATTTGGAATTTGCCCAGGGTTCCGGTGATAGCTGGCGCACTCTTTGTGAAAAACGCCGTGGGATCTTCAACATCCTCTACTAATGCTGGAAGACGGGACACGCAGTGGAACGTCCATCCGACGGACGGCACACACATCGATGAATTACCTTCAATGTGGACCCACAGGGTGACACAGGGTGACAATGGCAAACCACAGGATGACAGTTTACAGCTGGGTTGGGATTTTAACCCACGATACACAGATTAGAGGCATGAGTACTTATCATCACATTTATTGTTTCTAAAATACATAATTAATGCAGCAAATAAATTCTAAGAAATCCCTGCTGACCTCCCTCACAATCAATGGATCATTCCAGGTGAAATCAATTTGATTATCCCAATACGGCACACCTGAACTCGTATCCACCTACAAGGCCTTCATCTGCACCTTGATGGAGTACTGCTCTCCGCTCTGGGCTGGAGCCTTCTGCCTCACACTTTGCTTAGCTTGATGCTGTGGATACCAAATTCATCAAGATTATGAAGAAGCTGAGTCGATGGGTCTATCACTTCACCATCGCAGACAGGTTGGTGGTCTCGCTGTCTTCTACCACTTCCTTTCTGGTTTTCCACCCTCTGCTCTTTCCATGCTTTGCCCCCCCAAGATTCTGCAGGGCACACACAGTCCACCATCTTCTGATGAAACTACCTAAAACCAGAATCACTGCTCACACCACTCATTCCTTCCTCTTTTTTCCTGCCTGTGGATCCAACTTCCACATCTCTTCAATCTCATTCTTCCCTCCAGGTTTTCAAGACATCTCTCCACCACCATCTCGGATCGTCCCCAATCCAAAACCATTATCTTTTCTACCCTCGTTAATTGTCCTCAAGCCCACTTCTTTCCAAATTTCCAGTTTTTCCTTCCTGAGAGTTTGTTTCTGTTTCCATCGGGTCCACCCCATGTGGTTTCACCTACCCCTCATTCTTCCCCACATCCATTATTTGTACAATTCTCCCTCTATTTCGTCCTTCAACCCCGCTGTTGGTGTGTTCCACCCTTCTTCTTCTACTGTTCCCTTTGTTCTGTTACGTCCTTATCCGTTCTATGTTCTAGCTCCTCCATGAGCCTCGACTTTTTGTGTACATTGTTGAGGCTTGTGGAAGAGCTGGAGCTACTACAGTGAACGTATTGGGATGCCCAAGAGACCCGGTCCAAACCATCAGTTTGCATTCCATTCCTCTCACTCAACATTGGGCATGCTTCTGCTCCTCTCATCAATGGTTGGAGGCCCTCAATCTCAAACAAGAGGTTAGGACCATCTCCCTGGACATATCTCAGGTATTCACCACAATCGGTCATCCTGCTTTGCTTACCAAGCTCTCTTCTCTCTTCTTGTGGCATTGCTTTCATTCCTGGATTTCATCCAAAGCAGGATTTCTAACTTCCTTCATTCACACAGTCAAAAATGTTGTCTTAAATGGAACCTCTCCTTCTTCGCCCAGTCTTTTTCCTCATATTAATTGACCTCTCTGAGACTGGAAAATCCTCTCTTCCTTTTTCCAGAAGACTCCATATTATGTTGTACAGTATTTTTAATGAATGGAAACTCGGCAATGTTATTCCAATTTAAAATAAACTAAAGGAAGCCAAAAGAATGCTGCAAAGTATTGTTCATTCAGCCTCATTTCAGTCATTGGAAAGACCATGGAGAGCCTGATACACAGTGCTTTCAGAAAGTATTCACACCCTTCACTTTTTTACATTTTTTTGTGATACAGCCTGAATTAAAAATGGATTAAATTGAGATTTTTTTGTCACTGATCTACACATAATACCCCATAATGTCAAAGTGGAATTTTTATTTCGAAGTTTATACAAAATAATTGAAAAAGAAAAGCTGAAATATCCAATTTACAAAAGTATTTCACCCCCTGAGTCAATACTTTGTATAAGTGCCTTAGGCAGCGATTACAGCTTTGAGTCTTCTTGGGTATGTTTGTATCAGCTTTGCACATCTGGAATTGGGAAATTTCTCCCCATTCTTCCTTGCAGTTTTGCTCAAGCTCTGTCAAGTTGGATGGGGAGCGTCGGTGAACAGTAATCTTCAAGTCTTTTCACAGATTCTCAATGGGATTCACGTCTGGGCTTTGGCTGGGTCACTCAAGGACTTTCACGTTCCTGTTCTGAAGCCATTCCAGTGGTGCTTTGGCTGTATGCTTGTGGTCATTGTCTTGTTGGGAGGTAAATCTTCGCCACAGTCTAGGTCTTTTGCACTCTGAAGCAGGTTCTCCTCAAATATTTGCCAAGTCTTGGCTCCATTCATTGTTTCCTTTATCCTTACAAGTCTCCCAATCCCTGCCGCTGAAAAGCATCCCCATAGCATGATTCTGCCACCACCATGCTTCAGGGTAGGGATGGTGTTAGATGGGTGATGTGCTGGCAGACTAAGCATTTTGCATTCAGGCCAAAGAGTTCAATTTTCGTCTCATCACACCACATAATCTTTTGCCTCATGCCCTCATTGTCTTCAATTGGGAAGCCCAAATGAAAAGGCAAAATATCAGAAATTGAAGGCGTTTTTTATTTTAAACGATTCATATAAACATCCATTGAATCATATCACATGCAAATCATCAAAATCTAAACAGTACATAGCGCCCGTTTTGAAAAAAGATTTAATTCTGCAAAACGGAAGCGGCCACTACACGTCTTTCTCAGTGGTGGGCCGAGCGGAATGGCCGTCGTGTCCGCACAAATTACCCGATTGTACTCGAACGTCGACGAAGCCGCGCTACGCTGGCTCAATAGGAAAGAGAAGACACCCGGCTGGGTTATAATGACACAATACGACACCAGGGGTTCAGTTCTCAAGACCTCCGGAGGAGGTTATATTAAGGCGGAAGGTTAGATTACAACTACAAGAGGTACATCATAGGAAGACAGGCACTTAGACACAACCTTATATTATTCCCGACAGACCACAGAGAAACAGGACAAAAACTGACTCACACGGGGATTGATGGCGAGGAAAGCGGGTATTCGATGGCCAGCACAAGGTGCACCTTGTGCTCAGGGACAGGATGGCGCGGCCCAAAAGATGCAGGAGGTCTCTCAGCGCTCGAGGTGGCGTCTTGTCGTCTCAAGCTGGGGGCGCATCTCTCGTCACGTCCGGCAAGCGGCTGCGTATATCCGGCGGGGAGTGACACGCCCTCGGCTCGTTAGCTCCGCCCAGATGGAATCGGTCCGCCCTTCTTATTGGGTGCGGGGGGGGTTTACCAGGCTCCGCCCTTGACGAGGAGCTGACAGCCAGCCCCTTCGTGGTAACCCCGTGGGGCGCATGGATAATGGCGGCTAACCGAGCCGGAGGGAGGACGCACACTCCCCGCGCGCGCCGTTGTTGTAGTTGTTGTTGTTGTTGTTGTAGCTGTAGTTGTTGTTGTTGTTGTTGTTGTAGATGTAGTTGTTGTTGTTGTTGTTGTTTGGGGAAGAAGATGGGAGGAGGTATGGGAAGGTCCTAAACTCACTACTGGTGCCATATAATCACATTCTGGTGCAACGAAGAGTCATAATTAATGGAAACGAGGCCTTAACTGACATAGATTAAGAATAACTAGGAAGATGTCCGAAAGTTGTCTACGTGTGGTGCGGTGGACCTGGGCACGACATTTAATGGGGGAATAAGGGGAAGGTCGGCTCTACTGATTGTTATTTACATGCAATGGGACTAGGGAATGGGGGACTGGGGAAAGTTGGGGAGTATTGGAGAAAATAGGGGAATATTTACAAGCGGATATGGAGGCCAAATTCCATATTCGCAACATTGCACCCTTCTCTACCCTCGGGGCGTCCCGACCCGATAAATTTTTACCTACTTTAGTGTGGCACGCAATGTAGTTCCCTCTACTATTAACTCTACCCTGAGTGCGACAGTTTTACAGATATTCACAAATGAGTAAATATGTCCCCCTGCGACGTTGCACCCTTCTCCTCACAGAAACACACCCACAGGATAACCGAATCCGGAAAGAATTCTCAAACTAAACATACAGCCGGTAGGGAGCATTATTTACAAGACTACGCTGCTATTTACACTACGATCCAGGACCTGTTTTTGGAGGGACACATGCAGATGTTATGCATAGAGAGAGAGCGCGCTTGCCAACATCGATACACCAACCCACGAGTGCTCTGTGGCCGACGGCCTTTAATAACGTGCAGAGCACCCTTTCCCAGCATCAAAAGCACCACCCCACCACACAGTCAGCACCATCCGGTGCAGTCACCATTGTTCAATGATTAAAAATAAATGCGACAACCCCTAACCCTGCAGGTGTCTCTTGCTCTTCGTGTGGCCTTCAGTGGTGTTAATTAACAGTGGTTCACCTTTATGGCATAGGTGCCACGTTGACCCATAGGTCCATCCCCGGGTGGTGCTTGGCCGCAAACGAACTGCGGTCCATTGTGGGTGGCCACAAACATTGCGGTCCATATGGTGTATCGATCCCGGCAGCAAACAGCGAAAGTGCAGGCCCACAACTGCGCAGCCAGCACCTCTCTCTCCTCTCTCTCTACCCCAAAGCCAGATCCTCGGAGGTGGGAGACAAAAGAAGAAACAAGTGAGTAAGGTGGTAAGGGCGCAAAAGTGCACGCAATGTAAGGTGATGCACACTGGGGGCACATGGGAACCAGGTGAGACAGGTACGTTCCTACCGTACGCCCCCCCCCCACCAGGTAACCTACATGGCCCCTCCCTTACCCCCTACTGTATCCACAAAACACAACACTACCCATAAACATCTACTTTACAAATCAACAAACATCCCTACTGTCTTCCCCGTTCCTCCCATATACCAAATTCGTCTTCTCTCCCTCCTAACCAATCAGATTTGCCATTTTCAACTCTCATCAAAATTTGCCATCTCCAACTCAACATCATAATTTGCCATCACCAATTCATCATCAGTCCCTCCTAGGGAGGGAGAGATGGAATCACCCCAATGTCTCATCCACGTCGTGATGCGTCTCACAAATCCTCACAGCAATTCTCATTTCCTGCACAAAACAAAGAAAACACAGGTGTGGAGTCATCATCATCACCACAGGTAAGTGGCTGCGTATGGTGCGACAGGTTCATCAACCCTAACTATTTCCTAAATGACTTTAACAACTTTACACTACCCGGGGTCTTTCTCCGGCCAAACCATTGGCCCTCTTACACTATGGGTTCTAAAAACCAATTCCCATTGGCCAAACTGTGGTGCTCTTCAATTTGGGGTCTCACTCCCCCGATTCATCTCCCGGTGCCCTCGCACAATTTCTGGGCTGTGGCGTGTACCTCTCCCAGTGGGCCTACCCACCTGCACACCTCCACCACTGTAGTTGCCTCCGAGCTTACCTGCTCCTTACCCTAACCTAACTACCTGGGGAAGGCCCTCTGGCTCTCTCCCCACTCGGTGCCCTCTCTGGCACTGGGCTGCCCGATCCACACCCGGGATCCTCAGGCACCCACTCACAACTACCGGCTCCCAGAGCCCACCTGCGGCCTCACCTGGCCGACATCCTCACAGTGGTGGAGTGCCCAACCAACTACACACACTAACAGGCTACACGCCCAGCCATTCCCACAACACTAATGCACCCATCCACAATACCATTCTGCAACCGCACCACAAATGCCAATATCCAACCACAATTTACCTGCACCCTCTACCTAACACTTACACTACCCGCCCCGGGTATCCGTGATAGGGGTCCACTCTTCCCCCATCCACACCTTCGCACCATGCACACCACTCCGTACCACTTACTCCAACTCTCTCCACACACCTGTACTTGCACACCTGTGCTCTCACACTTGGTGCCACCTGCACCCTTCTCTCCCCAAGCGCATTCGCGCTGATCCACACACTCACGACTCATACACTGCTCCACACACCTGTCCAGTTGCACACCTGTGCAATCACACCTGTTCAATTCTCACACACACAGCATCATCGCAGCTAACTACTCCCTTCTGAAACTTGCGCTTCCCAGTCGTCCCTTTAAACTATTGCGCTCCCTCGTCATTATCATCCACACTAATCTACCTGCGTCCCTACTACAGGTATCAGTCACTAACTAACCTTAACGTTACCTAAGGTCATCTTCTCTAGATCCCTACACACAATATCCTAACCCACCCGGGCTAGTTTTCACTGCCATACACCCCATAAGCTATTGCTCCTTTGCCCCCCCCTGTGAGGGATGGTGGATTTGCCATCCCACCACATCGGGGGTCTCTCACTACCAATTTTGCACATCAAATTTCAACAAATTAAAAATTTGCCAATCACTACTCATCATCTGCCAATCATCTGCCAATCACTACTGCCAATCCTTTGCCAATCATCAAATTTTGTTTTTTTTCCTAATTTTGGGTCCAAAACACTAACCTCATCACCCAGTCTACTCACTACTGCCTCTCGGTGCGCCAATTCCTGTCCAAAGCCCGGCTTCGTAAAGCCAAGCAATGGATGCTGGTTGTTTTGTGCCAGCGGCTGGATGCGTCCGGCACTCGGTGCAGGGACGGGGGTTTACCCGTGCCGAGATCCCACGCATCACCTCGGCGTGGAGCCATCCAATGTCCCGATCTCGACCTGCCGGCACGTCTCAACAAAACGTGGTCGCCATAACGACCCTTCCTATCGGGCTGCCCGCTCCGCCTAGTGGAGCACGGACGCGGCCGTTCAAAGCGAGGCCCAGCACGCACCGAGGGCCCGATTCGGCTATAAGTCGTTCTAAACTCTACCCCGTCTAACGTCGATGCTTCACCTGCATGCTTACACCCCGCAGCCCGTTCCTTGCTCACACATCCAGCCGTCTCCATGCTCCTCGTCGTACCTTTCCTTACACACCTCGGTACTCTCATTCCACTCACAGCCTTGGTCACACACCTGACCACCGAACATTTTGGCACACATTCGTTGGTCGCACACCTCACCAATACACCGCTTCGCGCCCCCTCCTCGGTCACCTCCTCTGTGACAATCACAGGTGTGCCCTCATTCGCACACCCAACCACGTGCCTCACCACCAACTCCAGCGTGCATTCCCACTCACGCTCTACCATTCCAGGTGCGCATCCTTCCATCCCAGGTGTACATCCTCGCTCACCTGTCACAACTAACTCACGCTCCATGTCACTCTCACTACTTTCACCTCCATTCCTGACAGCGCACTCACCCTTACTCTTGACAGCGCACTCTTTCCTCATGCACCTGTCCGTCACACACCTTCCTCGCGCACACTCTCCCGTCACACCCTCTGTAACACTCACCACAGGTGTGCATTCTTCCTTGCCTTTGACAGCGCACTCTTTCCCCATGCACCTGTCCGTCACACACCTTCCTCGCGCACACTCTCCCGTCACATCCTCTGTAACACTCACCACACCGCGCTTCCATGTGCCCCCTCGCACACGCGCTATGACCGACTCACTCTCGCCAGCACCCTCACTCCTTGGCACGCACTTTTTCCTCACACACCCCAGAGTCGGACTTTCTCGCACACCTCCATTTTCGCACACCAGACCTGTCGCACACTTCACCAACGGCCTCCCACGAACACCCGGGTCTATCTCGACCCCCAAGCCTCTTAAATCACCTGGCGCATCATACGCACGACCATATTGGTCACCACTTACACCGGGTCCTCTTCCTCTTCGCTTCTGCTCCATCACCTGCGAATCCCTCATCCGGTTAATGAGCACATCATCACGATCCAAACACAGACTTTGGACCAATTCTTTTATCTCCTCTTTTATCTCTTTCTTATCCCCTCTCCGTCGCTTCTTAATTTCGCTCATCCCTTCTTCCACTTCTTCTAATTTGTGCCTCACCTCTTTTATTCCCCGGTACGTCTCCTCAAGCTCGTCCTCCAAGGCTACCTTGACCGTTTCCATGTGCGTCCTCACCTGCCGGTCCTTCGTCTCCATTACCTCTATCACCTCGTCCAACCTCGTTGTCAGTCCCTCACGTACCATCTGACATTCCCTCTTCGTCGCTACCAAGTCATCTTTTAGTTCTTTCTGTGTCGCCTTTAAACCTCCTAATACCGCAGTGTTCCTTTGAACCTGCTCCACTAACTCCGTCTGTCCCACCGTCAGCTGCTCCACCTCCTGCGTCAGGTCCTCTATGCCCCCTTGTAACTTTACAGTCCCCTTTCTCACCTCCTTCTCCATGTGCTCCTTACAGTGCCTCACCTCCTCGCGCACTCCTCCGACCTCCTCACTCACTCCTCTTCTGATCTCCTCTCCCATCACTTGCATCTCCTGCCCAGATGCCACCCTCATCTGCTCCATTTCCTCCCTGTGAGCATCCAGTTTGGTTTCTACCCCCATTCTGACCCCCTCTATCTGCTGCTCCATTTGTTTAACTTCCCTTTCCGCTTGGTCCCTCATGTCCCTCAATTTGCCTTCCATACTGTTTTCTAACCCCTCTAACCCTTTTTGCATCCCTTCCATTTGATTCTCTTGAGCGGCCATTCTGTTTTCTACCCCCGTTAACCCATTCTTTACTTCTTTTATCCCGTTGTCTAACTCCTCAAAATTATTGTCTAACTTCTCAATTTTCTTGTCTAACTCCTCAAAATTATTGTCTAACTTCTCACTGGTACCCCTCGCTTCGTCCCTCATTACCCCCATTTGGTTTCCCATTACCCCCATTTGGCCCTCCAATCGCTCACCCTGAGCATCCATCCGGTTCCCCATTCTGTTTGCCATTTCTTCATTATTCTGGGCCATAAGGGCCTTCATTTGTATAAAAAAAAGGCCCCAATCCATCGGGGGCGCTGCCACGGTCGCTGGCGCGGTGATCAGCGAGGCGCCATTTTGCGCGCCCGCTTCTTCGTGCGTGACGGCGCTATTTTGCGAACCTGCCGCCCTCACTGCTTCGCTCTCCTCCTGTCCCTCATTTTGGTCCTGGATCGACCCTACCTCACTCTCCTTTACCGGACCCCAGCTGTCTTGATCCGCCATAGCGCGACTTTCAAAATTCGGTTTTTATTTTTTATTTTCGTAAAACAATTGAGATTTCGCCGTTATAATTTCGCGCGGGAAACGCGCTCCGAATCGATTCGGTCGAGCGCCGTACGCGCTCCGGCTCGATTTTCCCTCCCAAAATTTGGGCCTAACTAATTTAGTCCCGGGTTCGAATTCCACTCCTCGACACCAATTGTTACAGACACGACTTTGATGTTAAGGTGGGCCGAGCGGAATGGCCGTCGTGTCCGCACAAATTACCCGATTGTACTCGAACGTCGACGAAGCCGCGCTACGCTGGCTCAATAGGAAAGAGAAGACACCCGGCTGGGTTATAATGACACAATACGACACCAGGGGTTCAGTTCTCAAGACCTCCGGAGGAGGTTATATTAAGGCGGAAGGTTAGATTACAACTACAAGAGGTACATCATAGGAAGACAGGCACTTAGACACAACCTTATATTATTCCCGACAGACCACAGAGAAACAGGACAAAAACTGACTCACACGGGGATTGATGGCGAGGAAAGCGGGTATTCGATGGCCAGCACAAGGTGCACCTTGTGCTCAGGGACAGGATGGCGCGGCCCAAAAGATGCAGGAGGTCTCTCAGCGCTCGAGGTGGCGTCTTGTCGTCTCAAGCTGGGGGCGCATCTCTCGTCACGTCCGGCAAGCGGCTGCGTATATCCGGCGGGGAGTGACACGCCCTCGGCTCGTTAGCTCCGCCCAGATGGAATCGGTCCGCCCTTCTTATTGGGTGCGGGGGGGGTTTACCAGGCTCCGCCCTTGACGAGGAGCTGACAGCCAGCCCCTTCGTGGTAACCCCGTGGGGCGCATGGATAATGGCGGCTAACCGAGCCGGAGGGAGGACGCACACTCCCCGCGCGCGCCGTTGTTGTAGTTGTTGTTGTTGTTGTTGTAGCTGTAGTTGTTGTTGTTGTTGTTGTTGTAGATGTAGTTGTTGTTGTTGTTGTTGTTTGGGGAAGAAGATGGGAGGAGGTATGGGAAGGTCCTAAACTCACTACTGGTGCCATATAATCACATTCTGGTGCAACGAAGAGTCATAATTAATGGAAACGAGGCCTTAACTGACATAGATTAAGAATAACTAGGAAGATGTCCGAAAGTTGTCTACGTGTGGTGCGGTGGACCTGGGCACGACATTTAATGGGGGAATAAGGGGAAGGTCGGCTCTACTGATTGTTATTTACATGCAATGGGACTAGGGAATGGGGGACTGGGGAAAGTTGGGGAGTATTGGAGAAAATAGGGGAATATTTACAAGCGGATATGGAGGCCAAATTCCATATTCGCAACAATATCACATGCAAATCATCAAAATCTAAACAGTACATAGCGCCCGTTTTGAAAAAAGATTTAATTCTGCAAAACGGAAGCGGCCACTACACGTCTTTCTCAGTCGCACGTTTATGTGTGAAGAGTGTGCGCCGAATCTGTAACACGGAAGCGGCCGCTACACCTGTTTCTCAGTCGCTTTACACACGCTGCCATGTTACTTCGGAGCCGCACGTTTATATATAGTGGGGCGGCTTAGCCCAAATATTCAAAAGAATTGTGCATTTTGTGATACAAGCACCAAATTTGGCACAAATGTACATTAATATGTTGCGAACATTTTCAGATATTGGGCCACTTGAAATTCCGTAAAAAAAATTTTTCAAATTTTTTCAAATTTCGTAATTTCAAATTTTTCGGGTGACACCGTCACAATTTCGGTCTTCGAGGCCGGCCGATAGGCAAAGTGTGACCGGAAGGGACGAGGTTCTCCTGACCACGTGGCCCTCGATCTGGGAAGCGAGAGGCGTTCCATTAGTGGACGCGCCCCTCACGCCCGACTTTTGGGCGGCCCCGGCAGGCCGTTTGTTTTGACGTTCCGTGACAGGCCCCGCACCCCCACCTCCGGGCCGACCGGAAGCTTGTGCTGAGTACATCATACCTGAACAACTCAGTGAGGCAGAACACAGCAGTGCACACCAGGGTGACCCCTTCAGTGCATAAACCAATTAACCTGTCCACTGCAGGGCATATAGAAATGAAGTTATTTTCTGCATATAATAATAATATAAGTTCAGTTCTATATAACAATTTCTGTTATCACCACTACCACTACAACTACCACTACTACAAGCTTTGTCTGGAATTTTGTGGACTAACAGACAAACAGACATACAGACAAGCTGGGATCAAAACATTACCTCCTTCCACCATTGAGTGTAGAGGTAAACATCATGGAAATTATATCATGCCCTAGATTTAATTCATGCTTACCCGTGTATTTGCTTCACTGGTTCACAAGGTCTTTTGCATACATGTAATTCAGACTCTCGTCTTCATTGCTGACCACACAATGTTCGCAACATATTAATGTACATTTGTGCCAAATTTGGTGCTTGTATCACAAAATGCACAATTCTTTTGAATATTTGGGCTAAGCCGCCCCACTATATCGGCCGGCCTCGAAGACCGAAATTGTGACGGTGTCACCCGAAAAATTTGAAATTACGAAATTTGAAAAAATTTGAAAAAAAAAATTACGGAATTTCAAGTGGCCCAATATCTGAAAATGTTCGCAACATATTAATGTACATTTGTGCCAAATTTGGTGCTTGTATCACAAAATGCACAACAGGTTTGCTATGCTGCTACACTAATAGGAAGTGTTCGTCAGGAGTCGATCTACTCTCTCCTGGTATGTATAATAAACAGTATTTGTAGAATTTCAACAAAAGCCACATCACTGTTCATATCGGTAAATATTATTCCATCGTGTTTGGAAAAACTGGAAAATTGGAAAATTGGAAAACTTGGAAAACTTGGAAAAACAATAGAGCCAATTTTACTCCCAGGGGTCCCAGGAATACCCACCCAAAATATCGTTGCGATCGGTTGAGCCGTTTTTGCGGTATCTTCGAACGTATGGACGGACATTTGGTGAATTATAGTAAGATTATGTGTAGATCAGTGACAAAAAAAATCTCAATTTAATCAATTTTAAATTCAGGCTGTAACACAACAAAACGTGAAAAAGTGAAGGGGTGTGACTATTTTCTGAAGGCATTGTATGTGTGCACATGGTTGAGTATGCTATATTTTTTAGTCTTGCCCCAAAAGCAATGCGAGACTATTGCAATGCCCGTGTGTGTGCGTGTGTGTGTGTGTGTGTGTGTGTGCGTGTGCGTGTGTGTGTGTGTGTGTGTGTGTGTGTGTGTGTGTGTTTGTGTGTGTGTGTGTGTATGTGTCCATCCACATCCATATATATTTGCTTTAAAATGGTTTTCTCAGCCACCACAACAAAAAAATATAATGGAAACTTGCCATATGTCATCAACTCCCCATGGCATATATAGGGTGATAACGATGATGTCATCGGTGAAGTGGTATTCCCACCATAATTGGTTGTATTTAAATCCGCATCCAAAATTTTTTTCTCTGCAACCGCTTGTCTGATCGATGTGAAACTTTAAACACAGGAGGGATTCCCCATGGAGAATATTGTTACGTTTGTAGGGGTAGGCATGAAATACCTCAGAGGAAAGTTAGAATCATATAAATTAGCATACTCCGAGTGTTGTGAAGAAGAAGAACCCATCTCGCTTTACATAAGTAGGACGTCTGTCAGAGTAAGAGCGTTTGCATGTCGCCATAAGGGGCATGGCTTTGTGCTGATTAATTCTAGGGCTTAAATATTAATTCCCCAGTGTGTAATTTGCCTCGTGTGGTCTTCCCTTCGGTTTTATTACATTCGGCCAGTCAGGAAATTGAGGACTCAGTAAAACAACTATAACACCAGGACTTAGTCACTCACAGAGTCACAGCGCCGTCAGGGCTGACAGAAACAGCATTTGCCAATTGGCAAGGAAACCCCGGCATCATCTGAACATTCCCGAACAAAGACTAGACTCCACCCCCTGACGACTCGTAATGATGAGGCCATGCCCCGGGCCTTCATGATTGGTGGAGGCGCGATGGGATGATTGAGTAGTGCTCTATGATTGGACAGAGTCTGACATCTGCATGGAACATTCGAGAACTGAAGCAAGAAGACGCGGTCTCGCCATTTTGGTCCCTCTCTTTGTCCTGACATTCATCGAAGGCGGTCGCGCTCTCTCTCCTTTTGGTACTGGCGGTTGTTGGAGGCAGTCGCATTTTGCTCTCTTGGTCCTGACATTCGTTTGGGGCGGTCGCATCTCTCTTGTGTGCTGGATTTCAATGAGAACAGCTGCGTGCCTTTTGGTCTCATCTTGGTCTTGATCGTGGCGGTCGCTTGCTTGTTTTGCGTGGGAGGATGACGGGCGATTGTCTGTGTGCGCCGGAGAGATAATCAGAGCCGTGTTAGCAAAGAAGGATCCTGCCTGCTTGCCTCACGCCGGCAGCTGGCTGGGGGTGCGATTCCGCACCATCTTGTGCGTTTCCCACGCGGTGGTTCAAGGCAACGACCAGCAAGCCTTACCAGCCATTTCAGGACGCAAAACTGAGTGCTGTCCGATTATAAGCGCATTTTCTTTTATTTTATTTTCCCCTTGTTTGTATACGAGTCTGAATGGACGTCTCAATTCGGAATTTTAGTTTTTACCTCAGATTCATTTTTGTCTCTTGCATTTATTTTCATTAAATCCTTTATTTTTGCATTTCGTTCTTGTATTGTGAAGTTTGCTGTACCGCATTTGTGTTTGTGGGTTCGAATTAACCCAGTGTCGACCTTCCCGATTAGATAAGGCTTCGGGCCTTTCCCGCGCGTGCCAAAGACAATTTTTTTTTTTGTGTGTACAAGATCGAGGCTCGTTTAAGGGCTAACATTAATTACATAAAAACAAACTGACACATAAAAAAATATGATAAAGGGAGCGGGAGACAAGATGGGGAGAGAGTGGGAAGCACACAAGTACAACAGTAGAGAATAGGGACATCGGGGGATCTGTGGGAGGGAGAGGGCTTGGGGATGGGGGGCATGGGAAGGGTGGATGGGGCATGGAAAGGGGTGAGGGGCATGGGAATGGTGGGGGGGGGGAGGTAAAAAAAAAAAAACATATGGACACTGCTAGGACTTCCAGGAAAGAAATCGGTATTTCAAAAAAGTGGATCTGCGGGAGCTAGGCCGGAGAGGAGTCGGTAGAAGACAGAAATACCACCAACCTGCCTGCAGTGAGTAAGTGAAAGGCCCTCGGAGTGAGCTTCATCGCAGGGGATTCCAATGATTCTGAAAGCTTTGGTTTCAACAGCGTGAAGCCGAGCTAGGTGTGAGATAGGAGCACCAGCCCAGAGGGGAGAGCAGTATTCCATTGAGCTGCAGATGAAAGCCTTGTATGTGGTGAGGAGCTCAGGTGGGCCAAAGAAGGACTTTGCACGACAGAGGATGCCCAGTCGGCGACTGGCTTTTTTTCTTTTTCTTTTTTCCTTTTTTCACTTATTACATTTCCAGCTTGGAAATGTGGTTTTCCCTTGAAAGATCACGGCAGATAGTGAGACCCAAAAGCTTGAGTGAAAGAACTTCTTGGAGAGGATTGTTGAGAAAGTAGATGGGAGTGCTATCGAGTCGGTCTTTTCGGAGAGACATAGTGAGAGTGTGAGATTTGTTAGGATTGAAAGACATATTCCGCTTGTTTGACCAGTCTGTGATTTTGTCCCGGTCTGCAGAGAGTGAGGAGGCTGTAGACTGCCGATCTGAGAGATGAGATATGGAGCGGCAGAGAGTGGAGTCATCAGCAAAGAGATAGAGAGTATTTTCAAGAGAGTCGGAGAGATCAATGATGAAGACCAGAAAAAGCACAGGGCCCAGAACACTGCCTTGGGGAACTCCAGCCTGAACAGGAAGGGGAGATGAGAGAAATCCATTCAGGGCCACATGTTGACTACAAACAGAGAGGAAGTCCGCAAGCCATGCGTGGAGATTTCCATGGATACCATAGGAGAGTTTGGTGAGCAGAGCGGGGTGCCAGACCGTATCGAAGGCACGTGATATGTCAAGGGAGACAGCTCTAATTTCCTGTTTGACATTGAGGACCTCCATCCATTGTTGAGACAGCAGAAGCTGCATGTCCATAGTGGAGTGAACTGGTATGAAACCAAGTTGATGATCAGAGATCAAACCATTGGAGAAGAGGAAGAATTTGATATCCGAAACAATGATTGATTCCATGACTTTGCTGATAATTGGGAGCAGGCTGATTGGTCTGTAGTTGCAAGGATCTGTTTTTGCACCTTTTTTGTGTAAAGCGGTAATGTTTGCTGATTTCCAAGATGCTGGAAGATGACCTTGAGCAAAAGAGAGGGTGAAGAGATCAGAGAGGGGCTGCGAAAGAGCAGCAGAGCAGGATTTTAGGACCCGTGGGCTGATGCCGTCTGGTCCAGTTGCAGAATCAGAGTCAAGGATTGACAGAAACTTCTCCACCTTGTCAAGAGAGAATGACACAGAGTCCAGGAGCAGCTGCTACGACTGGGTATGGTGGGTACAGAGAGAGACGGGTTTGGGACACAAGATTTTGAGGCAAACACAGAGTTGAGGCAATCAGCTTTTTCACGTGCAGAGTCAGCTGTGTAGCTGTTTGAGCTAAGGGAGGGGATGGAAGGGGAAACAAACACCAGAAACAGATTTGACCAAACACCACCATGATATGGAAGAGGGCCACAGGTTTGAGAGTTCAGTCTTGAGAGTAGAGAGATATTGTTTCTTGGCTCTCCTGAGGGTGGACACACACTTGTTCCGGGCTTTGTGAAAGGAAATGAGATTGCCTTCCAGGAGGCGAAGGCAAGTTGTTTCAGGGCAACTGCCTCGCCACAAGATTCTGTGTACCTTGGACAGGAGGAAGGGTATGACAACTGAAGACGAGATGGGATAAATCTGTGCATGAGAGAGAGCAATTTAATTTGGAAGAATTTCCAGGATGAGTTGATGTCAGAGGCAGTAGAGATGGGAGACCAGTCCAGATGATTTATGGCTGCTTGAAGACCGTGCCAGTCAGCCTGAGTGAAATGCCAGACTCATCGACGCTGAGGGGGCTCTCTGAGAATGGCCAGAGGCATAACCACTTTAACAAGCATATGGTTGGATGAACCGATTGGAGCCGAAGAAGAGCAGCAGACATTTGCAGGGAAGTTTGTCATAATCAAGTCTAGAAGAGAAGATGCTCCGTTGACTGAGATCCGGGTCGGGAAATTGACAGATTGTGTCAGTCCCAGTGAGTCGCAGAAGTCCTTTGCTGAGGAGCCATGGCTGGTGAGAGAGGTACCCACACCCAGATAGCTGGCATGATGATGGTTGAAATCACCACATATGAGGAAGATAGAGTTGGGATGAGTAGATAGAAGTTTGTCCATGTTATCAGACAGCGAGATGTAAATGGAGTCATCAATGTTTGGTGGACGATACAACACACATATGAACAAAAGGTGGGAGCAAAGGGTAAGCCGTAACCAGATGTACTCCTGGGGGTGAGGTGGAGAGAGGGCAGTGCAGGGAGAGTGAGGAAGAGAGTTTTTGATAAAGATAGCAACCCCACATCCAGGACGAGGCTCAGGTCTATCATACCGGAGGAGGGAGTAACCAGATAGAGATATTAAGGAATCAGAGACATCTTGAAGGAGAAACGTTTCTGTTAAGCAGATCAAGTCTGGTTTGTCAGAAGCAACCTGTATGGAGAGATCAATCATGTTTGAGCGAAGGCCCTGGATGTTTGAGGACCATACCATTAAGGAAGAAGAAGGGGGAGCATCGGATACAGGACAGGGGAGGGGAGGGGTACGGTAAGATGAGGAAGAGGAGGAGGAGGTAGGGAGAGCTGTTGATCGTGTGTCAGAGATTTCAGAAGAGCTAGGAGATAGGGAAGGATGAGGAGGACAAAAGGTTTGATGGTGATTGGGTGAGGCACAGTGAGGTGTTGTTTGAGTGGGGGAAGAGCAAGGAAGAAGATTGGAAGAAATGGAGGTGAGAGTTGGAAGGGAGAGGAAGCGGGGAGGATGCTTTGAGGAGGAGGGGAGAGAGGGGAGAATTGGAGAAAAAATTTTTTACGGGGAGGGGGGGTGGAGTTTTGAGGGGGAGGGGTGAGGGGGGAATTTAGAAGGGGTGGGGTGAGGGGGGAGTTTGGGAGGGGAGGAGTGAGGGGGGAGTTTAGGAGGGGATGAGTGAGGGGGGACTTTGGGAGGGGCAAGGGGGGAGATTTGAAAGGGGATTGGTGAGGGGGGAGTTTTGGAGGGGAGGGGTGAGTTCGGATTTTAGAAAGTGTTGGATGATTAATGGAAAATGAACATTTATTGCAAAATGAGTTACTTGTGATTTTCGAGTCAGAGATCCATTTGAAAACGTTGGAGGAGGGGTGGAATGCAGGTGAGTTTAGGGAATGTAGGAAGGAGGAACTATAAGAGATTGAATTTTTATTTGAAATGAAGAGATATGGTGAGCAAATCGAAAGCAACCATTTAAAGAAGAAGAAGAAATGTGTGTTATAATATACAACAGAATACAACACTTCAGGGGAACGTTTAAACATTTTTTAACTAAACTTTTTTTTTTCAACACCTAAAAAACATTTAACATTTAAATTCGGCCAAGGTTCGAAATACGCCTCGGAGTTAAACTCGTTTCGGTCATTCGTCCTCTTGGGGTGTTGACCCCGGGGACACGACAATATTTTGTTGCCAACTCTGACATCAAAGGTCACATGGTATGTTAATCATGTTGGATTAAACAAAAAAACTTGAACAACATTTTCTCCGAAACTGCCTAAGGAAAAAAATTGAAACTTGGCATATGTCATCAACTCCCCATGGGATATATGAGGTGATAAAAATGATGTCACCAGTGAAGTGGTATTCCAGCCATAATTTTTATCTGAAAAATCTGAATCTTCATATATCTGATCTATGATCTGATGTGAGTGAATTATTAAATTCATGGTTTTCATAACCCATGCCAAGAAACTGTGTGACATGATAAGGTGCATGGATGATACAGGTATATGGGCCATATTAGTAGCGTGTTCAGTTAATGATGGTATTTTTGTTCAGAATCAAAGCACAAGGTGCAAGTATGCGCTCTATGAGTTTTTATTATTATTTTATTTTGAATACAGAGTCAAGGCTCATTGGTGACTGTCAACATGGCTTCATGCCAGGAAAATAATGTGATACACAGTTACTTTAGGTGCTGGAAGAATGGAAAAGGTTACTAGATGAGAGGAAACCAATATACTTGTATGTGCTCTACCTAGATTTGATAGCGTCTCCCATGAATGACTCCTTGGTAAGCTAGAAGTTTATGGAGTAACAGGAAAGGAAAGACCCTAATATGGATAAGAGCCTTCTCTATAGTCTGATAAGTGGATGGAACATGTCCTTCAATACTGGAAAATCTCAGTCGCATCCTATTGCTCTGGCATGATCATCAAATTAACTCAGATGTACAGTCCTGGCCAACAATATTGGCACCCTTGCACTTTGACAGCGATTACAGCTTTGAGTCTTCTTGGGTATGTCTGTATCAGCTTTGCACATCTGGATTTGGGGAGTTTCTCCCATTCATCATTGTAGATTTCCTCAAGCTCTGTCAAGTTGGATGGGGAGCGTTGGTGAACAGTAATCTTTAAGTCTTTCCACACATTCTCAATGGGATTCAAGTCTAGACTTTGGCTGTGTTCAAGTCTGAATTTCACGTTCTTGTTCTGAAGCCATTCCAGTGTTACTCTGGCTGTATGCTTGGAGTGATTGTCTTGTTGGAAGGTAAATATTCGCCACAGTCTGAGGTCTTTTTCACTCTAAAGCAGGACTCTGGAGCAGTCCTTGCACTTTTCAAATAATGCACCATTTCTTTCAGAAAATTGTTGAAATTTAAAAATATTTTGGTGTCCTCATATGTATTTCTTTGGTTTGCAGTGGAACAAAACAAAAAGCTGAAAAACTTACTAAATCTTAGCTTATTCCACACAGAAATCCTAAAATGGCCCAGACAATATTATTGGCACCTTTTAAAAGTTGTTACAAATCACAAGATTTCAAGCAGGTGATTCTCCTTTACTTTGGAATTGAACTCACCTATGGTGAGTTGCATGAGCATGGAGAATAGAAAGAAAACCAGAGAATTGTCTGAGGAGGTCAGACACAAAAATGTAGCCAAGCATGGACAATCTCAAGGCTGCAAGTTCATCTCCAGATTTGGAATTTGCAAAAAAGCATCTTAACGATACTGCAGGCATGTGGAGAAACATTTTGTGGTGAGACCAGAAAAAAATTAAACTTTTTGTCTCAATTCAAAGCGTTACGCCTCGCGCAAACTGAACACTGCACATCATCCTGTCAACACCACCCCTAGTGTCAAACATGGTGGTGGCAGCATCATGCTATGGGGCTGCTTTTCATCAGCAGGGGCTGGCAAACTTGACAGGATAGAAGGGACAATGGATGGTGCAAACTACAGGGGAATCCTTAATGAAAACCTACTCAAGTCAGCCATGAATCTGAAACTGGGTCAGAGATTATTCAAATTTCATCAGGACAATGATCCGAAGCACAAATCTAAAGCCATACTGGAATGGCTGACTAATAAAAAAACAAATGTTCTTGAGTGGCCCAGTCAACGTCCTGACTTGAACCCAATTGACCATTTATGGTGAGACTTGAAGATTGCAGTCCATCGACGATCCCCATACAACTTGGCAGAGCGAGAGCAATTTTCACATAAATAATGGGCAAAGATTTCAACATCTCACCGTGCAAACCTGGTAGAGACATACCCCCAAAAAACTCGTAGCAAACATTGCTGCAAAAGGTGCCTCCACCAAGCACTGACTTAAGGGGCTGAGTATTTTTGCAACCAGTTAATTTAGATCTTTCCATGATTTCTGCAGGTATTCCTGACATGTTACCTCCTTAAACTACAGCAGTGCTTAGTTTGATCTCTTCTGTTAGGAATAAAAAAGTTCATTTGGATTAATTGTTTCTACATAATTCATCTAAACGTGGCATTTCATTGGTAGGGAGTGAAATTCATGGTAGGGAGTGAATACTTTTGCAGGCCACTGTGTTATGGATCAGATGCATATATGGTTAAACAGTTTATATTGTGACGTTTCTGGTTTCTAGGGGGTAAGCGAGTCACTTTCATCGTGCAACTGTAGTTATTTCGTAGTGTTTTGTTCAGGTAAGTGTCCGGTGGACATGCAAGCAGATATATGCTGCGAGTGTATAGATACAGTCACGTGAAAAAGTAAGTACACCCCATGTCAAGTTTTGACTTTTTCAACATATTTCAACATACAGCTATTTGATCTTCATTTCAACAATATTGATAGATAAAGGTGATATAATATAACAAATATCATGAAACATTTAGATTTTGTAGTCCATTGTATAATTTAAATAAACATAAATGCAAATTTCGCATGTGGAAAAAGTAAGTACACCCTTGGCTCTAATAGGTGGGATT
The DNA here is from genome assembly GCF_964187855.1 of Myxine glutinosa. Lineage (NCBI taxonomy): Eukaryota > Metazoa > Chordata > Myxini > Myxiniformes > Myxinidae > Myxine > Myxine glutinosa. The sequence continues at coordinate 151,896,590 of NC_136268.1, forward strand.
GCCCCCTTTGGCAGAAACAACCTCAAGTAGGTGTTTCTTATAGCTGTCTACCAGTCTCTGACATCGACTGGGAGAAATTTTTGCCCACTCCTCCATGCAGAATTCTTTCAGCTGTGCGATGTTTGAGGGGTTTCTTGCATGCACAGCTCGTTTCAAATCCCCCCACAACATCTCGATGGGATTTAGATCCGGGCTTTGACTTGGCCATTCCAGAACCCTCCATTTCTTTCTTTTCAGCCATTCCTTGGTGGATTTACTGGTATGTTTAGGGTCATTGTCATGTTGCAAGGTCCACCTTCGGTTGAGCTTCAACTTTCTGACAGATGGCCTCACATTATCCTCAAGCACCCTCTGGTACAATGAAGAATTCATAGTGGATTCTATGATGGTGAGCTGCCCAGGCCCTGATGCAGCAAAGCTGTCCCAAACCATAATATTTCCACCACCATGCTTTACAGTTGGTATCAGGTTCTTGTGTTCAAATGCTGTCTTTGGTTTTCGCCAAACATGTCTTCTGGTACTGTGGCCAAATAGCTCTACCTTTGACTCATCTGTCCAGAGCACATTGCTCCAGAAGTGCTGGTCTTTGCCTCGGTGTTCATTGGCAAACTTTAGTCTTGCCCTGATGTTCTTTCTGGACAGCAAAGGTTTCCTCCTAGCACATGTCCCATGTCGATCAAATTTGTACAGCCTCTTTCTAATGGTAGAGAGAGAGAGAGAAAGAGAGAGAGAGAGAGAGAGAGATAGAGAGAGAAAGAGAAAGAGAAAGAGAAAGAGAAAGAGAAAGAGAAAGAGAAAGAGAGAAGAGAGGGTCATCAGCCAGCTGTCCAGTCTGCTTGAGTCTAGAGCAGTCTGGATTCTTATTCGTCTGCCATTTCCCTTTTGTTCTTTTACGCCAATCACTTTTGTTCTTACACATATTTCACTTTCATTCCCTCTTGCGCCTTTCACCCTCTCACACCTTGCATTCTGGTCGCTGCACTCGAGTAATCTGGCTTTGTTGCGGGACCCCTTCACCTCGCCGATGCCGCCTGGTCCCGACAAAATCTGCGCTGAGTTTGCCCCGTGAATGCACACTTCACTGGGCACGTGGAGAGGCACGGCGCATTGGCAGTACATAGAGAGGGACCAGAGTGGAGCGTGCGGGTCTGGACCAGCAGAAAATTTGTGCCAGAACTATTGGGTGGCACTAGCTCAACCGATCTAGTACAAGGTGTTCAGGGGCTCAATTAATCCCCATCTTCTTTCTATTTCTCTCCATCTTGCCCCTTACCCATCTCTCCCTTCCATGTCGGATGCATAATTGGCACCAATGTTAATGTTAAAGTGATAAGTGACAGTATGAGGCATCCGATGGCGCAGATGTTATTTTAGGCCTTCGGGGACAAGTGGGAATGTCTACATGCCCTGTAAATACTTGCTTTGAACCTCCTTTGTAAATGCGTGCATTGGTTATTAAAACCCTGTTTAGCAATAATTTGTGTCCTGACTTCTCCTATCTGTTTTTATGGCGGCGTAAGGAGTTATCCGGAGGCGACGTCCATCACTATATATATGCTGTGGAAGTAGCGCCACCTTTGGTGGTATTCGGTATTACACATTGTCTGTCCATCTTATGACATGGATTATGATACAGGGTTTTCCAAAAAGACCCGGACAACTTTGATTGTTAACATATTTAGAACCATAAATGATACAACAATTCCCTTTGGTTTGTACGGTACAGAAACTCATACAGTTTTGTGCACTCCATCAATACACTTCAATGTGAGCTCCGTTTGTCACGCAGAGGACATCAAGGCAGTACACGAGTAATTGCCAAGTTCGGCTCAGCATGTTTGTATCCACCAGTGCGCATACAGCTGTGATCTGAGAACGAAGATCAGGCAGGTTTGCCACCTTAGTGTTGCAGACAATATCTTTGACAAACACGCACAGAAAAAAATCAACGAGGGTTATGTCTGGTGATCGTGGGGGCCAGGCGGTTGGTCCGTCTCGGCCAATCCAGCAACCTGGAAATTTTTTAATGCAGGACGGCTCAAACAACTAAGGCCCAATGAGGGAGAGCACCGTCCTGTTGAAAAATATCGGGTTACAGGTCTTCAATATGTGGGAAGGTGAATATTTCGAACATGTTCATGTAAATTGTTGAAGTCACTGTATCCTCTGTAAAGAAAAAGGGATGCACCAAGTGGTCATTGAGAAGGCCACACCACACATTGACCTTTGGACTATCGCCTATGTGTTCAATGAGCATGTGGTGGTTTTCAGAGCCCCAGATCCTCACATTGCACTGGTTGACCTTCCCTGATACATCAAAGCAAGCTTCGTCTGTGATCATGACCTTTTTCAGATTATATTCATCATCCTCGATGTGACTGAGCATTTCCCAAGGCAAACACCTTGCGTTTGGGTCCATCATTTGGTCTGAGCTCCTGCAGAATCTGCACCTTATAGACATAAAACTTCAGTATTTTTTGCAAAATCCTGTGTATAATGTTGGTTGCTCGTCACAGTTCACTGGATGCACGTCGGATTGCTTTTATGGAACTTTGTTGAAATGATTCACACACTCGTTCAACATCTGCTGCACTTGTGCGTGGTCGACCAGTACTTTTATGCAAAATTATGTTTTCGACAACTTCCAGTCTCCTTAAACCTCTTGTACCACTCTCTGAGACTAGTCCAAGATGGCGGATTCCTTCCATACCTTGTACGGAAATTACACTGAACTTGCGTGTCAGGTCTCCTCTTGATGAACCATTCGATGCCCTCGCTCTCTCCTGTGCAGCTGCCATTTTCTTTTACATAAAACCACCAGACCTAAAAATAAAGAAAACGTTATAAGTTTCTGTATCATATAAAACAAAGGGTATTGTTGTATAATTTGTGGTACTAAATATATTAACAACCAAAGTTGCCCAGGTCTTTTTGGAACACTCTGTATTTTGTGATTAATAAACTTTCTTTCTAAAATGACAAAAATTATAAGTGCTTTTCGAATAATGTGTCACAGCACATTGCCCACTGAAGGTGGACCGAGTAGGGTACTCCCACCCAGTAAGGGTGCTCCTGCCCGGGAGTGCCCGCTAGTACAGAGTATTGCAGAATTTCGTATGATGTTTGGAGATTGTTACAAAGTATTCAATGTTGAGTTAGAGCTGGAGGTTTTGCATTCCCATGCCAGCTTTATTCTCTTTACGAGTTTGCTTTTAATGTCAAGATTGCATGGGCTGGGTTGTTCACCTGAGATACCTGTGACCTACCACCTGTCTCTAGATGTCCAGTCCGTATCTATAGGGGCTTGTGCTGTATTGAAGGGTTTTTTTGGTAAGACTTTTGTCCCATGTTTTTGTGGTGTTTACCCCTTGTAGCATTTCTTCTTCTGACCAATTGTTTTTTAATTGAATCGTCAATTTTCTCTTTCATCATTCAAACGATCAATCAACCGTTTTTTATTTCCCATATATAGCACTCCTCATTTAAAAAGAAATCTTAATGAGCTTTACAAAAAAGAAACGGTACGACTAATAATAATAATGATAAATAATAATAATGAAAATTTGAAACAATTATTGCGATGTCTTCTGTAATTTCTTTTTTCTACTGTTTTTATGTTATTGGTGTTATTTTAATCTCGTACAATCTTTATGTTGGCTGAGTGTTTTTTTAATCTTTACATATTTTTTTTGTGTACAAAGTTGAGGCTCGTATAAGAGCTAAGTTAATCCTCCACCTTGTGTTATGGCTGTATTTTATTCTCCAAGTCCATTTGCCATATTATATGATGCATAAAATTGTCCATTCATCCTAATGTCCAATTAGTCTTCTCATTTGGGATCATTTTCATTTTTGTCATTTTGGGGGGGGGGGGGGGGGGGGGCGGTCATTTTTCTATTTATGATCTCTTGCTTGTTGTTGTGTGGCTTCATTGTGCTCTTATGTTGCTTACTTTTTCTTTTTTATATATCTGAATGTGGGATAACAGAATAGACTTTCTGTTTTAATGCTCTCTCTCCAATTTCGGTGATCATATTGCTATCTTATTTGGTCCTTGAAATGTTTCTTACTTCCAGATGCTCCTCATCCTTGATTGTTGGAATAAGCACGGCAGTTTAGGATGGTTTTATTCTCCTCTTCACCCCAGCTTTGTAATACAATACCTCTTCTGTTCTTCAAAAGTGCAGTTTATGGTGTTCTTCTTGAGACAGGTAGCACTACCTTTCCATTTTGCTCCAGAGTACAGCTCTGGCTCACATTGAGGTTGAGGGAGGCCTTGTTCACGCTAGAGAAGTAATATTTCAGGTGCATGCTCGGGCACTCGAGGTGGTTGCACAGTTGAATGTACTATAAGGTATGAGGGGTCTGTATCCCTTTAAGACTCATTTTCAAGTTTATTTGTTGAGATACTCCTTCTATTATGGGAATCTCACCTTCATTTTGGGAGCATAGATGTGTTGGCAACCAGCCATGCAGTTTTCCTAGCAAGACCCTTACCTGGGTCCCTGGCTGCTACATGGTCACTGATGACACTCAGGTGAGTCGTTCACGGAACGCAGAAATACCCAAACGTCTGTGCGCTTGTTAGCTGGCTGCTTCTTGCTAACGCTTTTCATTGTTCATTATATTATTTGTGTTCACATAATGTGGTCACACATGGACCATTCTACTTTGGTTACACTAACCCAATATTTTGGTTAGTATTGTTCATGTTCTTATGGAACACCAAATAAGCCAATAGCTATTCCAATAAATATTTAAAAAAGAAATTTTGTTGAGCCACAGTACAATTTTCATGTAATAAATGTGGAATATGTGATTTATATAATTTCTTATTTAACCCTCCTTCGTAACCTCCTTCGAAAAAAGAATCCACCTTTTTCAAATTCCATTTTCTTTCCTGAAAGTTGTTGTAGTGTCCATCTTGTTTATCCTGTGTACCCCACCCCAACCCTCTCCCTTCCACAGATCTCCTGATGTCCCTATTCTCTACTGTTGTTGTGCTTCCCTCTCTCCTGTTGTTGTGCCTCCCTCTCTCCTCCTCTTGTCTCCCGCTCCCTTTATTATATGTTATATGTCTTAGCTCTTATATGAGCCTCGACTTGGTATACAAAAAAAAATCATGTATTTCCAATATCCAATCATTTGGTAAGTCAATAACAAAAACATCATATTGATTAAAAATATGATTAAAAAACATTTAAAAAAAATTGTGAATGTATTTAAATGTTTTTTAAAACGTCATCAAAAAAACACATTATTAATGTATTTAATTTTCTTCAAGATGCCTAAGTTGAATGGATAAACCAGATTTTTCAGTTCAGGAAAAAAAAAAGTTGTCTGGTTATAAATGTAGGCATTTTTTCTTTACAGAAAATTGATCATCACAGCAAAATAGACCAGAACAACCCCATCCCAATCCAGCATCATGGCAAATCAGCCGATAAGGCAAGTACACAGCAAGACATTCCACATGAAATACAAGGACATAAAATGTCATAGCTCCAGTGCTTTTAGTAATCCTACTGTACAGAGTTCAAGGCCACCAGTTGGCCATCTTTGGTTGAATTACAAAACAAAATGTTCTGCATATGTATACTCTCATGTATTGTCTTTGTGCCAAGTTTGAACAAAATCGGTCCATGCATGTCTAAAAAAATGGTTGGGGACACTTTTAAGCAACAAAATGGCTGCCATTTGGGCATCTGGGACCTGCTCGCGAAACAAAATGGCGTGCATATGTAAGCCATCATTCGTTATCTGTGTGCCAAGTTTGAGCAAGATCGGTAAATGCATGTCCGATAAATGGTTGAGGATGTTTTCAATATCGGATTTTTTTTACAACAAAAATGGCCGCCAGTCTACCAGTCGGCCATCTTTGATCAAATCGCAAAATAAAGTGAGGTGCACGTGTATGCCATCATATACTGTGCTTGTGCCAAGTTTGAACAAATTTAGTCCATACATGTTCAAGGAATGGTTGGAGACATGTTTAAGTAGCAAAATTGCCGCTGGTCAGCCATCTTGGATTTGATCTCGAAAAAAATTGACGTGCATATGTAAGCCAACATTCATTATCTGTGTGCAAAGTTTGAATAACATCGGTATATGCATGTTCGAGAAATGGTTGAGGACGTGTTCAACATCGGGTTTTTATGCCTCCATCCCCAAAGGTGGCTGGAGGCTTTATGTTTTCGGGGTGTCCGTCCATCCGTATGTCCGTCCGTCCGTCCGTATGTCTGTCCGTCCGTCCGTACAGACTAAACCTCGTTTTTCTCAGCAACCACATGTCCGATTGAGACAAAACTTTCAGGGTAGGAGTGACACCCATGCAGAATGTTTTTATGATAATTGTAATGTCATAGGTCATGTGGTATGGCAGCCATCTTGGATTAAATGCAAATAGTTAGAAAATTATTTCGCAGAAACTGCTGAATGGAAAAATTTGAAACTTGGCACATTGTCAAATACTCCCAATGGGGAACAAAACCAGGATAATGATGACATCATAGGTGAAGTGGTATACCAGCCAAAAATGATTTCATCGAATTCCTTATCCTAAAAATCTGAAATTGCATGCACAAGATCTATGACACATTTCTATTGAAATATTAAATTTATGATATCATAGTTCACATGGTTTGGCAGCCATATTGGATTTAACCAAAAACCCTAAAAAAACATCTTCTACCAAACCACCATATTGATTGTCTCAAAACTTTACGTGTGTCATTGACTAGGCCTGGCGATTAAAAGATGACCACGAAAACGTCAATGGTCACATGGTGTGGCAGCCATATTGAATTGAAGGAAAATATTAAATAACTATATCTCTGAAACCGCTTACACTATCGATGTAAAATTTTACAAATAACATCTAACACCATTGTTGCATATCTTACTATAATTCACCAAATGTCCGTCTGTCTGTCTGTCTGTCTGTCTGTCCGTTCGAAGGTACCGTAAAAACTGCTGAAATGATCGCAACGATATTTTGGGTGGTTAATCCTGGGATCTCCAGGAGTAAAATAGGCTATTTAGTTTTCCCAATTTCAGCTTTGGTCTCCAGCATTCTCAGGTTTGGACTCTCGCATAACATTCGCGTTCGCATAACGTTCATTGTGACGATGATTTCATTGCGACGATGTTGTTTTCCCGGGTGCCGCACAAACGGCTGCACAGATCGCTGCACATCTGCACCGATCGAACTCGGTGACCTCGGACAAAGACCTTTTATAAGGACATGGGTTGAATCCCTGCTTGAGAGAATTCCATCCCCCTCCCCGTCATCACGGCCGTCTCTCCAACTTACAATCCCACGAGATATGCGGAAAGGACGACCCAAAACCAATATAAACATCATTAAACATCATTCGTATATAAACATCATTAAAAGTAAATAATGACCTCGGCCAAAGTTCAAACGACATTTAATCTCAACATGAGAGAATTCCACATAGCTATTTGGGTGGTGAATACGCTAACAGATCGCTGTCTCCATTGATCTTGCCAAGACCGTAACAGCTATCGGCTCAAAATCCTTTTAACTGTTTATTTGGTAGTTTTTACAATGAAGGAAACATTAACAACGTTGTTAAAAGTTTATTTTGTGATCAATTTGTGATTGGAGATATATTGTTTGGAATGAAAAAAGAGATATCGAGTTCAAGTGAATGACGACATGCCGTGATGGTTTCTACTTTCTGAACGTGAAATTCACGGATCGCCATATGCAGATTCACCACGGACCCACGATCGATGTTTCTATACGTGAACGTACCCGTTTGTTTGCGAACGGGTACGTTTTTCATGGAAGTCCTTCACGAACTTGCTGTCCATGTCTGACGTGTGACTGAAGGTGCTACAGGAATGTGGAATTTATTGGTTTCATGCTTTAGCATTCGCCATATCTGCATTGCCTGTTTGCTTCTGGCCTCCCACCCGTGCGTAGCACGGTTATCTCCCTAGTAGTTTGAAAATGATGATTGCGTAGGTCACGCGGTTTGGCAGCTATCTTGGATAGAAAAACGAACCTTATCCGATCAACACGAAACTTCACAAACGTGATCCCCTACCCATACATATGCAGAGTGTACATATTTACATGTTATATGTCACGTAGTGTGGCAGCCATATTAGCTTGATAGCCGATAATTTTTAAAACTCCCTTCTCTGAAACCGCTTCATAGATCGATGTGAAACCTGTCATGGCTGGTGAAAGTGTGATACTTGAAAACAGCTGAACGGATTTGAAAAAAAAAATTGTTTATTTTTAGGACAGTGAACGAGGGCATCTACGTGTTGTGGGACTACGCGGAGGCATATTGGCGACACAGTCGCATTGCTCTAGTTTACATCTAAAATGGCCACCAGTCGGCCATCTTTGATCGCATCGTAAAACAAAATGATGTGCATATGTATACCATCATGTATTGTCTTTGTGCCAAGTATGAACAAAATCAGTCCATAGAACTCCGTTTTGGACCAAGTCCAACGGAGGCTAGTAATATACCTGGTATTATTAAGGAGTATAAATGAGTACACCAAGCTGTTGGTTTATCATTAAGGGCTATCCAATTGCGGTCACACATATACAGTACATATTATGTTACTGAATGAAATGTAAAATTCACTGGAATGGAGCTGGTCATCTATTTGTCAAATTCTGCAATAATTACCTCCGCCACCAAAGGTGGATGGAGGTTATGTTTTCACCCCTGTCTGTCTGTCTGTCTGTTTGTCTGTCCGTTTGTGAACAAGATATCTCAAAACGTTGTGGACGGATTCAGACAAAATTTGGCAGAGAGATAGTAACTGTGACAAGGACGAAATGATTAGATTTTGGTGAAGGTCCGGATTCGGATCCGGCTACTAGAATTTTAAAAGTGATTCTTCACCATTGGGAGATTGGGCCAAAAACGATACATGGCAGGATATCTCAAAAAGTTGTGGATGGATTTGGACTAAACTTGCTGGACCGGTTGGGTGTCTGACAAAGACATATAAATTCGATTTTGGTGAAGATCTGAATGTGGATTCGGATATGAATGTTATTCAATTTTTAAGTGATTCTTCATCATTGGGAGATGGGGCTGAAACCAACATATAGCAGTATATCTCAAAAGGTTATGGATGGATTTGGACGAAACTTGTTGGGCAGGTTATGCGTGTGACAAGGAAGAATCGATTCGATTTTGGTGAAGATCCGGATCCGGATCCAGCTAGTAGAATTTTAAAGTGATTCTTCACCATTGAGTGATATGGCCAAAAATCATATATATAGCAGGATAGATATCTCAAAAGGTTGTGAACGGATTTGGACGAAACTTGGTGGAGAGGTTAGGTGTGTGAAAAGGACTAATCGTTTCGATTTTGGTGAAGATGTGTACTGTATATGTGACCCCCTGTGCTGTCTTTCCCTCGTGGTCCCCCTGTGCTGTCTTTCCCTCGCGGTCCCCCTGTGTTGTCTTTCCCTCGTGGTTCCCCTGTACTGTCTTTCCCTCGCGGTCCCCCTGTGCTGTCTTTCCCTCGTGGTTCCCCTGTACTGTCTTTCCCTCGCGGTCCCCCTGTGTTGTCTTTCCCTCGTGGTTCCCCTGTACTGTCTTTCCCTCGCGGTCCCCCTGTGTTGTCTTTCCCTCGTGGTTCCCCTGTACTGTCTTTCCCTCGCGGTCCCCCTGTGTTGTCTTTCCCTCGTGGTTCCCCTGTACTGTCTTTCCCTCGTAGTTCCCCTGTACTGTCTTTCCCTCGCGGTCCCCCTGTGTTGTCTTTCCCTCGTGGTTCCCCTGTACTGTCTTTCCCTCGCGGTCCCCCTGTACTGTCTTTCCCTTGCGGTCCCTCTGTACTGTCTTTTCCTCATGGTCCCCCTGTACTGTCTTTCCCTTGCGGTCCCCCTGTACTGTCTTTTCCTCATGGTCCCCCTGTGCTGTCTTTCCCTCGCGGTTGTCAGCTCTTTCACGAGCCTCGATTCAGTATACAAAAAAAAAAAAAAAAAAAAAAGATCTGAATATGGATTCGGCTACAATAATTATTTAATTTTTAAGTGATTCTTCACCATTGAGAGATAGGGTAAAAAGCGATATATAACATGATATTTTAAAAAGTTATGGACGAGTTATGAATAAACTTGGTGAACAAGCCGGTTAGATTTTGGTTCAGGTCCGAATCCAGATCCGGCCTATCAGTGGGATACAAAACGTAAACTGTTCACCAGGCGTAGGTATGCTCTCTACTGAGTGCCGTTCTCGGTGAATATTGTAAGTGACTACCTTACTTAATATCACATGCAAAAAAAACTTTTTGTTTTTCTAAAATATATACTTTGCCTTAAATTTGTATTAATTACAGTAATATTCTTACATGTATTTGAAATGTCCGTGGCCCACACTAATGTAAACACAAAAAACTGGATACAGAAAGCAAATAACGATGATAGAATAGCATATGTGTAAAATTAAAATCGATTCTATGAAAGCCGTTTGTTTGGCTGTCTGTGTGTGCGTCTGTGTGTCGCCACTTTTCTCAGAGATGGCTGAATGGATCTTCGTCAAACTTTCAGGGCTTCATCAGTGAGTGCCGTGGAGTGTTTTAAGCAAAAATAAAAAATGCTCATGACAAAAAAAAAGCAAAAAAAAAAGCATCATGAAACCATTGTTCAGACCGCTTTCCCTTCGCAGGGGTCTTAAGCCACCATTTTGTATTGCCATGCTCAAAAATTCATTGCTTTTGTTATGTGCTCCTCCCCAACCCCCTGGTCACGGTGTACCTCCGAGCCCCGAGAGGAGTCACGGCAGAAAAATGTGTTATTCTGTATGTCAAAGATCAATGGTGAAGCCACACCAATTGCTACCAACAAACAAATATTGTATTAAGATCACACAAGAATAACAGTACAACAATAATAGTAATCAAAAGTACAATCAATATATATCCTATGATGGTACCATCAGTTTCGTAATATATAACTCACTGTGCTCCAAGTGAGTGAAACAAGAACATTCCCAATGTCTCTTTCCCGGCTTCAAACCAACGTTGATTCCGGTTTCAAGCCAAAGTCGATCCCGGCTTCAAGCCAAAGTCAATCCGCTCCAGCGATCGTCAGAACGATGTCTAATCGAGACCAGAATCCCGTTCAGATGGCAGTCACAGTCACGCGGCCAAAGCTGCGCAAAGGCGCCCTCCAGGCGACTGGGAAATCCAAAGGCGCCCTTCAGGCGACTGGGAAATCACACCCTCGGGTATGGACGTTTCACGGCTCACAGTCGGCGAACCGCAAATTAACCTTCAAAATCCACGTTACACACACACACACCAGATAAACGTCTGAATGCGGTGAAAACGGCTGAAGCGAAGCAAAGACCTTGCGCGATGCGCAAAGCACGCAAGTCAAAATGGCCGATGGCCCGTTCTCGAGGCGTAACGGCCCTCTGAGGATTCTCTCCGGAATCGACCGCAAAACCTGTCACGCAGGTTGATCTGTCACAGCGATAACAACTCTGTCGCAGGAATCCCTTTCCTGGGAAACCCAAAAGTTCGCTAGTGACCTCCGTTCGCTAGCGTTGGCTCAAAACCTCAATGCCGCTCGGCTTCTTCTTGTCCGATTCACTCGCTCCGCCTTCTTTTTCTCCTCTTCCTCTTCTTCTTCGTCGTCCGGTTCCGGTTTCATTTAAAACATTAACTTTTTTACCTTTTGAAAATAGCAATGTCTATTTCCCTCAACCGACAACAATAATAGTACATGGAATCAAAAATGTTTACAGTGGATGAAAACCACAACAACGGAAGTGACGAATCCGTAACACTTCCCCCCCTCAAGAAAGAAAGTTTTAACATAGTGAAAACTTTCTTTGCTGGCAAAAACTCTTTTAACAAACAAAAGTAAAACTCACACCCAAATCATCAATTCCCGTGAGCAACGATAATTAATATTTCCCAAAATAAAGCAACAACACTTCCCAAACAACCTACAGAAATTTCCAAAGTTCGTTCACTCTGGACAATGCATCAGCAACGACATTTTGTCTCTGCCCGTTACATGCTCAATTTCCAAGTTGAACTCCTGCAAAGCCAAACTCCATCTCATCAACCCCTGATTGTTATTTTTCATTTTTTGAATGAAGGTTAAGGAGTTGTTATCAAAAATCCAAAGCAAAGCAAATCTATAGCACTTTTTTAAGGAGGTCGAGCTGAGAGCCAGGTTTCATGGTGGTTGGGTGGTGAGACCGGGAAGTATTCTCTGCATGGATGCATTTAGGAACGTGTTCACGGGTTAATCCGTGTAGGAATCTTGGCTCGGCTGCTCCTGAGCACTCAGTGCTTCCAACGCTTCTCTTGATCATAAAAATCATAATCACAGTTGTAGAGTCGGGTGCTGTAGTCACGTGAGTAGTGGTCCCCATCTCGGCGACTACCGTAATAGTCATCCCGTCAAGAGTTGCCAAAACTGCGCTGCTGCTGCTGGGAGCCTCCGTAGTAATCACGACTGCGGCCGCCACCAAAACTACTACTCCCACTCCGGGAGCCATAGCCACCCCTGAAACTACCTCCACGTTTTCCTCCTCTGTAGCCCCCTCGACGCCCATGGCCTGCCTTCTCTACTGTTATGGTCCGACCATCCAAATCCTTGCCATTCAAATCCTTTTCTGCATCTTTGGCATCGTTTGTGTTTTCAAACGTGACAAAGCCAAACCCTCTCGACTTTTGCATCACCCTGTCTTTTATCAGCAGCACTTCCAAGAGTGGTCCATATTTGCCAAAGATAGAGTCCAGAACATCTTCACTTGTGTCAAAGTTCAGACCACCTACAAAGAGCTTGCCAACATTGCCTCCATCCATGACTTGTGTGTGCTGACACTTAGTTTCAGGGTACTCGCCAACAAGTGCCTGTGCAAAGCGTGACGTTAGTACCTTCTTCTCTTCAGAGCGCTTCCTACCCATAGCACGAGTCGCGGCACAGGATGGAAAGATACCCGGAATCTCCTGCTCTAACTGTGCAGTGTTATTTTCCATACTGGGCTTTTCAACAAACATCGGATTACCAGAAACTCAGGAAGAGTGGCTTGTAAACCTACGGTGACTGGTCCTGACACTAAATCAGACTTCAAATGGATGACATGAAGTGGAGCTTTAACATAGCCACCAACCCCCTGTAAAAGAACACTAACACCAGTTGCGGTCTTCTCTGACAATTGTCTGACTTCTCTGACAATTTTATTTTTCCTCGGGTAACCAATCCAAGGCTACCTCTGTCCATGTTCCTTGTCCCACCAGAGATTCTACCACCAATGTCTGCATCTCTGCTTTCTTCATATGAGCTCGGACCTCCAAGTTAAAATGTTTGGCCAATATCAAGAGTTCCAATCTTTTTAACGCTTGGAACTGTGCCTCATTAGGGGACGCCGCAAACTTTTCTGCATCAAACACCATGGTGACTATCAGTTAACACCTGTTAACCTTCACACAAATCTTTTTCCAATTTTTTGGACAAATTTGGGAATGTTAGAAAATTCCAAATTTGGGAATTTTGGGAATGTTAGGGAATTCTATCCCGGGTGAGGATGTTCGGGAATTCTATCCCGGACGAATGTTATTAGGGAATTTAATCCCGGACGAGGATGTTAGGGAATTTAATCAGCAAAGACGAGCCCCCAATTTCAATTTGGGCCAATCCCGGACGAGAACCCCAATTTCTCGGACGAGCCCCCAATTTCTCGGACGAGCCCCCAATTTCAATTTGGGCCAATTTTGGATGAGGACCCCAATTTCTATCCAATTCTATCCTCTGACGAGCCCGCAATTTCTCGGACGAGCCCCCCAATTTCTGTTACGTGCTCCTCCCCAACCCCCTGGTCACAGTGTTCCTCCGAGCCTCCAGAGGAGTCACGGCAGAAAAATGTGTTATTCTGTATGTCAAAGATCAATGGTGAAGCCACACCAATTGTTACCAACAAACAAATATTGTATTAAGATCACACAAGAATAACAGTACAACAATAATAGTAATCAAAAGTACAATCAATATATATCCTATGATGGTACCATCAGTTTCGTAATATATAACTCACTGTGCTCCAAGTGAGTGAAACAAGAACATTCCCAATGTCTCTTTCCCGGCTTCAAACCAACGTTGATTCCGGTTTCAAGCCAAAGTCGATCCCGGCTTCAAGCCAAAGTTGATCCGCTCCAGCGATCGTCAGAACGATGTCTGATCGAGACCAGAATCCCGTTCGGATGACAGTCACAGTCACGTGGCCAAAGCTGCGCATAGGCACCCTCCAGGCGACTGGGAAATCCAAAGGCGCCCTCCAGGCGACTGGGAAATCACACCCTCGGGTATGGACGTTTCACGGCTCACAGTCGGCGAACCGCAAATTAACCTTCAAAATCCACGTTACACACACACACACCAGATAAACGTCTGAATGCGGTGAAAACGGCTGAAGCGAAGCAAAGACCTTGCGCGATGCGCAAAGAGCGCGAGTCAAAATGGCCGACGGCCCGTTCTCGAGGCGTAACGGCCCTCTGAGGATTCTCTCCGGTATCAACCGCAAAACCTGTCACGCAGGTTAATCTGTCACAGCGATAACAACTCTGTCGCAGGAATCCCTTTCCTGGGAAACCCAAAAGTTCGCTAGTGAACTCCGTTCGCTAGCGTTGGCTCAAAACCTCAACGCCGCTCGGCTTCTTCTTGTCCGACTAACTCGCTCCGCCTCTTTTTCTCCTCTTCCTCTTCTTCTTCGTCGTCCGGTTCCGGTTTCATTTAAAACATTAACTTTTTTACCTTTTGAAAATAGCAATATCTATTTCCCTCAACCGACAACAATAATAGTACATGGAATCAAAAATGTTTACAGTGGATGAAAACCACAACAACGGAAGTGACGAATCCGTAACACTTTGGAACTACCATGTACTCTCACGGACTAATTAAAGTATATAATCAAAATCTGTCTTTGGATTTGAGGATCGCAGTTCACAGATTAAATAAGTTGCAAAATCTGGGGTAAAATCTGAAACTTTGAAGAGATTAGCGATTGTTATAATGAAGCGTATTTAATAACTAAGCCGTCCTCCATAGTTACAGAAGAAAATGTGAAATTGTCAAACATTAAACTTTTACTACTGTTTGGAGAATTATATTGAGTAAAGAAAAGATTAAGGATTAAGCCAAAAGTGTGCAACGAAAATATATAATTAATCAGTGGAATCACCGTGAAGGCTCCAGCAACCACGGCTGGATTCTCTATGGGGAAATCTCTGGAATTAGGAAGGCAAAATAAAAGATCAAATTAAAAGAATGATTGACATAATGCGATTAGAATGAGTAAAGCAATGGGACAAGTGAACTACGAGTTCAAGAGAGCATTGAAAATATTGTAATAATATTTTAATTCATTTAATCTTTGAAAAGTTTCCACTCAATTTTTGAGGAGATGCTGCCCCCACCCCTCCTTCCTTGCTCTTCCCTAACTTTCCTCGCTCTTCCCCCTCTCCTCACTCCCCTCCTCTCTCTTGTCCCCCCCCCCCCCCCTTCTCCTCACAAACCGTCCCTCCCGGAGTGTATAGCGATGTGTGGTGAGGCGTAGCTCTCTGCCTCTTCCTTGCTCTCCTCGCTCCCCTCCCCTTCCTTGCTCACCCCTCATTCCTTACTCCCACATTCCTAGCTCCCTCTTCCTTTCCCCCATATCCTCACTCTCTGCTCCTCTTTCCTCGCACCCTCCACCCCCATCTCTTCCCCCTCCTCTCTCTCCCCTCCCCTCTCTGCCTCTTCCCCTCCACTCTCTCTTTCCTTCTCCCTCTCACCCTCCCTCCCTCTCTTTCTCGCTCACATCCCCCTCCTTGCAACCCTCCCTCCCAGAATGTATAACGATGTGTGGTGAGTCGTCGCTTCCACCCCCCCCCCCTTCCTCACTCTCCCACCTTCCTTTCTCTCCCCTCGCTTCCCCGCTCTCCCACCTTCCTTTCTCTCCCCTCGCTTCCTCACTTTCCCACCTTCCTTTCTCTCCCACCTTCCTTTCTCTCCCCCGTTTCCTTGCTCTCCCACCTTCCTTTCTCCCCTCCCACCTTCCTTTCTCCCCAACCCCCCCCCCTCTTCCTTGCTCCCCCACCTTTCTTTCTCATACACTGCTTCCTTTCTCTCCCCCCCGCCTCCTTGCTCTCTCCCCGCTTCCTTGCTCTCTCCCTGCTTCCTTTCTCTCCCCCCCCCCCCCCCCCTTCTTCATCCCCACCCTTCCTCACTCTCCCACCTTCCTTTCTCTTCCCCCGCTTCCTTGCTCTCTCCCCGCCTCCTTTCTCTCCCTCCCCCCACCCCCTTCTTCACCCCCACCCTTCCTCACTCTCCCACCTTCCTTGCTCTCCCCCCTCTCTCTCCACCCCTTCTCCCTCCCCCTCTCTTTCTCTCGCTCCCACCCCCCTACTCGCACTCCCTTCCTCCCAGATTGTATAGCAACATGTGGTAAGGCATCGTCCTGCACCCCTTCCTCGCTTCCCCTTTTCTTAGCCCCCATCTTTTCTCCCCCACCACTCCTGCTCCCCTTCCCTCCTCTCTCTCTCCCATCCCCTCTCCCCACTCTACCCTTTCCTCTCCTCACTCCCCCACCCCTCCTCGCTCCCCCCTCTTTCTCCCTACCCTCCTCTCTTAGTATTCCCATCAGCTGAGCGACGGGTAGTATTTGCTTGTGTACAATATGTCATCGATGATTTATTGTGCCCTTCTTCGGAGGTATGGATGGGTTCGCCTTCAAAATGCCCTGCGGTCTTCTTTAGCTCTAGTCACATGACTACAGGTTACTATTCTATTTGATCAACATGATTATCTCACTGAGGGTTTTTTATACAGTCGAGGCTCTTGGAGGAGCTGAGGCATAAAACATATCAGGACATAACAGAACAAAATAAACAACAGAAGGAGAGGGGAGAAATACATGGATAAGCAGGGTTGAGGGACAAAATAGAGAGAGGACTTCAAAAATAAGGGATATGAGGAAGAATGAGGATGGATAGGGGGACGATGAGGACACAGAGAAATATAATAACAAGGGTTATATAAAGAGCATATCTTATGAAATTCTGATTGTGAAAACAATCAAAGTAACAATCTGAACAGGAATTTGAAAAATATAGAATACTGTATAAATATATAAAGTAAGATACCAGTAGTAAATACTGTTTTTAAAAGTGCTCTCATAACATAATAATCAGATATGATCTATCCCATGACCCTGAAGATAATTGAGGTTTTTATTTTTATCTGTTGATGTAAAATTTAATGTATAATTATTATTATTTTTTTTTAATGGAAAAAGTACAAAGTTTTGGTTTTTGTTTGAACTCTTGGCAGTGAAACTCACTTATTCTTTTTTCTCCTATTTCCTCAGCTTGCCGGCCAAGTTGATAAACGGTGGAATTGCAGGGCTGATTGGTGTAACATGTGTGTTCCCCATCGATCTGGCAAAGACACGCTTACAAAACCAGCAAGAGGGCCAGCGCTTATACCGCAATATGTATGTATGCTCAGTGTGTGTAAATATATGTCGCACAGCATGGCTGAAAACATGTGGTGATTTCATTACGAAGGAGTAGGAAATTGTAATCTATCTATAATTCCAGTAATCTCTGTGTGTATGTTTGTATGTTTGTATGTTTGTATGTTTGTATGTTTGTATGTTTGTATGTCTGTATGTCTGTGACCGCTGTTTCTCGACAACCACGGGTCCGATATACTTGAAACTTGCCAGGTATATTGCTGGGGACCCGAGGATGTGCCTTTTCAAGGTTTCATATTAATCGGAGAAGTAGTTACCGAGCTATGTCCAAAAAACGATTCAACCAATCAGAGAGCAGCGAGCTATCACGTGTGCCGAACGTGGCGAACAGACTCTGCCTCGGACGGCACATTTGAGAGCGTATTCATTTATTTCACGTTGGAAAACTATGTTGCCGTTAAACTATGTTTTAAAACTAATTAAAACTAATTTGCGATTCATCGTAACTGCGATTTGCGACCTTCCGGACAGTGAAGACTGCACTTCCGGCAGCCAATCACAGAACGCGTTATTGCGTAGGCGTGGCCGATGTGAGAGCGAGCCGAGCCGAGCGCGTGCGCCATTACGGTTCGTAATTCGATTTCTTCCGGAGAAAATAATAATTTCTCGATTTCTTATGCGCATTATTTCTCCCAATTCAGTCAGAGCGAAGGGCGGAAGCGAAGAGCGTTGTTTTTTTTGTTTACGGGCGTACGGGCGTACGGGCGGGGTAGAGCGTACGGGTTGCGTTATTTATTTTTTTTGGCAAGGAACGGGCACCCACGTACGGGCATGCCCTAGTCTATCTATAATGCCAGTAATCTCTGTGTGTATGTTTGTTTGTCTGTGACCGCTGTTTCTCGACAACCACGGGTCCGATATACTTTAAACTTGCCAGGTATATTGCTGGGGACCCGAGGATGTGCCTTTTCAAGGTTTCATATTAATCGGACAAGTAGTTACCGAGCTATGTCCAAAAAACGATTCAACCAATCAGAGAGCAGTGAGCTATCACGTGTGCCGAACGTGGCGAACAGACTCTGCCTCGGACGGCACATTTGAGAGCGTATTCATTTATTTCACGTTGGCAAACTATGTTGGCGTTAAACTATGTTTTAAAACTAATTAAAACTAATTTGCGATTCTTTCGCTTTCCTGCGCGTTTGTGCACGCTATGGCGATTTCTTTACCAAACTCCGCAAGCCGTTCGCTTTGGACCAAACCATTTCATGTAAATAGAGGGGGGGGATTGTCACCGTACTCGCAAGCCGTTCGCTTTGGACCAAACCATTTCATGTAAATAGAGGGGGGGGATTGTCACCGTACTCGCAAGCCGTTCGCTTTGGACCAAACCATTTCATGTAAATAGAGGGGGGGGATATAATTTTAGATATATATATAGTACGGGCATGCCCTAGTGAAAGGAAATTGTAAAAAATATATAAATGTAAGTTGGAGAAAAATAACCATAAGGTCTCTTGACTCAAATCATGACGAAACAACAACAACAACAATAATAAACCATAAACCATTATGAGATTTCCCCAAAATTAAGGGCCTGTAGCGGTCCCCGCTGAATGTACACAATCGCCTTGCACCTGCCAGGACGCGGCCAGGGCGCGATCGCCATGCCGGGCTCGTCCGGACGGGCCCAGACGCGCCTCTCCTGGGCATGCCTGGACTCGCTGTTCCCGGGCACGCCCGAACCTCCCGGGCACGCCCGGTCTCGTCTTTCCCGGGCATGCCCGCTCTCGCCTTTCCAGGGCTTGCCCAGAGCGCCCGGGCACGCCCAGCCTCGACTTGCCAGGCCGCGTCCAGGACGCCCGGGCATGTCCAGACTCGCCTTTCCAGGGCTCGCCCAGAGCGTCCGGGCATGCCCGCTCTCGCCTTTCCAGGGCTCGCCCAGAGCGTTCGGGCACGCCCAGCCTCGACTTGCCAGGCCGCATCCAGGACGCCCCGGCATGTCCAGACTCGCCTTTCCAGGGCTCGCCCAGAGCGTCCGGGCATGCCCGCTCTCGCCTTTCCAGGGCTCGCCCAGAGCGCTCGGGCACGCCCAGCCTCGACTTGCCAGGCCGCGTCCAGGACGCCCGGGCATGTCCAGACTCGCCTTTCCAGGACTCGCCCTTGACACCCGGGCATGCCCGGTCTCGGTTTTCCCGGGCAAACGCCCGGGCATAAATGTGTATATATATTGCTGCCCGATAAACGGGCTTTTCAGAATACCTGAGCTGTTTTGTTTCAATAAAGCAACTCGGACGAATTCCGTCTTTGGTCGCGTCAATTCTTTCGACTCGCGTTGGAGCGCAGCTCCTTCACTGGTGATCTACCGACATGGACACGGCAGTGACTCTTAAACTGCCTACCTTCTGGGAGGCTCACGCGGCTGTTTGGTTCGCCCAGGCGGACTCCCAGTTCACCCTGCGAGGCATCACCGCGGACGACACCCGCTTCCACCACGTCGTGGCAGCGCTCGGTTCCGCCACCGCGGCCCGCGCCCTGAGCCTCCTCGAGCACCCGCCGGCTGCTGACAAGTATGACGTGCTGAAGACGCTCCTCCTCGACGCTTTCACCCTCTCACCGGCGGCACGCGCACGGCGCCTGCTCGACCTGCCCGAGCTCGGCGACACGCGCCCGTCCGAGCGCATGGACTATATGCTCTCGTTGCTCGTTGAGCACTCTCTGGATTTTCTGTTCCGTGAGCTGTTCCTTCGCCAGCTGCCTCACCCGGTACGCCTCGCCCTGGCTGGCACGTCGATCACCGATCCCCGCGCCCTCGCCAGGGAAGCCGATAAGATCTCCTCGGCGGGCCAACACATCGGCGCGGCTACCTGGAGCCTGCCGCCGTCCGAGGCGACGCCCACGACGCCCGAGCGCCCTGCGCGGTTGGAGGCCGAACTGCCGGTGCAACTGGCGGCCGCCACGCCGCGCCGACCGCTTCTGACACAACGGCCGGGGCCTCCACCTGACCAGGCGTGGTGTTATTACCACGCCAGGTTCGGCCACAAGGCTCGGACGTGCCGACCCCCGTGCACTTTCGGCAAGTCGGGAAACGGCCGGGCCGGCGTTCATTCCCAGCCATGAGCGCCGGCCACTCGGGCAACTTGCTTTTTATTCGGGACAAAGCGTCCGGGCGGCGTTTCCTTTGTGACACCGGCGCCCAACTGAGCGTCATACCCGCCTCCGAGCAGGACAGGCGGGACGCCGTTGTGCGGCCCCTCTTTGGTCGCTGCTAATGGCTCGGCCATACGCATTTTCGGCCCGCGCGACGTCACCCTCTGCTTCGGCAGCCAGCGCTTTCAGTGGACCTTTGTGACCGCCTGCGTCCCCATGGCTTTGCTGGGCGCCGACTTCCTCTGCGCGCACGGGCTGCTGGTCGACGTCAAACGTCGTCGCCTTGTCAACGCCGAGACCTTCAGCTCCCTGGCGTGCACGATGAGCAGCTCCACGCCGACCGAACTGGCGTGTGCCCTCCCGACGGCGAACGAGTTCGCTCGCCTGCTCGCGGAATTCCCGGCCCTCACGCGGCCGACGTTTTCGGCCGTCGCAGTGCGGCATGGGATCGAGCACCACATACCCACTATGGGCCCGCCGGTCTACGCCAGGGCCCGCCGCCTCGACCCGGCCAAGCTCGCCGTGGCAAAGGCCGAGTTCGACGCGTTGGAGCACCTCGGCATCGTGCGGCGCTCCAATAGCGTGTGGGCCTCACCACTGCACATCGTGCCAAAGCCGGGGGGCGGATGGTGCCCGTGTGGTGACTACCGCCGCCTCAACGACGCTACCACCCCTGACAGGTACCCGATCCCGCACATCCAGGACTTTTCCGCCCGTTTGGCAGGACGGGTCATATTTTCCAAAATTGAACTGATACGGGGATACCACCAGGTACCTGTCCGGGCGGCCGACGTCCCGAAGACGGCCGTCATCACGCCGTTCGGCCTGTTCGAATTTTTGAGGATGCCGTTTGGCCTCAAGAACGCGGCCCAGGCGTTCCAGCGCTTAATGGACGGCGTGCTGCGCGACCTGCCATTTCTTTTCGTCTATCTGGACGACATCCTCGTCGCCAGCAAGTCCCGCGCTGAGCACCTCCTCCACCTCCGAACACTGTTCGGTCGCCTCAGCGAGCACGGCTTAATTGTCAACCCGGCCAAATGCCACTTCGGCACGACGACCGTTGACTTTTTGGGCCACCGCATCACCAAGACCGGGGCCGTGCCGCTGCCGACCAAGGTCGAGGCCATCACCACGTTCCCACGTCCCCGTTCCATCAAGGCCCTACAAGAGTTCCTCGGCATGGTGAATTTTTATCACCGATTCGTGCCCCGCGCTGCTCAGCTCATGCGGCCCCTTTACGAGGCCCTCCGGGGCAAGCCGGCCAAGCATGACATCGTTTGGTCCGCGGCCATGGACGCGGCCTTCGCGAGTGCAAAACGGGCCCTCGCCGACGCAACGCTGCTGGCTCACCCGGTGCTCAACGCGCCCATCGCCCTCACTACGGACGCCTCCAACTATGCGGTGGGCGCCGTCCATGAACAATGGGTGGACGGGGTTTGGCACCCACTTGCTTTTTTCAGCCGGCAGCTCCGGCCGAACGAGTTAAAATACAGCACGTTCGACCGCGAGCTGCTCGGTCTATTCCTGGCCTTTCGCCATTTCCGACACCTCCTGGAGGGCCGCCCGTTCACGGCTTTCGTCGACCACCAGCCGTTGGTCTACGCAATGGCCAAAGTCACGGAGCCGTGGTCGGCCTGCCAGCAGCACCACCTCTCCGCCGTGTCGGAATTCACCACGGACATCCGGCACGTCGCCGGCAAAGACAACGCCGTACGCCGTGGCCGACTGTCTTTCTCGGGCCAGCGCGAACGCGGTCCACCTCGGCGTGGACTTCGCGCTCATGGCGGCCGACCAGACCACCGACACCTCGGTGCAGGCCCTCCGGGCGGCGGACACGGACCTCCCGCCTGGCCGACATCCCCTTCGCGGGCACCGTCCTGCTCTGCGACGTCTCCCAGGGCCAGCCTCACCCCATCGTGCCCGTTTCCTGGCAGCGCCGCATCTTCGCCTCCATCCACGGCCTTTCTCACCCGGGCCGGAAAGCTTCTCAGAAGCTGGTGTCGGCGTGTTTCGTCTGGCACGGCCTGCGACGGAACGTCCGCGACTGGGCCAACGCCTGCACGGCCTGCCAGCGGGCCAAGGTCCACCGCCACACCCAGGCCCCGCTAGCACCTTTCACCGTGCCTGCACGGCGTTTCGACCACGTCCACGTGGACCTGGTGGGTCCCCTGCCCCCATCGCGGGGGTTCACCCACCTGCTCACCATGGTGGACAGGACCACCAGGTGGCCGGAGGCCGTGCCCCTCACCTCCACCACCACCGCCGACGTGGCGCAGGCATTCATCGCCACCTGGGTCGCGCGCTTCGGCGCATCGGCGGACATCTCGTCCGACCGCGGCCCACAGTTCACGTCCGAACTTTGGGGCGCGGTCGCCCGCTCGTTGGGGGTCACGCTGCACCGCACCACAGCCTACAACCCCCAAGCCAACGGGTTGTGCGAGCAGTTTCACTGCTCCATGAAGGCCGCAATCATGGCCGGCCTTCAGGACGACGGTTGGACCGACCGGCTGCCGTGGGTCCTTTTGGGCCTCCGCACGGCCCCCAAGGAGGACCTCCGGGCGTCCGCCACCGAGCTCGTCTACGGCCAGCCGCTCCGCGTCCCGGGCGAGTTCGTGCCCGACGCTACCAGTCCCTGGTCCGCCGCACACCAGCGCTCGGACCTCCAGGAGGCCGCCCGCCGATTTGCCCCCGTGCCAACGTCCCGCCACGGTGGCCCCCAGTCCTACGTCCCCCCGGCGCTTCGCACAGCGGAGTACGTCTTTGTGCGTCATGACACGCACCGGGGGCCACTCCGGCCGCCGTACGACGGGCCCTTCCGGGTCCTACGACGGGGCGACAAGTCCTTCGTCGTCGACGTCGGCGGCCGGTCGGACCGGATCTCTGTGGACCGCCTCAAACCGGCGCACGTGGACGTCGACCGACCACCACGGTTGGCCCTTCCTCCGCGGCGAGGCCGCCCCCCGTCTACAGTTCCCCCCGCTCGACCACCCACCACCGGATCGGACCCCCCCCCCCCCCCCACGACCCTCCAGGGGTCGCTTCGGCCGGGTCATCCGGACCCCCCTTAAATTGACCCTGCCGGTGCAGGTCGATTCTGGAGGGGCGTGTGTAGCGGTTCCCGCTGAATGTACACAATCGCCTTGCACCTGCCAGGACGTGGCCAGGGCGCGATCGCCATGCCGGGCTCGTCCGGACGGGCCCAGACGCCCGAACCTCCCGGGCACACCCGGTCTCGTCTTTCCCGGGCATGCCCGCTCTCGCCTTTCCAGGGCTCGCCCAGAGCGCCTGGGCACGCCCAGCCTCGACTTGCCAGGCCGCGTCCAGGACGCCCGGGCATGTCCAGACTCGCCTTTCCAGGGCTCGCCCAGAGCGTCCGGGCATGCCCGCTCTCGCCTTTCCAGGGCTCGCCCAGAGCGCTCGGGCACGCCCAGCCTCGACTTGCCAGGCCGCGTCCAGGACGCCCAGGCATGTCCAGACTCGCCTTTCCAGGACTCGCCCTTGACACCCGGGCATGCCCGGTCTCGGTTTTCCCGGGCAAACGCCCGGGCATAAATGTGTATATATATTGCTGCCCGATAAACGGGCTTTTCAGAATACCTGAGCTGTTTTGTTTCAATAAAGCAACTCGGACGAATTCCGTCTTTGGTCGCGTCAATTCTTTCGACTCGCGTTGGAGCGCAGCTCCTTCAGGCCTCCACTTTACACGAGATCAAAGAAGATGACAGACACATCGGAAGTCAAGATACCGTAATCCAAGACCAATAATAAATTTAATATTTTCTATACATGTAAGACTCATGGAAGAGCTGTCAAGGAAATCATGCATGCACACATGGAGACAGAGACATTAGATGGCACGGGATAAAATAAAAACAAGACAAGCAACCATCGACATTGGGGGAAGTACTAACTTCCAGCGCACTCTGGGTGCTGGGGTGCTGGGTGAGTCCATCTTGTGACGTCACTTTTCTCTCCACAGTCAGTATGACAAACAAGGAGAAATAGCTCGCATCTCTCTCCATCGGATTTGTTTATCCTTTAAGATTCCTCCTGATGCTGAGAATCATGCGCGGAATCAGCACGTACCGTTTTTGAAGTCTGTTTTTACTTTGCCAGGCTGATGATCAAGCTGCCAACGTAACAATCTCAGAGGGGAATCTCCCAACATAATGCCACATCAGGTTCAAACTGTTATTCATTCTATGGGTTAACTATTCATGTTTACGACCCATGCATATTCAGCAGATAAATATTTGTTTTCTCTTCTCTTGCTATGACTGACATGTCTTTCTTTATATGCAGGATGGACTGCCTTTTCAAAACGATACGTTCAGATGGATATTTTGGCATGTACCGAGGTAAGGAGGGTTATTTCTTTCAAAAGGTATGCCCATCTTGTTTTCCTCATGGATATTCCAGATCAATACAGAGCTGTCAAATCTGTTATTCAACTTACAATATCATCAGCCTTTATAGAATTGGTGATTGAGGTGTATGACAGTGCTTGGAGACTTCTGAACAGGAATTTGAAAAATATAGAATACTGCATAAATACAGTCACGTGAAAAAGTAAGTGCACCCCATGTAAAGTTTTGACTTTTTCAACATATTTCAACATACAGCTATTTGATCTTCATTTCAACAATATTGATAGATAAAGGTGATATAATATAACAAATATCATGAAATATTTACATTTTGTAGTCCATTGTATAATTTAAATAAACATAAATGCAAATTTCGCATGTGGAAAAAGTAAGTACACCCTTGGCTCTAATAGGTGGTATTGTCCCCTTTGGTAGAAACAACCTCAAGTAGGCGTATCTTATAATTGTCTACCAGTCTCTGACATCGACTGGGAGAAACTTTTGCCCACTCCTCCATGCAGAATTCTTTCAGCTGTGCGATGTTTGAGGGGTTTCTTGCATGCACAGCTCGTTTCAAATCCCCCCACAACATCTCGATGGGATTTAGATCCGGGCTTTGACTTGGCCATTCCAGAACCCTCCATTCCTTTCTTTTCAGCCATTCCTTGGTGGATTTACAGGTATGTTTATGGTCATTGTCATGTTGCAAGGTCCACCTTCGGTTGAGCTTCAACTTTCCGAAAGATGGCCTCACATTATCCTCAAGCACCCAATGGTACAATGAAGAATTCATAGTGGATGCTATGATGGTGAGCTGCCCAGGCCCTGATGCAGCAAAGCTGTCCCAAACCATAATATTTCCACCACCATGCTTTACAGTTGGTATCAGGTTCTTGTGTTCAAATGCTGTCTTTGGTTTTCGTCAAACATGTCTTCTGGTACTGTGGCCAAATAGCTCTACCATTGACTCATCTGTCCAGAGCACATTGTTCCAGAAGTGCTGGTCTTTGCCTCGGTGTTCATTGGCAAACTTTAGTCTTGCCCTGATGTTCTTTCTGGACAGCAAAGGTTTCCTCCTGGCACACCTCCCATGTAGATCAAATTAGTGCAGCCTCTTTCTAATGGTAGACTCGTGCACTTTGACATCAACATTGGCAAGAGCTACCTGTAGGTCCCGTGATGACATTCTGGGGTTCTTAGAGACTTCTTTCAGCATCTTGCAGTTTGCTCTCGGGCTGAACTTGCTGGGGCGGCCTGGCCTGAACAAGTTGGCAGTTGTTTGGAATCTTCTCCACTTGTAGATGATCTTCCGGACAGTCGAATGATTGATTTCAAATTGTTTGCAGATCTTTTTAAATCCCTTCCCAGACTCGTAGGCATCTATAACCTTCTTTCTGAAGTCCTCAGAGAGCTCTTTTGATCTAGGCATGGTGACGCCGCACACTTCAACAACAAAGAGCAAACCAAACTAAATGTCTGAGGTTTATATAAGACAGGTTCCTCCAAGATCCTCTCTAACGATGTTCTAATCATTTGCACCTGAGCTGGTGCACCTGATTCTAATTTTAGGTATTTGAAGTAGTGATAAATGTATGGGTGTACTTACTTTTTCCACATTTCTCCACTGCCACACTCCACACTTTCCACACTCCACACTCCACACTGCCACATTCCACACTTTCCCCCCCCCCCCCCCCCCTCCTCTTCCCACGCCTCCTGCCCCCAAGCCCTCTCCCTCCCACACTTCTCCCTGCTCTCAAATGTTGTGGTTGTGTGCTTCCCCTTCTCTCCCCATCTTGTCTTCCGCTCCCTCTTTTGTATATTTTGTTTGTCTGGTTGATTTGTTTGTGAAATAAATGTTAGCTCTTTCACGAGCCTCGATTCAGTATACAAAAAAAAAAAAATGTTAAATTTGCATTTGTTTATTTAAATTATACAATGGACTACAAAATGTGAATGTTTCATGATATTTGTTATGTTATATCACCTTTATCTATCAATATTGTTGAAATGAAGATCAAATAGCTGTATGTTGAAATATGTTGAAAAAGTCAAAAATTTACATGGGGTGTACTTCCTTTTTCACGTGACTGTATATGAAGTAAGATACCAGTAGTAATACTGTTTTTAAAAGTGCTCTCAAAACAAATAAATAATCAGATATGATCTGATCTGTCCCATGACCTTGAAGATAGTTGAGGTGCCTTGTAAGAATTTTTATGAGAAAAAAACACCCTGTGAATATATACAGTGGAATAGATACAGTAGAATAGATACAGTAGAATATATACAGTAGAATAGATACTGGAGATGAGATACTGGAGATGAGATATGTCATGTATGAAGCTGCAAATATTCACCGTTGTATCCCTACACCGTGACCGTGGGTTTATTTCCGTTTTTCCGGAAGTTACGGCCCAGCTCGGATGGCGCTGCGGTAAATCGGGCCTGTATCGGGAGAGTCAATGAACGTGTGCTACAATCGATCGTAAGTCTGTCGAGATACCTTACATGGCGACGAGGATAAACATCTAGACCATGACTTCTTTCGGCCATATCGATGAATTCGACCCTCATGAGGGAGATTTTGACGTATTCTGAGCAGTTGTCTTTCTACTTCGAGGCGAACGACATCGCGACCGAAGCCCGGATGAAGGCCGTCTTCTTGTCCGTTTGCGGGGGTGAGACGTTCACACTCGTTAAAAACCTGATTCGTCCTCGGACAATCCAGGAGCTCACGTATGCAGAGCTCAAGGCCGCTTTGAAGGAACATTGTAATCCATCTCCTTCAGTCATCCTGTGTCGGTTTAATTTTTACATGTGCAGACAGCATCAAGGTCAGTCGATCGCAGACTTCATTGCACACCTCAAAAAACTGTCACATCTGTGTGAGTTTGGGGACACGATTGATGACATGCTCCGTGATTTGCTGGTGGTTGGCATGTCCGATGACCGCACTCGTAGTCGCCTGCTTGCTGAGAGAAGACTGATGTTCCAAAATGCCAGGGACACCGCCATTTCCATGGAAAGTGCTGAACGCAACGCTACAAGCATCGGTGCCACTCGCTCGTCTGGTACCAGCCCTGCTGTGAATCGGTGGATCATGATCAGCCAAAAGGAGGGGGAGGGGGGAGCTGGAGGGGGGAGGGGGAAGGGGGAGGGGGATGGGGAGGGTGGGGAAGGGGGAGGGGGAGGGGGGAGAGGGGTGGGGGAGGTGGGGAGGGGGAGGGGGAGGGGGAAGGGGTAGGGGGGAGTGGGAAAAGGGAGGGGGAGGGGGAAAAGGGAGGGGGAGGGGGAAAAAGGGAGGGGGAGGGGAGGACGGAAGCTCTGACGCTTGGAAGCTCGGAGGACGGGGGCATCTGCTTCTGCTGCTAATCCCTCCCCCTCCCCCTCCTCCCTCGCACAAATTACACCGTGAAGGCCCAATGGCCATGTCTATGCCACAAATCAAGTACGTGAGCGAGTCGGACGCACTGAATTGAAAATATATAGAATGCTCATACTCCGTGAAAAGTGATGCCGCCGTGTCGCCATCTTGGTTAGCACGACTCGACCAACTCGCTTCGCGGATCTCGTTTGTTTGGAACGTTGTGAATTACGTGCGAACGCGTAACTGTGAGTTTATGGCGGCAAGGAGCATCACGTGATCGCTCTGAGCGAATCTGCGCACTGCTCTGCCACCTGATCAGATTCCGTGTATAATATTCCTCGCTGAAATGCGCTGACGTAAATATGAATAAAAAATATGGATCTCGTAAAGATGAAAGAAAAAAAAACCTATTTGGTGTGAATGGCAATGTTCCTCGCTGAAATGTGAAAAAACGCAATCGCTTTTCGCTCTGAAATACGTGCGAACGCGTAACTGAGTTAATGGCGGCAAGGAACATCACGTGATCCCTCTGAGCGAATCAGCGCGCTGCTCTGCCACCGGTCAGATTCCGTGCATAATATTCCTCGCTGAAATGCGCTGAGGTAAAAATATGGTAAAAAAATATTATGAAATATTTTTTTTTAGGTCGGCCATGTTCTTCCCAGGCTCAATGGCCATGGCTAGGCCAAATATCAAGCACGTGAGCCTCTCCGTTTAGGAGTCTATCAGTAACATTACACACACACACACACACACACACACACACACACACACACACACACACACAAACTGTATTTTATATATATAGATACAAGAGAATAGTTACAGGAGAATAGATACAGGAGAATAGATACAGGAGAATAGATACAATATAATAGATACAGGAGAATATATACAGGAGAATAGATACAGGAGAATAGATACAATATAATAGATACAATATAATATATACAGGAGAATAGTTACAGGAGAATAGATACAGGAGAATAGATACAGGAGAATAGATACAATATAATAGATGCAGTAGAATAGATACAGGAGAATAGTTACAGGAGAATAGATATATGAAAATAGATACAATATAATAGATACAATATAATAGATGCAGTAGAATAGATACAGGAGAATAGATACAGGAGAATAGATACAGGAGAATAGATACAATATAATAGATGCAGTAGATTAGATACAGGAGAATAGATGCAGTAGAATAGATACAGGAGAATAGATACAATATAATAGATACAATATAATAGATGCAGTAGAATAGATACAGGAGAATAGATACAGGAGAATAGATACAGGAGAATAGATACAGGAGAATAGATACAATATAATAGATACAATATAATAGATGCAGTAGCATAGACACAGGAGAATAGATACAACATAATAGATACAATATAATATATACAGGAGAATAGTTACAGGAGAATAGATACAGGAGATAGATACAGGTGATACAATACAATAGATACAATAGATACAGGAGAATAGATACAATATAATATATACAGGAGAATAGTTACAGGAGAATAGACACAGGAGAATAGATACAATATAATAGATACAATATAATATATACAGGAGAATAGTTACAGGAGAATAGATACAGGAGAATAGATACAATATAATAGATACAATATAATAGATACAGGAGAATAGATACAGGAGAATAGATACAATATAATAGATACAGGAGAATATATACAGGAGAATAGACACAGGAGAATAGATACAATATAATAGATACAATATAATATATACAGGAGAATAGTTACAGGAGAATAGATACAATATAATAGATGCAGTAGATTAGATACAGGAGAATAGATACAGGAGAATAGATACAGGAGAATAGATACAGGAGAATAGATACAGGAGAATAGATACAATATAATAGATGCAGTAGAATAGATACAGGAGAATAGATACAGGAGAATAGATACAGGAGAATAGATACAATATAATATATACAGGAGAATTGATACAATATAATATATACAGGAGAATAGATACAGGAGAATAGTTACAGGAGAATAGATACAGGAGAATAGATACAGGAGAATAGATACAATATAATAGATGCGGTAGAATTGATACAGGAGAATAGATACAGGAGAATAGATACAGGAGAATAGATACAATATAATAGATGCGGTAGAATTGATACAGGAGAATAGATACAGGAGAATAGATACAGGAGAATAGATACAATATAATAGATACAGTAGAATATATGCAGGAGAATAGATACAGGAGAATAGATACAGGAGAATAGATACAATATAATAGATACAGTAGAATATATGCAGGAGAATAGATACAGGAGAATAGATACAATATAATAGATGCAGTAGAATAGATACAGGAGAATATATACAGGAGAATAGATACAGTAGAATATATACAGTAGAATAGACACAGTAGATTATATACAGTAGAATAGATACAGCAGAATATATACAGTAGAATATATACATTAGAATCGATACAGTAGATTATATACAGTAGAATAGATACAGTAGATTATATACAGTAGAATAGATACAGCAGAATAGATACAGCAGAATATATACAGTAGTGTAGCGATTACCAGAAGGATTACACAATCCCCTTGCACCGGCCATGACGTAACCGGCGGGCGGTCACTTGCCCGGGCTCGTCCGGACTGCCCGGACTTGCCTTGCCCGGGCGGACACTTGGTTTGCATACCACGCCCCCTTGAGAGGCGTGGCTTACCGATTTGCATACCATGCCCCGCCTGAGAGGCGTGGATTTTGTGTGGTGAACTTTGGTTATAAATTGCCGCCCGTTGTATCGGGCTTTTGAGTGCTTTTGAGTTGAGCTAAAAATAAATAGCTCAGTGAAACTTCGTTCCTGGTGTCGTCCATTTTGTCCGGCTTTATCGTGAGAGCATAGCTCCACAATTGATGACCCCTTTTCAAGAACACGGCATGGAGTCATCTGTAGCTTTGAAGCTCCCTGGCTTTTGGGAATCGCACGCAGCCGTCTGGTTCGCCCAAGCGGATTCTCAATTCCCCCTGCGGAACATTACGGAGGACACGACGCGCTACCACCATGTGGTCTCCGCGCTCAACGCCTCCACTGCCGCCCGGGTCCTGAGCTTCCTACAGAACCCGCCGAACGCCGACAAATACGGTGCGCTCAAAGGCCTACTCCTCAGTGCGTTTGGACTCACGGAGACCGAACGCGCGCGACAACTGCTCGACCTCCCGGAGCTGGGTGAGGCCCATCCATCCGAATGCATGGACCACATGCTTGCTCTACTCGGCGACCACAGCCCAGATTTCCTCTTCCGCGAGCTGTTCCTCCGGCAGCTACCCGGGCAGGTACGATTAGCTTTGGCTAATTCGCCCATCACGGACCCTCGCGCCCTGGCCAAGGAGGCCGATAAATTTTTCTCGGCCAGGCGACACGTCGGAGCGGCCGCCTGGAACCCTGGGCCGACTGAGGCAACGCCCGCGCCACGACCGGCGCCACCACCGGCTGAGTTAGCGCCACTGGCGGAAGCGGCCGCCGCGACGCCCCGTCGACCAACCCCGACGCGAACGCCAGAGCCTCCACCAGAGCGGACCATGTGCTACTACCATGCCAGGTTCTGGCAGAAGGCCAGAACGTGCCGCCCACCGTGCACTTTCGGCACGGCGGGAAACGACCAGGCCGGCGCTCGCTGCCTCCCATGAGTGTCGGCCATTCAGGCAGCCTTCTGTTTATTACGGACACAGCGTCCGGGCGGCGTTTTTTGTGCGACACCGGCGCTCAGCTGAGCGTGATACCCGCCTCGGTGCAGGACAAACAGGCCATGCTTTATGGCCCCGCATTGGTCGCCGCAAACGACTCCTCCATCTGCACCCTCGGTTCACGCAGCGTCGCATTCTGCTTAGGGGGCCAGCGCTTCAGGTGGGACTTCATCACGGCGAACGTGCCCATGGCCTTGCTGGGTGCAGATTTTCTTTGCGCGCATGGGCTTTTGGTTGACGTCAAACGGCGTCGGCTCATCAACGCGGAGACCTTCAGCTCACTAGCTTGCTCATTGAGCGGCTCCGCACCAACCAAGCTAGCCTGCGCTCTCCCGGCCACGGACGATTTCACCCGCCTACTCGCCGAGTTTCCCGCCCTCACGTAGCTGACGTTTTCGGCCGTCGCTGTCAAACACGGCGTCGAACACCACATCCCGACCAGAGGTCCACCGGTCTATGCCAGGGCTCGTCGCCTCGACCCAGCCAAACTTGCCATGGCGAAGGCGGAATTCGATGCGCTGGAGCGATTGGGCATTGTGCGGCGCTCGAATAGCGCGTGGGCCTCGCCCCTGCACATCATCCCCAAACCGGGTGACGGATGGCGACAATGCGGCGATTACCACCGCCTCAACGACGCCACCACCCCCGACCGGTACCCGATACCACATATACAGGACTTTGCCGCCCGTTTGGTGGGGCGGGTGATCTTTTCCAAGGTCGACCTCATTCGGGGCTACCACCAGGTACCCGTCCAGCCGGCCGACGTGCCGAAGATGGCGGTAATTACACCTTTTGGCCTCTTCGAGTTCCGTCGCATGCCATTCGGCCTTAAGAACGTGGCTCAGGCCTTCCAACGGCTGATGCACATCATGCTGCGCGACCTCACCTTCCTTTTCGTCTACTTGGACGACATTCTCGTCGCCAGCACTTCCCAGGCGGAGCACCTCATCCACCTGCGCATGCTTTTTGAGTGCCTCAGCCAGCACGGCCTCATCATCAACCCGGCGAATTGCCAGTTTGGCGTAACGGCTGGGGCACCGCATCACGAAGCACAGGGCCGTTCCGCTGCCGACCAAGGTGGAGGCAGTCACAAGTTTCCCGCACCGCCACTCCATCGAGGCCCTACAAGAATTTTTGGGAATGGTAAATTTTTACCACCGGTTCGTGCCTCGCGCCGCCCAACTCATGCGCCCCCTGTACGAAGCCCTCTGGGGCAAGCCGGCCAAGCACGACGTCGCCTGGACCAAAGAGATAGACGAGGCATTCACGGGCGCTAAGCTGGCCCTCGCCAACGTGACCATGCTGGCGCACCCGGCGCTCGACGCACCCATCGCTCTCACCACGGACGCTTCCGACTACGCAGTGGGCGCCGTGCATGAACAGTGGGTGAACGGGGCTTGGCAACTACTGGCCTTCTTCAGCCGACAGCTTCGCCCTAAAGAGCGCAAGTATAGCGCTTTCGACCGCGAGCTCCTCGGCCTTTACCTGGCCGTTCGCCACTTCCGCCATCTTTTAGAGGGCCGCCCGTTCACGGCGTTTGTGGACCACACGAGTTTCATCCGCTTTGACATCCTCAACGGCAGACACGGTGATGACTTCTAACGGTTACCTCAGAAGCAGATGATTGTCCTGAAATGAGAGAAAAAGAAAACAAAAATAGGTTCATCAAAGGGCATCTGAAATGAGCTTAACAATATAAATACAAATTGC
Source organism: Myxine glutinosa (assembly GCF_964187855.1). Lineage (NCBI taxonomy): Eukaryota > Metazoa > Chordata > Myxini > Myxiniformes > Myxinidae > Myxine > Myxine glutinosa. The sequence continues at coordinate 151,930,431 of NC_136268.1, forward strand.
ATTTGGTCACGAAAGTGCAGCTTCAGAGATTTCTTGACCACTGAACCAAAACCTAGGCCTGAATATCTAACAATACTCTGATGCATTACATAATACGACGTGAATAAAAATGGTCCCTAGATGGTGGCCATCTTGTGATGCCACACATTAACCAATATTCTACGTTTTCATTTGATCATTGACCCAGAAAATTGGCATCAGCGTTAAAAAAATAATTACTTTCATAGACGCTTTAAATCACAGAAGAATGCCAACCTGGTAAGAGTATTTATGTGCTTTCCCAGTTTGCATGATACTATGCAAAATTAATATTTTCATATGGCCGCCACATACTGCTTAATATTTTATGTTACCATTGGATTCCTAGACCCTAAAAATGTAGGTGTAGGCACTGCAACCATTTAGATAGCTGTTCTAATTATGGAGATATTCATCAAAACAGGTCTGTTATGGCGGCCATCTTGGATTTCAAGATGGCTGCCATATACTATTGAATATTTTATGTTGCCATTGGATTCCTAGACCCTAAAAATGTAGGTATAGGCACTTCAACCATTTTGATATCTGTTCTAATTATGGAGATATTCATCAAAATAGGTCTTGTATGACGGCCATCTTGGATTTCAAGATGGCCGCCATATGGGGTGAAATTGGGGATGCCCCCTGGACTAAAAATCTTTCTTTTCGGGTATTCTAGCCATGTGCCAAGTTTCATGTTTTTAAGGGAAAAGGCACAATCGATCCGAATTTTCTAGCTAAGCCACCCAGCTACAGTAGAATAGACACAATATTGAAGGAGCTCGGGCTCCCACGTCGATCGGAAGAATGGACGTGACAAAAAGCTGGAATTCGTCCGAGTTGCTTTATTCAAACAAAACACTCAGGTACTCTGAAAAGCCCGTTTATCGGGCAGCAATATATATACACACATTATCCCGGAGCGTTTGCCCAGGAAAGGCGAGAGGGGGCGTGGCCGAGCGTCCTGGCTGCGGCCTGGCAAGTTGAGGGCGAGCCTGCCCGGGCATGCCCGGGCATGTCCGGGCGTCCCGACCGAGGCCTGGCAAGTTGAGCGCGGGCCTGCCCGGGCGTCCTGGACGAGCCCGGCATGGTGATCGCTCCGCGTCCTTGATAGGTGCAAGGCGATTGTGAAAACCCAGCGGTAGCCACCACACGTCCCCCCAGAATCGACTTGCACCGGCAGGGTCAATTTGAGGGGGGTCCTGATGACCCTGCCGAAGCGATCCCTGGCGGGTCGTGGGGGGGGGGTCCGGTGTGGTGGTGGGCGGTCGAGTGGGGGGCACCGTGGACGGGGGGCGGCCTCGCCGTGGTGGAAGGTCCACCCGTGGTGGTTGGTCGACGTCCACATGCGCCGGCTTGAGGTGGTCCACCGCAATCCGGTCCGACCTGCCGCCGATGTCGATGACGAACGACTTGTCGTCCCATCGCAGGACCCGGAAGGGCCCATCGTATGGCGGCCGGAGTGGCCCCCGATGTGCGTCGTGATGCACAAAAACATACTCCGCTGTGCAAAGTGCTGGGGGGACGTAGGACTGGGGGTCACCGTGGTGGGATGTTGGCACGGGGGCAAACCGTCGGGCGGCCTCCTGGAGGTCCGAGCGCTGGTGAGCTGCGGACCAGGGACTGGTAGCGTCGGGCACGAATTCGCCCGGGATGCGTAGCGCCTGGCCGTAGACAAGCTCGGCGGTGGATGCCTGGAGGTCCTCCTTGGGGGCCGTGCGGAGGCCCAAAAGGACCCACGGCAGCCGGTCGGCCCAACCGCCGTCTTGAAGGCCGGCCATGAGCGCGGCTTTCATGGAGCGGTGGAATCGCTCGCACAACCCATTTGCTTGGGGGTGGTAGGCCGTAGTACGGTGGAGCTTGACCCCCAGGTTGCCGGCGACCGCGCCCCACAGCTCGGAGGTGAACTGTGGTCCGCGGTCTGACGATATGTCTGCCGGTGCGCCGAAGCGGGCGACCCAGGTGGCGATGAAAGCCTGCGCCATGTCGGCGGTGGTGGTGGAGACGAGGGGAACAGCCTCCGGCCACCTGGTGGTCCTGTCCACCATGGTGAGCAGGTGTGTGAACCCCCGTGACGGGGAGAGGGGGCCCACCAGATCCACGTTGACGTGGTCGAAACGTCGTTCGGACACGGTGAAAGGTGCCAGCGGGGCCTGGGTGTGTCGGTGGACCTTGGCCCGTTGGCAGGCTGTGCAGGTGCTGGTCCAATCGCGGACGTCCCGACGAAGGCCGTGCCAGACGAATCGCGCCGACACCAGCTTCTGGGAAGCTTTCCGGCCCGGGTGGGAAAGGCCGTGGAGGGAGGCGAAGACACGGCGTTGCCAGGTGACGGGCACGATGGGGCGAGGCTGGCCTTGGGAGACGTCGCAGAGCAGGACAGTGTCCGCGAAGGGGATGTCGGCCAGGCGGAGGCCCGTGTCCGCCGCCCGGAGGGCTTGCACCATGGTGTCGGTGGTTTGGTCCGCCGCCATAAGCGCGAAGTCCACGCCCAGGTGGACCACGTTCGCGCTGGCCCGGGAAAGACAGTCGGCCACGGCGTTGTTTTTGCCGGCGACGTGCCGGATGTCCATGGTAAACTCCGACACGGCGGAGAGGTGGCGCTGTTGTCGGGCCGACCACGGCTCCGTGACCTTGGCCATTGCGTAAACCAACGGCTTGTGGTCGACGAACGCCGTGAAAGGTCGGCCCTCCAGGAGGTGGCGGAAATGGCGGACAGCCAGGTGTAGACCGAGGAGCTCACGGTCAAACGTGCTGTATTTGAGCTCGTTCGGCCGGAGCTGCCGGCTGAAAAAAGCGAGTGGCTGCCAAACCCCGTTCACCCATTGCTCATGTATGGCGCCCACCGCGTAGTCGGAGGCATCCGTGGTGATGGCGATGGGAGCGTTGAGCACCGGGTGAGCAAGCAGTGTTGCGTCAGCGAGGGCCTGCTTTGAGCTTTGGAAGGCCGCGTCCATTGCTGCGGACCAGGCGATGTCGTGCTTGGCCGGCTTGCCCCGGAGGGCTTCGTAGAGGGGCCGCATGAGTTGAGCAGCGCGGGGCACGAAGCGGTGATAAAAATTCACCATTCCCAGGAATTCCTGCAGGGCCTTTATGGTGCGGGGACGCGGGAACGTGGTGATGGCCTCGACCTTGGTTGGCAGCGGCACGGCCCCGTGCTTGGTGATGTGGTGGCCCAAAAAATCAACGGCCGTCGTGCCGAAGTGGCATTTGGCCGGGTTGACGATGAGGCCGTGCTCGCTGAGGTGCCCGAACAGTGTTCGGAGGTGGAGGAGGTGCTCGGCCCGGGACGTGCTGGCGACGAGGATGTCGTCCAGGTAAACGAAAAGGAACGGCAGGTCATGCAGCACACCGTCCATCAAGCGCTGGAACGCCTGAGCCGCGTTCTTGAGACCAAACGGCATCCGTAAGAATTCGAATAAGCCGAACGGCGTGATGACTGCCGTTTTAGGGACGTCGGCTGCCCTGACAGGTACCTGGTGATATCCCCGTATGAGATCAATTTTCGAAAAAATGACCCGTCCCGCCAGACGGGCGGAGAAGTCTTGGATGTGCAGGATCGGATACCTGTCGGGGGTGGTAGCATCATTAAGGCGGCGGTAGTCGCCACATGGGCGCCAGCCGCCCCCTGGCTTTGGGACGATGTGTAGTGGCGAAGCCCACGCGCTATCGGAGCGCCGCATGATGCCGAGGTGTTCTAAAGCGTCGAACTCGGCTTTGGCCACGGCGAGCTTGGCTGGGTCGAGGCGGCAGGCTCTGGCGTAGACCGGCAGGCCCGTGGTTGGTATGTGGTGCTCGATCCCATGCCGTACTGCGACGGCCGAAAACGTCGGCCGCGTGAGGGCCAGGAACTCCGTGAGCAGACGAGCAAACTCGTTCGCCGCCGGGAGGGCGTATGCCAGCTCGGTCGGCGCAGAGCTGCTCAATGTGCATACCAGGGAGCTGAAGGTCTCGGCGTTGATTAAACGACGCCGTTGGACGTCCACCAGCAGTCCGTGTGCGCAGAGGAAGTCGGCGCCTAGCAGAGCCATGGGCACGTTTGCGGTTACAAACGTCCAAGCAAATCGTTGGCCGCCGAAGCAGAGGGTGACGTTGCGCGGGCCGAAGGTGCGGATGGCCGATCCGTTGGCCGCAACCAAGGAGGGGCCGCAAACCGCGGACTGCCTGTCCTGGTCAGAGGCGGGTATGACGCTCAGTTGGGCGCCGGTGTCGCACAGGAAGCGCCGTCCGGACAATTTATCCATGATGAACAGTAAGTTGCCCGTGTGGCCGGCGCTCATGGCTGGTAATGAACGCCGGCCCGGCCGTTTCCCGGCCTGCCGATGGTGCATGGGGGTCAGCATGTCTGGGCCTTCTGTACGAACCTGGCATGATAGTAACACCACGCTTGGTCAGGTGGAGGCCCCGGTCGTCGTGCTGGAGGTGGTCGGCTCGGTGTAGCGGCCGCCAATTGCGTCGGCAGTTCGGTCGTCGACCGTGCCGGGTGCTCGGGAGCCATGGGTGTTGCGTCGGACGGCGGTGGGCCCCAGGTCGCTGCTGCGATGCGCTGGCCTGCGGCGGAGATCTTGTCGGCTTCCCTGGCAAGGGCACGGGGATCCGTGATCGTCGTGCTTGCCAGGCGAGGCAGCTGACGGAGGAACAGCTCCCGGAACAGGAATGCCGGAGAGTGCTCGCCGAGCAGCGAAGGCATGTAGTCCATTCGCTCGGAAGGGCGCGTGTCGCCGAGCTCGGGCAGGTCGAGCAGGTGCCGTGCGCGTTCCGCCGATGGGAGGGCGAAAGCGTCGAGGAGAAGCTTTTTAATCACGCCGTATTTGTCAGCGGCTGGCGGGCTCTCGAGGAGGCTCAGGGCGCGGGCCGCGGTGGCTGAACCGAGTGCTGCTACCACATGGTGGAAGCGGGTGTCGTCGGCCGTGATGCCTCACAGGGCGAACAGGGAGTCCGCCTGTGCGAACCAAACCGCCGCGTGAGCCTCCCAGAAGGTAGGCAGTTTAAGGGCCACTGCCGTGTCCATGTCGGTAGGTCACCAATGAAGGAGCTCGGGCTCCCACGTCGATCGGAAGAATGGACGCGACAAAAAGCTGGAATTCGTCCGAGTTGCTTTATTCAAACAAAACACTCAGGTACTCTGAAAAGCCCGTTTATCGGGCAGCAATATATATACACTCATTATCCCGGAGCGTTTGCCCAGGAAAGGCGAGAGGGGGCGTGGCCGAGCATCCTGGCTGCGGCCTGGCAAGTTGAGGGCGAGCCTGCCCGGGCATGCCCGGGCATGCCCAGGCGTCCCGACCGAGGCCTGGCAAGTTCAGCGCAGGCCTGCCCGGGTGTCCTGGACGAGCCCGGCATGGTGATTGCTCCGCGTCCTTGATAGGTGCAAGGCGATTGTGAAAACCCAGCGGTAGCCACTACAATATAATATATACAGCAGAATAGATACAGTAGATTATATACAGTAGAATAGATACAGCAGAATAGATACAGCAGAATATATACAGTAGAATATATACAGTAGAATAGATACAGTAGATTATATACAATAGAATAGATACAGCAGAATAGATACAGGAGAATAGATACAATATAATAGATACAGGAGAATAGACACAGGACAATAGATACAGTAGAATAGATACAGGAGAATATATACAGTAGAATATATACAGTAGAATGGATACAGTAGATAATATACAGTAGTGTGGGAGCTATGCTCGCACGATAAAACCGGACAAAATGGACGACGCCAGGAATGAAGTTTCACTGAGCTATTTATTTCCAGCTCACTCGAAAGAACTAAAAAGCACTGAATCTACCGATCGAACGGGCGGCAATTTATAAGTCCCGTTCAACACTCAAAAGCCACGCCTCTCAGGCGGGGCATGGTATGCAAATAGGTAAGCCACGCCTCTCAACGGGGCATGGTATGCAAGTCAAGCGTTCGCCCGGGAAAGGCAAGTCTGGACACGCCCGGGCGAGTCCGGACAACTAACCGCTCGCGGGTTGCGTCATCGGCCGGTGCAAGGTGATTGGGTATGCTTCCGGTAACCGCTACATGCGCCCCCCCAGAATTAACTTGCACCGGGAGAGTCAGTTTGACAGGGGTCTTCATGATCCGGCCGAAACAACCACTGGTGATTCGTGTGGGGGTGGTAGGTGGCGTGGCGGTGGATGGTCGGGTGGGGGGCTTGGTTGACGGGGACGGCCCCGCCGTGGAAGAAGGGCCAACCGTGGAGGTTGGTCGAGGTCCAAATGGGCCGGTTTGAGGCGGTCCACGGAGATGTGGTCTGGTTTGCCGCCGATATCCACGATGAACGACTTGTCGTCCCTCTTCAGGACCCGGAAAGGTCCATCGTACGGCAGCCGGAGCGGTCCACGGTGTGCGTCGTTATGGATAAAAACGTACTCCGCAGTGCGAAGTGCTGGGGGGATGTGGGGTTGGGGGCAGCCATGATGGGACGTGGGCACGGGGGCGAATCTCCTGGCGGCCTCTTGGAGGACCGAGCATTGGCGAGCCGCGGAGCAGGGGCCGGTGGCGTCAGGGATGAACTCGCCCGGCACGCGCAGTGGCTAGCCGTGGACCAGCTCGGCGGTTGAAGCCTGGAGGTCCTCTTTAGGCGCCGTTTGGAGGCCCAATAGGACCCACGGGAGCCTGTCGGCCCAACCGTCGTCCTGGAGGCTGGCCCTGAGAGCGGCCTTCATCGAGCGGTAGAACCGCTCGCACAAGCCGTTGGCTTGGGTGTGGTAGGCCGTGGTGCGGTGAAGCTTGACCGCCAAGGCCTGGGCAAACGCGCCCCAAAGCTCGGAGGTGAATTGCGGGCCTCTGTTGGAGGAGATGTCCGAGGGGGCGCCAAAACGAGCAATCCAAGTGCCAATGAAGGCCTGCGCCACGTCGGCGGATGTTGTTGATGCCAGCGGGATGGCCTCCGACCACCTGGTGGTCCTGTCCACCATCGTGAGGGGGTGGGTGAAGCCCCGCGAGGAGGGAAGGGGTCCCACCAGGTCCACATTGACGTGGTCGAAGCACCGCGCGGGCACGTCGAATGGGGCCAATGGGGCCTGGGTGTGCCTGTGGACCTTCGAGCGCTGGCAGGCGACACAGGCGTTGGCCCAGTCGCGGACGTCTTTACGGAGCCCGTGCCAGATGAACTTCGCTGCCACGAGCATCTGCGATGCCTTCCGGCCCGGGTGGGAAAGGCCGTGGAGAGCGTCAAAAATGTGCCGCTGCCATCCGGTGGGCACAATGGGGCGAGGTTGGCTGAGGGAAACGTCACACAGGAGAACTGTGCCTGTGTCCTCGAAGGGGACGTCGGCCAACCGCAGGCCTGTGTCCGCTGTCTGGAGGGCTTGCACCATGCGGTCGGCCACCATGCGGGCGAAATCCACACCCAGGTGGACGGCGTTCGCGCTGGACCGGGAGAGGCAATCGGCCACAGCGTTGTCCTTGCCCGCGATGTGCCGGATGTCCGTCATAAATTCGGACACGGCGGAGAGGTGGCGCTGCTGGCGGGCCAACCACGGCTCCATAACCTTTGCCATGGCGAAGACCAGGGGTTTGTGGTCCACAAACGCCATGAACGGGCGGCCCTCTAAAATATGGCAGAAGTGGCGAACGGCCAGGTAAAGGCCGAGGAGCTCACGGTCGAAAGCGCTATACTTGCACTCGTTAGGGCGAAGCTGCCGGCTGAAGAAGGCCAGCGGTTGCCAAGCCCCGTTCACCCACTGTTCATGCATGGCGCCCACTGCGTAGTCGGAAGCGTCCGTGGTGAGGGTGATGGGTGCGTCGAGTGCCGGGTGCGCTAGCATGGTCGCATTGGCGAGGGCCAGCTTAGCGCCCATGAATGCCTCGTCCATCTCTTAGGTCCAGGCGACGTGCTTGGCCGGCTTGCCCCGGAGGGCTTTGTACAGGGGGCGCATGAGTTGGGCGGCGCGAGGCACGAACCGGTGGTAGAAATTTACCATCCCCAAAAATTCCTGCAGGGCCTTGATGGAGCGGGGGTGCGGGAAACTTGTAACTGCCTCCACCTTGGTAGGCAGCGGGACGGCACCGCGCTTCCTGATGCGGTTGACGGCCGTTACGCCAAACTGGCATTTCGCCAGGTTGATGATGAGGCCGTGCTGGCCGAGGCGCTCAAGAAGCGTGCGCACGTGGATGAGGTGCTCCGCCAGGGAAGTGCTGGCGATGAGAATGTCTTCCAGGTAGACGAAAAGACAGGTGAGGTTGCGCAGCACGCTGTGCATCAGCCGCTGGAAGGCCTGGGCCGCGTTCTTAAAGCCGAATGGGATGCGAAGGAACTCGAAGAGGCCAAAAGGTGTAATTACCGCCGTCTTCGGCACGTCGACCGGCCGGACGGGTACCTGGTGGAAGCCCCGAATGAGGTCGACCTTGGAAAAGATCACCCGCCCCGCCAAACAGGCGGAAAAGTCCTGTATATGTGGTATCGGGTACCGGTCGGGGGTGGTGGCGTCGTTGAGGCAGTGGTAATCGCCGCATGGTCGCCATCCGCCACCCGGTTTGGGCACGATGTGCAGGGGCGAGGCCCAAGCGCTATTCGAGCACCGCACAATGCCCAATCGCTCCAGCGCATCGAATTCCGCCTTCGCCACGGTGAGTTTGGCCAGGTCGAGGTGACGAGCCCTGGCGTAGACCGGTGGACCTGTGGTCGGGATGTGGTGTTCGACGCCGTGCTTGACGGCGACGGCCGAAAACGTCGGCTGAGTGAGGGCGGGAAACTCGGCGAGTAGGCGGGTGAAATCGTCCGTGGCCGGGAGCGCGCAGGCTAGCTTGGTCGGAGCGGAGCCGCTCAATGAGCAAGCGAGCGAGCTGAAGGTCTCCGCGTTGATGAGCCGATGCCATTTGACGGCGACCAAAAGCCCATGCGCGCAAAGAAAATCTGCACCCAGCAAGGCCATGGGCACGTTCGCCGTGATGAAGTCCCACCTGAAGCGCTGGCCCCCGAAGAAGAATGTGACGCTGCGCAACCCGAAGGTGCGGATGGAGGAGCCGTTTGCGGCGACCAAGGCGGGGCCGCAAAGCGCGGCCTGTTTGTCCTCCACCGAGGCGGGTATCACGCTCAGCTGAGCGCCGGTGTCGCACAAAAAACGCCACCCGGACGCTGTGTCCGTAATAAACAGAAGGCTGCCTGAATGGCCGACGCTCATGGCAGGCAGCGAGCGCCGGCCTAGTCGTTTCCCGACCTGCCGAAAGTGCACGGTGGGCGGCACGTTCTGGCCTTCTGCCCGAACCTGGCGTGGTAGTAGCACATGGTCCGCTCTGGTGGAGTCTCCGGCGGTTGCGTCGGGTTCAGTCGACGGGGCGTCGCTGCGACCGCTGCCGCCAGTGGCGCTAACTCGGCCGGTGGTGGCGCCGGTCGTGGCGCGGGCATTGCCTCGGTCGGCCCAGGGTTCCAGGCGGCCGCGTCGACGTGTCGCCTGGCCGAGAAAAATTTATCGGCCTCCTTGGCCAGGGCGTGAGGGCGAATTAGCCAAAGCTAATCGTACCTGCCCGGGTAGCTGCTGGAGGAACAGCTCGCGGAAGAGGAAATCTGGGCTGTGGTCGCCGAGTAGAGCAAGCATGTGGTCCATGCGTTCGGATGGACGGGCCTCACCCAGGTCCGGGAGGTCGAGCAGCTGTCGCGCGCGTTTGGTCTCCATGAGCCCAAACACACCGAGGAGTAGGCCTTTGAGCTTGCCGTATTTGTCAGCGTTCGGCGGGTTCTGGAGGAAGTTCAGGACCCGGGCAGCGTTGGAGGCGGTGAGCGCGGAGACCACATGGTGGTAGCTCGTCGAGCCCTCTGTAATGTTCTGCAGGGCGAAGAGAGAATCCGCCTGGGCGAACCAGACGGCCGCGTGTGCTTCCCAAAAGCCAGGAAGCTTCAAAGCTGCAGATGACTCCATCGCCGTGTTCTTGAAAAGGGGTCACCAATTGTGGGAGCGATGCTTGCACGATAAAACCGGACAAAATGGACGACGCCAGGAATGAAGTTTCACTGAGCTATTTATTTCCAGCTCACTCGAAAGAACTAAAAAGCACTGAATCTACCGATCGAACGGGCGGCAATTTATAAGTCCCGTTCAACACACAAAAGCCACGCCTCTCAGGCGGGGCATGGTATGCAAATAGGTAAGCCACGCCTCTCAACGGGGCGTGGTATGCAAGTCAAGCGTTCGCCAGGAAAGGCAAGTCTGGACACGCCCGGGCGAGTCCGGACAAGTAACCGCTCGCCGGGTGCGTCATCGGCCGGTGCAAGGTGATTGTGTATGCTTCCGGTAACCGCTACAGTAGAATAGATACAGCAGAATAGATACAGTAGAATAGATACAATATAATAGATGCAGTAGAATAGATACAGTAGAATAGATACAGGAGAATAGATACAATATAATAGATGCATTAGAATAGATCCAGGAGAATATATACAGCAGAATATATACAGTAGAATATATACAGTGGATTATATACAGTAGAATAAATACAGTGCATATAGAAAGTCCACACCCCCTTTCAAAATTTACACCTTTTGTCACCTTATAGCCCAGAATTAAATTGCATTAAATCAGACTTTTTGTCCCCCGTCGTACCGCGTAGCGAAAGGGGGACTATGGTTTTCCCCTCCGTCCGTGTGTCCGTCCGTCCGTCCGTCCATCTATGCATGTGGGCGTGCGTAAACGAAGGACCGCATTTGAATTTGGTGTGTGGGTGTAACCCACGTCAAAATCCAAGATGGCCGCCGCCATGTACGTCTGATGCCATGTATGTCTGAACATTGTGAGCGAAATATCTTGAAAAATAAGCGAAGTACCAACTTCTAATCTGGTGTGTGGGTGTATCTAAGCACAATGAAGAAGGCTATTGAAAATTGGGTCGCCACGTCAAAATCCAAGATGGCCGCCACCATATATATGTCTGAACCTTGTGAGCGAAATATCTTGAAAAATAAGCGAAGTACCAACTTATAATCTGGTGTGTGGGTGTACCTAGGCATAAGGAAGAATCCTATTGAAAATTGGGTCGCCACATAAAAATCCAAGATGGCCGCCGCCATGTATGTCTGAACCTTGTGAGCTGAATATCTTGAAAAATAAGCGACGTACCAACTTCTAATCTGGTGTGTGGGTGTATCTTGGCACAAGAAAGAAAGCTATTGAAAATTGCGTCACCACGTCAAAATTCAAGATGGCCGCCACCATATATATATGTCTGAACCTTGTGACCGAAATATCTTGAAAAATAAGCGAAGTACCAACTTCTAATCTGGTGTGTGGGTGTATCTAGGCATAAGGAAGAACACTATTGAAAATTGGGTCGCCACGTCAAAATCTAAGACAGCCGCCACCATATATATGTCTGAAACTTGTGAGCGAAATATCTTGAAAAATAAACGAACTACTAACTTCTAATCTGGTGTGTGGGTGTATCTACGCATAAGGAAGAACGCTATTGAAAATTGGGTCGCCACGTCAGAATCCAAGATGGCCGCCGCCATGTATGTCTGAACCTTGTGAGCGGAATATCTTGAAAAATAAGCGACGTACCAACTTTTAATCTGGTGTGTGGGTGTATCTAGGCACAAGGAAGAAAGCTGTTGGAAATTGGGTCGCCACGTCAAAATTCAAGATGGCCGCCATCATATATATATGTCTGAACCTTGCGAGCGAAATATCTTGAAAAATAAGCGAAGTACCAACTTCTAATCTGGTGTGTGGGTGTATCTAGGCATAAGGAAGAACACTATTGAAAATTGGGTCGCCACGTCAAAAGCCAAGATGGCCGCCACCATATATATGTCTGAACCTTGTGAGCGAAATATCTTGAAAAATAAACGAACTACTAACTTCTAATCTGGTGTGTGGGTGTATCTAGGCATAAGAAAGAACACTATTGAAAATTGGGTCGCCACGTCAAAATCCAAGATGGCCGCCTCCATGTATGTCTGAACCTTGTGAGCGAAATATCATATCATAGCATGCTTTCTGCATCTTCCACTTTGTCCACTCACATGACTTCCCTGACGGGGGACCTAGGCGTAACGCTTGTTCCACCTTTACTTACACATCGTAACCCAAAACTTCCAAGTGAAAAACAAATTCTACAAATTTCAGAAATCTTAATTAAAAATACAAAACTAGAATATCTTGGTTGGATAAGTGTCCAACCCCCTTATAATAGCAATTGTAAATTTGCTCAGGTGTAACCAATCACCTTCAAAATCACATACCAAGTTAATTGGCCTCCACCTGTGTTAAATTGAAGTGATTCTGATTATTTCAGAAAAATATCACCTGTTCCTGTAGGTTTCTTCTGATGGGTAGTTCATTTCACAGCAAAGACTCAACCATTGTTGTAATTGCCATTGTTGTAATTGTCATTGTTGTAATTGCTCATGCTATTGCACTTATGACAAATAATCAATGTGATTGTATGAACAACGGTACCCGCCCTATGGGCGGGGCTTCAATTGGGAGGCCCAAATGAAAAGGCTAAATATCAGAAATTGAAGGCTTTTTTTCTTTTAAACGATTTATATAAACATCCGTTAAATCTCGATCGGTGCAGCCGTTTGTGCGGCACCCGGGAAAATAACGTCATGCGGGAGCAAGTATCAGCAGGATGTGGCAGTGTGGGAGTCCACGTTTCTGATCCTCCTTCATGCCGAACTAGCCCACCACTTCTCCAAGCATTCCTCTCTTCAGATCCGCCATGACAGATTTAAGCTTGATACTGAAGACGCGTGCAGTTAGTCCTCCCGATGTCGTATGTACTCCCGATACGTGTTTCCTTCATTGTAAAAACTTCCAAATCAACAGTTAAAAGGATTTTGAGCCGATAGCTGTTACGGCCTTGGCAAGATCGATGGAGACAGCGATCTGTTAGCGTATTCACCACCAAAATGGCTATATGGAATTCTCTCATGTGGAGATTAAACTAATCGTGTTCACAATCGCTATGTCGTATGTACTCCCGATACATTTTTCCTTCAGTTGAAATGGGTTAGAATTCTCTCAAGCAGGGATTCAACCCATGTCCTTATGAAAAGGTCTTTGTCCAAGGTCACCGAGTTCGATCGGTGCAGCCATTTGTGCAGCACCCGGGAAATCAACATCGTCACAATGAGAACAATGAACGTTATGCGAACGCGAATGTTATGCGGGAGTCCAAACCTGAGAATGCTGGAGACCAAAGCTGAAATTGGGAAAACTAAATAGCCTATTTTACTCCTGGAGATTCCAGGATTATCCACCAAAATATCGTTGAGATCGGTTCAGCAGTTTTTACGGTACCTTCGAACAGACAGACAGACAGACAGACGGACAGACATTTGGTGAATTATAGTAAGATTTGTAAATTATTATCATTATGCACAATTCAGCCGTGTCTACCTGTATATCTTACATCTTCTATTTCTGTGGTTTTTCAGTGCCTTTGTTTTTGCTACCTAGGTGCCGCTGTGAACCTCACCCTCGTGACTCCTGAAAAAGCCATTAAGCTGGCAGCAAATGACTTCTTCCGTGAGCTTCTGTCGCAAGATGGGTAGGGCATACCAGGATTCAGTTTGTTAGAGATTTGTATCAATCGTTTCCAAATCTTCCAAAAGGCAACATGAAAATTATCTTTGTAAAAATGTGTTAAAATCATTGTTGTTGCTATAACAAAAAGAAATGGCATTTCCTGTCTTTGCTAATTCTTGAGTGGAAAGTGCTTTGTAGCATGGACTTTGTATGCTTTATGTTAAAACGAGTATAAAAGCCTGTCAAAATGACAGACGGTGCAGCCTCGTGAGCGTGCCAAAGTATGAAGCCTCGGCCTAGTGTCAGGTGTGTGCTTGTATCTTCTTTATTTATTAGACATCATACGGATGCAATTGAACACTCGTTTTACTCTGCGCAAGTTGCACATCACGTGCAGCAAAGTTCACCCACCTGTGCGTTGTATTTATTGTTATTTTAAAAAATGCTTCTGTACACCGCCCTTGAGGCTCGGTTTGCAAGCCACTGACTACAATTTGAAAAGAAGAGACATATTTACTCTTTTACGGAAAATGTTTTTCGAGTTTGTTTTACCCTCAAGAATATACCGTAGTGAACACACATTCGTGTTAAAACATTGGCCTTTAAAACCTACCCTTATGAAGGGGGACAGACATCTGTACAGACACACAAACTGACATTGTTGTCAAATCATCCTTATGGAGGGGGACAGACAAATACACACTTCGTTTTATGTAGGTACATTCCCTCATTCACTATAAATAAATAATTTCACTTTGTTTCCAGAGTCTCTTTTCCAAACTAAACTGCTTACCAACCAGCGACTTGTGGTGACATCACAGCATTCGGTCAATCATGATGGATTAACCTGTCATATGCAGTGCACATATAAGTGGGATTGTTTTGCAGTTTCAGCAAATAAATTAATGGCAATGGTAGGCATAGCTGTGGTAAGCCTAATGCACATCCTGCACAAGGTGGCAACATCACAACGCTGATTGTACCGCTGGCAGTTTTACCTGGCTCGCTGGTGGTGGGAAATCGTCTGTTTATGTTGGAACTCCAAGGTGACAAAGCTTAATGATCTTGAGGAAGGAAACACATTTGTTCTCTTCTCCAACAAAAACCCAGCAAATAAATACAAAATTCAAACTATGTGCTTTACCTTCAGGAAAACTGATACATACAATTTTTGATAGGCTAGAACATGTGATATGGTGCATGCAGATCAAGCAAAACAAATGATGGTTTGGAATCGCATTCTGTTAAATAAAAAGCTGATGCATTTATTTTTCTTCCACTTGTATCTTTCTCTTCACCTGGCCTTACCTATTTCATCAATTTATCCTCCAATACACTTAGAAAAAAGCTCACCCTATTTCGAGAGATGCTGTCTGGCTGTGGTGCCGGCACTTGCCAGGTGATAGTCACGAGCCCCATGGAAATGCTGAAGATTCAGTTACAGGATGCTGGACGCATAAGTGAGTTGTTTCATCACCATTTTATCCTCGCACCTTTGTTGCCTTTCTCCATCTTCGTTTTTACATCGCTTCTGCTTTCCTTTGCCCGGTCATCATCTGGGAATATAATTGAAAATTCAAATCAACCGTGTTAATTGTGGTGCCCGGTACCACCGGGTCTCCAACTTACACGGTCTCCAACTGCCGAGGTGCCCGGTACCACCGAGGAGACCCCCATATCCCTCTGACCTTAAATTTACTTCTCACTAGCCGCCCAACGACTGCCTTCGGACTTTTACACGGTCAACAAGAAGTATATCTGGGGCCACAGCATTGTGCAGAGGTTAAGACCAATGATTGGCTGATACAGACAACTGTGAAGGGGAGGCATAAAAACTCCTGCCTCCTCTTTCTTTTTTTTAATGTGTGTGACATTGAGAGATTAAAGTATGAATGACTATATATGATCGGTCAATCCAGCAGGATGTTGCTTGCTTTCTCCAGCGACTAACACGTTATTTTGTCTTGTTATATTATCTTTAATACGTAACATTGTGTTGCAATCTTTTGTTTATGTAGCTGCTCAAAGTAAGAAGATTACTGGACATGAGGCCAACGTTTTCCATTCCACTCAGCCTTCAGTTCAAGAACTTTCGAAACCCTCAAAGCCCTCAACCTCAGCAACCATGATCGCACTCCACCTCCTGCGTACAAAAGGCATTTCTGGTCTCTACAAGGGCCTTGGGGCCACTTTGCTGAGGTATGTATTGTGAAAGATAGTGCTTGGCGTTATCGCCTGTTTTTGAGAATTTGAAACTGCAATAGATAATTATTCTTCATTGCTTTAAATGTAATTTTGTTTATTTTTATTACATTACAAGTTTCCATGTTTGGTCATTTTCTATTTGTATTGTTGTATTATTTGTGTAAACAGTTTGTGCAGTTTGTTGTTACTTTTGCCACCGAAGGTGGACGGAGGTTATGTTTTCACCCTTTTTCTGTCTGTTACTTGGCAAACTATTTTTGCCAACTATGTTGTTCTGTTGCGTCTGTTTGTCACACGATTTTTTGTCACACGACTTCGCACGACGGAGGATGCCCAGTCGGCGACTGGCTTTGGAGGCCAGCTTGGAAATGTGGTTTTCCCAAGAAAGATCATGGCAGATAGTGAGACCCAAAAGCTTGAGTGACAGAACTTCTTGGAGAGGATTATTCAGAAAGTGGATGGGAGGGTTGTCCAGTCGGTCTTTTCGGAGAGACATCGTAAGAGTGTGAGATTTGTCAGGATTGAAAGACATGTTCCACTTGTTTGACCAGTCTGTGATTTTGTCCAGGTCTGCAGAGAGTGAGGAGGCTGAGAGTGTCTTGAGTGCAACAATGCAGAGAGTGTCCTATTATGTCACACACATTGCCATTATCCAAAGCTTTATTGATTAATGATTGATTATTAAGTTATTTAACGACCACTTTTATACATTAAGGCTAAATTGCGTCAATGAAGATGAGTATGAAATGTTTTTTCAAATTATATTCCCCATGGCTAGTCGATCATATGTATGAAGTTTTGCATCGATCTGTTAAGTGGTTCTAGAGAAGAGGATTTTTTAAACGTTTTTATTTTCAATCCAATATGGCCACAAGACCACGTGATCGATATGAGGTCAAAATTTAAATTATTCACTCACAACGGGACATAGATCAGATATATTAAGTTTCAAATTTTCCAGATAATAATTTAGATTTGACTAATTATGGCTGGAATACCACTTCACTGATGATGTCATAGTAATCACTCTATATATTCATGAGGAGATGATGACATATACCAAGTTTGAATTTTTTCTTCGAGAGGTTTCGGATATGTCCGATTTTTTTCCCTTTAATCCAATATGGCTGCCACACCATGCCACCTATGACATCTGTGTTATTAAAAATATTTTCCATGGGTATTCCTACAATGTTTAAAGTTTCACAACAATCAGACAAGCGTTTACAGAGAAAACATTTTTTAAAGTGAAAATATATAGAAGTGGATATACACACACAGACAGACATACACGGGCATTGCAATAACCTCACAACCCCTTCAGGGCAAGACTAATATGGAACTAAAATTGGAACGGATCAGCACCAAATGAACCCATTCCCAAGCACTTTCATTTTCCACGCTATTGTGAGGTTCCTCTTCTCCCTCACCTCCTCTCTTTCATTGTCAGTTTGTCAGTTGGTTTGTTCCATTTCTATTTCATCCCCATGTTTCCCCTTTCTCTTCTTGCGTTCCTTTTCCTACCCTTCCTCTTCTTTTGTTCTCCTTCCTCCCCTTCCTCATCATTCCCCTTCCTCATTTCTGTTTCATCACCATGTCCCCCCTTCCTCTTCGGTTTTTGTGCAGCTCTTTTACCCACATTTTCTTCTCCCCACCCCTTGATCTCACTCTCACTCTCATCTATACTCCACTCTTGGTGTTTTCCCCCTTTTTATTTTGCTCCATTCCCCAAGTCTTCCTCTATTTTGCCCCCACCCTGCTGTTGGAGTGTTTCCCCCTCTATCTATACGTCCTGATCCATTCTATATGTTCTAGCTCTTCCATGACCCTCGGCCATGTATACAAAAAAAATCTGACCATTAATTTACTTTACGTAAGTTCAAACTTGCACAATGGATCTCCTCAGAAGAACTAACAGCCATCCCATTTCAGAGAGAGTTCATAGAACACGATATCCCATACAGTGTTTAAGTATATACTTCAATTTTAATACAATAATGATTTTAAAGGTTGTTAAAACTATCCAGAAGTTTAGCGCTACTGAAGCAGTCTTATATATTACCCTTATACACTGTAATAAAACGAGAGTCGGTTGCAGTTTAGGATATGGAGGCTTTATTGATCACCATATCACGCAGCGTCAATCGGCATCGTACATAGCTATATCGGTGGCTTCTTCTTCACCCTGATACTGTATCCTCTCACGCTATACATCGATATATTGCATGATTCCTGGAAGTATTATGAAGGTGATTTGTGTTCTCCAGTGATCAAGTATATAATTCAATTTAAATAGAGGTTTATAAAAGTTTAAATGTGTATAAATAAATTAAATCCGGGTTGTACCACCGCTTTCCCCAGAGTCTATTACATCACCCTATCTAACACGTTACATTAGTTCTTCATGCTTGTTGTGTGTGTCCTTTATAATGCTCTCAAAAACAGTAAGTTTCCTATTTGGAATGATTTTCTATTTTGTTTGACTGCCAGGCAGGCGGACAGAGTAAAAATACTATTTCACTCCTCTCTGAGAATGTGCGATCAGTATGAATGTGGAGGCAAAATATGGGAAAACGGCAAACTTGCCTTCCTATTCACGGTCCAATTCCTGTTCAAAACATAACATTCAATTTTTGGAATTTTTCAATTAAAAGACGAGTTGTCCCTCGATCATAAACTGATAAAACAGGCAAACAGACAGACGGATGGATGGACATGAACCAATTATTGCTTAACCCCGCTTTTTGCGTCGCAAGCGCGGGGTAAAAATGCACTAATTTATAAATTATTATGAATAATGCGAATCTGCAAACATAATCCTTATTTTTCATCCAAAGTCACAACTCATTATATAATGGAACACGAGTCTTAATTGTGAAGGTTAGTCTTGTGTGAACGCTTTTGTGAAAACATCTATGGGATCACATGCACTCTCTGCAAGAATATTTATATTGATGAGACCGGATGAAGACTGTGCGTTTACTTCTTTAAATACTAAATTGCTCGATGTACGAGCCAACAGCACAGATCTTTCAAGCCGGTTGCTCAACATTATTTCCGGACATTTGGTCTATCACAATTCAGTCAGTATTTTTCTTCATGTCAACGCCACGGACAGCCGAAAGCGTAAAGAACTAATCCTGGTCTTCAGGATTGGCATGTTGCCCCCCTCCCTCCCTCCCCCCGCCCCCCCCCCCCCCCCCCCCCATGGGATTAACGAACAATTTAATTCACTTAGACTTTTCCATTTTTTTGCAATTATTTCCCTGCTGTGTTTTCCCTCTTATTTTATTTCATTTTATCTACCTTATCTACCTTGTTCAATAGTAAATCCAATAGTAAATTGTAAAAAGCCTTCACACTTTCACACAAAGTGTGTGAAAAGTGTGGTTTTTCACACAAAGCCTTCAAAAAGCAAATCCAATAGTAAAAAGCCTTTTTTGAGGTGTCAAGATGAGTCCTCCTTTTCCTCCTTTTCCTCTTTGTTACCTCTCCTCCTTTTCCTCTTTGTTCTCCCATTTGTTTGAGGTTTTGGTTTCGTTAATTGCTGTCTTTCTTCTTTCCCCTTTAGCATCATTTGGTTTCCTATTATTCTGACTTTTCTCCCAATCCCAGTTCCCTCGACTTTTATTTCTTAAACCCTGACCCTGCCTTTTTTGAGGTGTCAAGATGAGTAATTACCACCTCACATGCACCTTGATCCCTGCTTGACTGGGCTCTATTGAACAAACCTCCAACTCCGACTCCATATCAACCTTCACACTTATCTCATTTCCCATTATTTCTCTGACAAAGGGTTACTGCGTGGAAGGTCACCTTTCCATTGGTGTTTAGTATAGTATTATATAGTTCCAGTCACTGTACGGTAAGATCCAGGGAAAGAAAAAACAAACAAACATTGTGTATATATATATATATATTGGATTTAAAATATTGGATTTAATTTACTATTGGATTTAATTGGTTGGCCATATTGGATTTTTAAAAAAACAAAAAAAACCTACTTCTCCGAAACCGCTCATCCGATTGATATGAAACTTGAAGCACGTTTACATTCTGATGGGGGAAAACATTTGCAAATTATGACATCAGCAGTCACATGATATGGCGGCCATCTTGGAGTTAAGGAAAAAGTATTTGAAAATCCATATCTCCAGAAACACTCAACGGATCAATCTGAAAATTCACAAATATGATTGACTTCACATGAGGATTTTTTTTTACAAACTATGGCATCATCAGTCACATGGTATGGCACTAGATAAGACTGCTTAAATCGCGCTAAACTTCTGGGTTTTTCTAAACTATTTTTAAAATCATGTTATTTAAATTGAAGTACCTGTATACACATGAACACTGTGTGGGTTATCGTGTTCTATGAACTCTATAGTTTACCTCAATTGTATTCTATTCTCCAAATACAACTTGAATGTTTTGTCAACAAATACTTATTTTACGGCCCCAATTAATGCCACATTCATTTTTTGGTTGTCCAAGAGGTAAGTTTGGCCCAACTCTTTCACAAACCAGTGAGTTGAGCTTAACATCCGACTGCAGCTGATTTGGACAGGAATATTGAAATTTGTTCATGGTACTTGCGATAACTCACCACATTTCACGAAAGATACTGTGAGATCTTTAACATCCACCAACTATGGTGAGCAGCTGAACATCTATACAAGGGACAGCGCCCAAATTAATGTATTGCCCTGTTCATGAAATACCAGGGTGACAATTTATAGGTAATCCGAGATTGAAAACCATGCTGGAGACCTCACAGTTCACATACCTGTAGGATATTTATCCAGGACTCCATAGTTATTGAGGGCTTAGTCATTCATCAACAACAACAACATATATCAAATGTACGAGGAGAGGTAAGGTTGGGGGGTTAATGAGAGTATTAAGGCTTACTAGGGCATGCCCGTACTATATATAAGCTAGGACGTGCCCGTACGTGGGTGCCCGTTCCTTGCCAAAAAAAAAAAAAAAAAAAAATTTGTGTAGGGGTGTGTGTGTGTAAACATCCTAGGGCGTGCCCGTACGTGGGTGCAAAAAAACATGCGTGCAAACAACAACAACAAAAAAAAACTTTGAAACCACGTGGCAGTAACGACCACAGAACCCCCCCCCCCCCCATCTATTTACATGAATGGTTTGGTCCATTCGCAACGACCACAGAACCCCCCCCCCCCTCTATTTACATGCAATGGTTTGGTCCATTCGCAACGCCAAAGCGAACGGCGAACGGCTAAATCGCCATAGCTCGGTAAGTACTTGTCCGATTAATTTCAAACCTTGAAAAGGCACATCCTCGGGTCCCCAGCAATATACCTGGCAAGTTTAAAGTATATCGGACCCGTGGTTGTCGAGAAACAGCGGTCACAGACAAACATACAAACACACATACACACATACACACATACACACATACACACATACACACATACACACATACATTAATGGAATTATAGATAGATAAATAGGAATGGAGAATGACATGTGGTGGTGGTTCATTGCCAACTTGAAATCCTGGAGGAGATAAAAAGAGTAAGATTGCACAGACTGAGGAAGGAGTTTCCATAAACGGCAGGAAAGAGGAATATAGGCCTGGGTGTTACAATGATCCCAGATTTTGGAGATTGTAAAGAAGGCAGTTCCTGGAAGAACATCCAAACTGGTGGGTCTGTGTAGGAACGGAGTGATGAAAGAGCAGAATAATTACCAGACCTAAGGAGATGCAGTAGAAAACAAAGAGGCCACAACTCATCTGTGATGAAGAAGCTGCAGGCCCGATGTTTCTGCTTCTTTGTGGGACATTCCAAGAATTTTTAATAACTCCGGATTTCGTATCTCCAGGAGTGATAAGTGTGAAGCAGGGGTACCATCCCATACAGGAGAGAGAGACTCCATTCAGCTCTAGGCAAGTGTAAGCTGTAAGAAGTTGAGCTTCATCAAGGAAGAATGTGCCATGATTAAGGAAGCCAAGCATTTGAAGCCAGCTTTGATACATGGTCTGTCCAGGAGAGGTCGTCACTGAAAGCGAAGCCCATAAATTTGAGAAACAAAATTCATTATAGTGGTAGATTGTGTAAATACATCGGTGGGATCATTTTAGAATCCAGACAGACAGACAGAGAGGGAGAGAGAGGGAGAGGGAGAGAGAGAGAGAGAGAGAGAGTGGGGAGAGAGAGAGAGAGAGAGGGGGGAGAGGGAGAGAGAGAGAGGGGGGAGAGGGAGAGAGAGAGAGAGAGAGAGGGGGGGGGGGGAGAGAGAGAGAGAAGAGAGAGGGGGGAGAGAGAGAGAGAGAGAGAATGATTTTCTTCAATTGAAAGAATGTTCCAGGTATTATTTAAGAATCTGTTGATTTTCATTCTGTTATTTTCAGAATTATTTTTCGTTCAATTATCGCCACTGTTATTTTCATTTTCAGTTAAGTTTCTGTTAAGAATCTTTCATTCCCCTTTTCTCCTGCCTCTGGAACAAACTCCCTCATTCTCTTCAATCCCACTCCTCCCTCCAGGTCTTCAAAACAGCTGTTCACCACCATCTCTTATCTTTCCCCACCCAAAACCTTGATCTTTTCTACCCCCGTTATTCCACCCCAAACCCACCTTCTTCAAATTCCGTTTTCCTTCCTGAAAGTCTCTGTAGTGTCCATCTTGTTTATCCCGTGTATCCCGCCCCCGCCCTCTCTCGTCCACAGATCTCCTGACGTCCCTGTTCTCTACTGTTGTGCTTCGCTCTCTCACCACTTTCTACAGAGACCCACCACTTCTCCCCTCTTGTCTCCCGCTCCCTTTATTATACGTTCTATGTGTTAGCTCTTACACGAGCCTCGACTTAGTATACAAAAATTTTTTTCAAAGTGAACAGACAGGGAAGCTACTGCTGCCAGCCTGTCATTTGGAGGTGTAATTGTGTAGAATGATGTGAAGTCTTATGTAACATTAAATGATGTCTTCCAGAGCATCAGAGAGGTCATTATTGTATATTCAGAATAGGACTGGACCCAATATACTACCCTGAGGTACTACAATCTCTACTGGGAGAGCACAGGAGAGTAGATCATTCAGGCGAAATCTAAGTGCTGACTGCATGGATGGGGGAATCAGCAAACCAGGAAAGGAGGTGACCTCATCTTATTCTGGCAGAGAGCTTGCAAAGCAGGGCAGGGTACCAGACTACATCAAACCCCCAAGCCTCATCCCTTAATTGAGATTCAGGGTCCCTTCCATTGTCGAGGGAGAAGCAGCAGCACATCCAAAGTTGAGCGTGTGGCGGTTACGTTATGTGCAGGTAACTGCATGTGGCGGTTACCTTATGTGATTACCTTATTTGGGCATAATACACGTGCACGGGCCTGTTGGACTTGTGGTTGTGCGGACGTGACGCACGCGCGGTTGCCGGAGCCACGCCCTCCGAAGAGGGCTTTTGGCTTTATATAAGCGTGCCGACTTCCGTTCGAGTTTAGTGTGCTGGATCTTGCTGTTACAATAAACCATCTTCGAACCCTACGAATGGCCTCGTTCTCTCGCCTTCCGCGACTCCTAAACTGGTGACCTCCGACTGCCCCCGAACGGATTCGGGGGCTGCGAACGAACACGGCAAGCGCGCCCTAGCCAGGGAAGCCACCTAAACTGGTGACCTCCGACTGCCGCCGAACGGATTCGGGGGCTGCGAACGAACACGGCAAGCACGCCCGAGCCAGGGAAGCCACCTAAGCTGGTGATGCCGGCTTCTCCCGCACGGCTTCGGGCGCAGTTTCGAACGCGGTTTCGAAATGCCGGAGTTTCGGAAACGACGACGGCCATGACTATGAGGTTCGCGCACCGCGCGCGGCTCCTCCTCTACGACCGGAGGGGCAAACCTATTCCAAGACCCTCCGAAGGCACGGCTGCTTCGTCACCTTCGCGCGCACTGACGTTGGCGGAACGGCTGTTTCGTCACCTTCGCGCGCGCTGACGTTAGCGGCACGGCCGCTTCGTCACCCTCGCGCAACTACAACTACAACCGCAACTACTTCTCCGACCCTGCATCCTCGGGAGGCCCGCGAGGAACCTCGGCAGCCTCCCCTGAGGCCTTGACCAGCCCCTCGGTTGGCTCACCCGCTTTTCGCATGCACCGCTCGAGCCTTCTTGGCACTGCACCCGCGACCTGTAACCTCGGGAGGCCTGCGAGGATCCTCGGCAGCCTCCCCCGAGGACTTGCCCAGCCCCTCGGTCGCCTCGGCCTACGCATAGGCCCGTGGAGTGCATTCTGGGGAGACGTATGTGGCGGTTACCTTATGTGCAGGTAACCGCATGTGGCGGTTACCTTATGTGATTACCTTATTTGGGCATAATACACGTGCACGGGCCTGTTGGACTTGTGGTTGTGCGGACGTGACGCACGCGCGGTTGCCGGAGCCACGCCCTCCGAAGAGGGCTTTTGGCTTTATATAAGCATGCTGACTTCCGTTCGAGTTTAGTGTGCTGGATCTTGCTGTTACAATAAACCATCTTCGAACCCTACGAATGGCCTCGTTCTCTCGCCTTCCGCGACTCCTAAAAGCGAACGGTTATAACTTGGAATATCTCCGTAAAAAAGAGATATTGGTTTTTCAGCATGTAAATATTTTGCTTTCCCTTTTTTCTCTTTGTTTAGGGATGTTCCTTTTTCTATTATCTACTTTCCACTGTTTGCCAATCTCAACAAGCTGGGTTCCAGTGAAATTGATGGCCGCGTTCCCTTCTACCACTCCTTCGTGTCAGGATGTGCGGCTGGGAGCATAGCTGCAGTCACTGTTAACCCATTTGATGGTCAGTAACCATTTCCTTCTGCTCAACTTGATAATTAATCTGCTTGAAAATCCATTTTTACTCCCGCCAGGGAGTAATGCATTCGATCGTGTCCGTGTGTGTGTGTGTTCGTGTGTTCGTGAACAAGATATCTGGAAAAATTCTGAACGGATTTGGATGAAAGTTGGTGGGATGATTGCCCTTGGGATAAGGAAGAATTGAATAGTTTTTGGTGAAGCTCAGGATATTATTCCGGATCCAGGAATTTTTTGAAGGATTGTTTACCATTGGAAGATAGGGTTCATTTTTTTTAAACATTATCTTCTATATATTCTATATTTAACATTGTGATATGAAAATAGTTTTCATATTTGTTGTAAATGTAGTTTAAACTCGTGGTTATGCGTTAGAGCGGTGTATTTTGTTAGCAGCGTTGTCTTCAAGTTTCTTTTTTTATTTTTAAATAAAGACATATTCTGTCATTTTAAGACCACCGAAGTGTGTATTAGGTTTCCCCGTTTCATAAAATGTATCATTTGATACGTATAATGCTTTAAAACTGTTTTTTTTGTTTTGTTTTTTACCTTTTACCTTTTTTTTAACCTTTTTACCTTTTACCTTTTTTACCTTTTTACCTCAGAAGAGATATCAACATTTACCTCAGCGAATGTCAATCGCTGTGTCAGTATTTGATGAACTTATAAAGACTTAGGTGAGTTATAAGTGTGACCAGCATGTGCACGGGATTCTTCCCAGAAGAATGAGTGGTCGCATTAGCTTGTACGACTTAGAATGAGCGAGTTTTGTTTTGACGTTTGGGCCAATTTTACATGTTGTAACCCTAAGGAATGAAACGAACGTTTTTCTGGCTTACAATTTTATTTGAAGTCACACATGCCTCAAAATACACTCACTTATATAGAATTGAACGCTGAATCCGAAAATGTAAGTGAAATTGCCTTGTTTTTTTAAACATTATCTTCTATAAATTCTAAATATATATATATATTGTTGCGGATATGAGGATTGTGTTTTTTTTTTATTGTGTTGTATTGTATAGTAAATTGTTGTAAATATCACCCTCTGTAAAATGCAATGATTCCTTGTAAATACCTCCGTAGTGTAAAGGTCAAAGGGCGTCCCATAATTAGTCCATAAAGCATACACGTCAGCCAATCATAGAATACCCCTGTTCGATAGTTATATCTTTATTATGTGTATTAGGGTAAGGCCTTGTCTCCCATTAAGATGACACTCCATTGCACCAAGTGAAATAGATAGATTCCCTTCATTCTTCATTCCCATTCCCAAAACTTTCACTTTCCCCTTTCATCATTGCCAAGCCTCGATTGCCAATTACATCCCCTCCAAAACCACCATTGAACATGTGCTCGGGTCGGGGGAGACGGGCGTGCCCGCCCGTCGTCATCAAGGGCGGAGCCACAGGGTCGCGCGACCAACCAGGGCCGAGGTGAGCACACCGATGGGCGTGTCCTGAAGGCTGGCGGCTTGATCGCCGGAGGCGTTATAAAGGCGCGCGCGCAAGAAGCGTTGAGTGGTCGGTGGTGGTTGGTGGTGAGCAGTGATTGGGACCAAGAGAGAGAAAGAGTGGTTGGACCAAGAAAGAGAAAGAGTGGTTGGACCAAGAAAGAGAAAGAGTGGTTGGACCAAGAGAGAAAGAGTGGTTGGACAGGGAGACGTGCAAGAGTGTTGTTGAGTTGAGGGTTTGGACCAGACGAGTCAGACGAGTCCTGGCAAAGCACGCGACGTCCACAGCCGCAGCAACAGCAGCAACAACAGCAGCTTGGGGCCTGAACGGCGGTTTTGAGCAGGGCCGCGAAGGAACGGCGGCTGCTAAACGCGCCGATCGTGCTGCAGGACCCCCTTGGACCTTCCTCTCCCTCCAGCCATCCACCTCCTGCCTGTCCATCCTTTTTGTGTACGTGAGTTTGTTCTGTTTGTTTTGTCCCTGGGGATTTAATTAAGCTTGTATAAGGAATTTGCACTGTGTCTCGAATATCTTCTGTATATTATTTTATTATCTTTCCTTCTTCCTTGGTTATTTTGAGCCTGTATATAGTAGGAATAAATTTAGTAGTATTTTCAACCTTTTTTTCGTCTTCTTCTTCTTCTTCTTCACATCCGTGTCGCTTTTGTCTTTTCCGTATTGAATATCTGTGGCGCGATCCGGCCAACGTTCGGGAATCGGGTTAGTCGGAGTAACTGTTAGGCCGCGGTGCCATCCGCTCGGCAAACCAACATCCTTAATCCGCGGGCCGTAACAATTGGTGTCAGGAGTGTCGGATTCGGACCTGGGACTAAATTTATTTAGCCCAAATTTTGGAACACCAATTGTACTATTGGCGGTAACAATTGGTGTCGGGAGCGGGAACGGACCCGAAGCGCGCTTAACGCACTCAAAATTACGAGCTACTGAAATTTGTTTTGTTTTACAAAACCCGAATTTTGAAATCGCGCCATGGCTGGTCAAGGCGACGGGATGCCGGTGGGAGAGATAGACGGGGTAGAATCGACCCAGGACCTCGGGGAAATGTATGTGGAGGAAAGGGAGGAGGAGAAAAATGGCAATGTGGTTGAGGAGGTATCAGGCGCACAAAATGGCGCCCTCGCGCACATGGTTATTGCGGTGCCAAATTTAGCCGCGCCCGTGGTCGCGGCAGCTGAGCCAGAGATGCCAGAGTACGTGCGAGTCTTTATGATTCAAATGATGGCAAAAATGGACGCCATGATAGACAAAACAAGGTGTGATCGGGGAAAATTGGAGGGAATAAATGACCGGGCCAAAGAAGTAAATGAGGGACTGGCGAGGGACAAGGCCAGGTATGAGGCAAAGCGGGTGGAATGGGACATTGACCGCGGTGTGAGCGAAAAGGTCCCAAGGGTGCACGAGGAGGTAACGCGGGTCGAGAAGCGCTGGTTGAACGAAGTTGAGAAAAGCACGGGTAACTGGACCAGGGTAGAAATCGCGACACGGGGTTTGGAAAAGCCGGCGACCGATGAGGTAGAGGGAATTTTATTAAAGCCAACGGTCGTCGAGGTGAGTAAAGAAAAAGTGGTAGTGGGTGTGGTGAAATTGTACCAAAGTTGAACCCAGGTGTGGCGCTCCCTTAAACCGCTGGGCGGTGTCTATAAGACCTCGGACGTCCGCGACTCGAGGCCACTCCTGCGACATCATTATACAATGCCATGTAGAATTGAATGGTACGTACCCGCCTATATTCTAGGTTTGCTTGCATTGACTGATATATTCAATCTTTCTCATATGATGCCTAGATCCTGACATGTATGTTGCATGATGTACTTTATAGGATGATGTACAGATCTGATTGAGATTAAACCATACATATGGAACATGTTTTGAATCTGGTTGATTTCCACAACACTTAATCTCAATCAAGATCTTCGGGAATGGCGGGACACGAGTCTGGCGATGGCCGGATGAACGCTGATCTCAGACGAGCGTTTCCCGACATTCTCCATGATCCTGCGCGGCCCACCTCGGAGAAGAATGACCAGCTGAGGGCCCATCGAGCCAGCTCCAGCCACGGAGCTCCGACGACTCTCGCTGCCGGTCTACCTCGACGGGACCGGATGCGCAAGCATTTTGCGGAACCGCGCCGTCAAAGCGCGAACTGCTCTCCTGGGGCCCGGACGCCGGAGCAGGCGTGACGGACTCCGGCAAGGCGCCTGCTGAAGGAGGCCACTGGGAAATGTCCTGGGCCGCAACCCCGTCGGAACGACGGACCCGCTTGGCGCCGAAGGTACGAGTCTAGCCTCGGTTGCTCGAAACGCTAACGGCTCCGTCCGAGAGAATCATCCTAGATTTGCGTGCCTCGGCCCGAGATGAGATTCCCACGCGAGTGATCACGACTCCCATGTCGGCCATGCCTCCACACGGCCGGCACACTCCGACCACTCGCTACTCGGTGGAATCGCCTCCTCCGCGCAGGCCGGCACACTCCGACCACTCGCTGCTCGGTGGAATCGCCTCCTCCGCGCGGATCGCGCACTGCTCGTCGGGATCACGCCGTGCCTCACACGGCCGGCTCTCCCTGACCACTCGCTGCTCGGTGGAACCACCTCCTCCGCGCGAATCGCGCACTGCTCGTCGGAATCACGCCGTGCCTCACACGGCTGGCTCACTCCGGCTGCTCGGTGGAATCACCTCCTCCATGCGAATCCCCTCGCTGCTCGGTGGAACCACCTCCTCCGCACGAATCGCGCACTGCTCGTCGGAATCACGCTGTGCCTCACACAGCCGGCTCACTCCGGCTGCTCGGTGGAATCACCTCCTCCACGCGAATCCCCTCGCTGCTCAGTGGAACCACCTCCTCCGCGCGAATCGTGCACTGCACCCATCGCGTGCAATACTCTGGGAGGCCGACGATTCCGATCGCTGCTCGGAATCACCTCCTCGCCGCGAAGCCGCACGTCGCTCCCTTCGCGGGCCCTACTCGGCGAGGCCGGCGATTCCTATCGCTGCTCGCCGGAATCACCTCCTCACGCACGAATCACGCGCTGCACCATCGCTGGATGGCATCCTCACTAGGCATGACGCGCCAGTGGCGCGCCCGCGCCAATCACCTCCTCCGCGCGAATCGTGCACTGCACCCATCGCGTGCAATACTCTGGGAGGCCGACGATTCCGATCGCTGCTCGGAATCACCTCCTCGCCGCGAAGCCGCACGTTGCTCCCTTCGCGGGCCCTACTCGGTGAGGCCGGCGATTCCTATCGCTGCTCGCCGGAATCACCTCCTCACGCACGAATCACGCGCTGCACCATCGCTGGATGGCATCCTCACTAGGCACGACACGCCAGTCGCGCGCGCCGCATCTTCGCTGGATGGACCCCTTCTTCACGCGAAGCGCATGCGATTCCCCTCGCTGGCACTACTCTGTGGCCCCGTTGCTGCTGGTCGGAATCCCACCTACGCATGGCTTCTCAGCGAGGCCGGCGAACACCGCTGCCTGGACTCGCCTCAACGCGTGAGGCTCGTTTGGCTCCACTCGGGGACTCGCCGAGCATGGTCTTCCTAAACTTTCATCTTCTTCCGCTGTCATAACCTTAATAAACAATCTTAAAGGGTTCTAAGGGGTTCACGGCACTCGGGGATTTGTGAAATGTGATTTGTGTTGGCGTGATGTATCGTATCATGCTAGATACCGTTGATAACTACCGCACTGCTGCCGCTATTCCCCGCTTCAACCCCGGACAAACCCTGCCCGAAAGCCATCGAACGAGACGCTACTTCAGGCCGTGCAAATTATTGCGGCCCAGCGTGCTCGCCCTCTCGTCTCAGCATGCCACGCTGGCTCGACAGGCCGAGGACGACCTTCGGTTTCGCCAACGAACTGCACGCGCCCGAACCAATTGATGACGTCACCGACTAATCACGCGTTTGCTCTACGGCGTCAATAACGTAATTGCGTGCTTCACGCGATCTCATCATCGGGGATTCGTTTACATTTCCATGTACCTTGGTAAACTACGTACCAAATGTCCTTTACGTAAACGACGTAAACTACGTAACGCGGCGCTACCTCAAGGTCGCGCGCCCACGCCGTTTAGGGAGTACACGGTGACCTCGTGAAATGGTGACATTGAGCGTCGCGCCCGACTCCCTTGTCTCCTGCGCAAGTAACGGGGGCACCGTACTGCCTGCTCGCCCTTGACTCTGGGCTTGTTGTTTATCGGACAGAGCTCTTGGCTCGTATCCACGCACATTTCGAGACTGCGAGACACCTCGTCTGATTCCATTTTCCCTCTGCCCCTGACTGACTGTGCCTCAGACTGACCCAGACTGTGAAGGTCGTCTGACAGCGCGCCGCTGCATCCTCGGTGGGGGGGGGGGGGGGGATCCCAGGAGGTTGGGCAATCCATCCGCGATCCGGATGCCGCGATCCGGATGCCGTTCGGTATAACGCCTCCCACCTCGCCCCTTGTGGCGACCCGTGGATGGACAATCCATCCGGGACATCTAGCATGGATGGACAGTCCATCCGGGGCGATGGCTGTCTTTGGGTCTCTGAGTCTTTGCGTCCGTGGATGGTCGATCCATCCGCGATCCGGCTGGATCCGTGCCATGCAATGAAGGCGTTGAATGGATGGATCGGTCGGACATCCGTGGATGGCCAATCCATCCGGGACATCTAGCATGACAATCATCTCGACATCTAGACAATCCATCCGGGACAACGCTGAGACAAACAAGGTTTGTCCAGCCGGGACTCTCTCTCGGTTTGTGAAGGGGACAATTCAATTCGCTTTGAATGGGACAATCCTTCCATCCGGGGCATCCTCTCGGTAGCCGGTATAGCCGATCTTCTCCGATCCTCCGAGCGCTGTACAGCAGGACAGGATTGCCATATGCATCCCGGAGGTTCTGCGCGCTTCGCTGGAGAGGCGCGCTTCGGTCGTTTTTGTCGTCCATCCGGGACGTTCTCTCGGCAGCCGGTAAAGCCGATCTTCTCCAATCCTCCGAGCGCTGTACTGCAGGACGGGATTGCCGTATGCATCGCGGAGGTTCTGCACGCTTCGCTGGGGAGGCGCGTTCCGGTCGTTTTGTGCGTCGTCGTAATCAGCCATGCCGGTCGTCCAGGCAGCCTTCAGAGGCCGCTCGTGTCTCGTGCGAAGGATCGCTGCCAACGGTAGATTCACGTGCCGAAACAAGAGTTTGTAATGCGTATGAGCTGCCGTCAGAGGACGCTCGAGTCTCGTGATTCAACAGGGCCGCTGCCGGTGTCGAGTAACTCTCGTTATGGCTCTCATCGATTCTCTCCCTCGGCAATTCCATGACATGGACCTAACATGGATCGACCATGTACCCTTGGGAGCCTAGGCAGGTACAGACTGCAATGGACTTACTGTAATGGCCTCCTGTCATGTCATCTTACTTACTGTTACAGCTTACTGTAATTCTTTACTGTACTTGCTTACTGTAATTCCATGACATGGACCTAACATGGATCGATCATGTACCCTTGGGAGCCTAGGCAGGTACAGACTGCAATGGACTTACTGTAATGGCCTCCTGTCATGTAACCTTACTTACGGTTACAGCTTACTGTAAAGAGGCTTACTGATTTACACATGTGTTGCATTGCGACGAATGGACATTCGCTCTTCGCCAAGGTACAACGTATCCTATCTAGCTACTGTGCCGACGACCCCGCTGTAAGACTAGACTATTGTGATCCACGTGACCATCCCTCCCTTCGCCTGATACACCCCTGCCTGAAGCAGTGAAGGCACTGAGGTGCCCCTCCGACACCTGCCTCCAGCGGCTACTCCGAAGCAGGGGGACTCCGGGCTTGGGGATGTCGTACCCGGTAGTTTCCGACCCTGTGTTGGCAGGGTAATTTCGCCACCCTGACAGCTATGGATGGACCGACTGACTTTATAGGGAAATATGTCTTTAACACCCCAATAATAAAATGATGACTTCCTCAATCCATTAATGCTGATGCGCACTCGCTTCCTGCCGAGCGGCAGTATAGTTCTAACGTTGGGGAGAATGTGGTGAAATTGTACCAAAGTTGAACCCAGGTGTGGCGCTCCCTTAAACCGCTGGGCGGTGTCTATAAGACCTCGGACGTCCGCGACTCGAGGCCACTCCTGCGACATCATTATGCAATGCCATGTCGAATTGAATGGTACGTACCCGCCTATATTCTAGGTTTGCTTGCATTGACTGATATATTCAATCTTTCTCATATGATGCCTAGATCCTGACATGTATGTTGCATGATGTACTTTACAGGATGATGTACAGATCTGATTGAGATTAAACCATACATATGGAACACGTTGTGAATCTGGTTGATTTCCACAACACTGGGCATTGAAATTGAAGAGACCGGGGACTTAGAAAACCACTCGCGGCAGGAGGAAAAGATGGAATATGTACAAAGTCCCTGCTCAAATCATGATGATGTACTTGCTAATCCAAATGGAAGTTTGCAGGTGCGCGTGGAGAAAAGGATCCCCCAGGTGAGTCGTGCTGTATATTGTGCGGGTAGATTTTGTAGAAGGATGTTTGGCGACAAAAGAATTGTCGCGCGATTGGGGTCAATATGGCACCCGGGCGTTGGTGAAGGGTCCCGTGTGAGTGGAAATGGCACGCGTGTGAAAAAAAAGTGTGCGTCAAGGGGTGAGCGTGTTACGAAGCGTGAGTGTGATACCGAGTGCGAGCGAGAATGCACGTCGGGGTGTACGGAGTGTGACACGAGGAGTGAGTTGGTGGTGGAGCGGGTGCGAGGATGCACGTATGGGATAAACGGTGAGGGTGTGCGAGAAAGCACACCTGAGTTGGTAGTAGCGCGAGTGCGAGGGAGCACATCGGAGCGCGGTAGTGGGTGGATGCAAGAGTGCACGCCCATGGTGAGTGTTACGGAGGACGTAACGGACGAGAGGTGTGGACCGAAGTGTGCGAACGGCGAGTGTGTGCAAAGGTGTGCGGTGGTCAGGTGTGTGACCAAGTCTGTGAGCGAAAGAACGAGTGCAATGACGAAGTATGCGGGGTGTACGGGCGGCGTTGGAGCACCGAGCTCGGTGAGGGTGAAAGGGGTAGCGTATGCGTGTGAGCATGCAGGTGAAGCATCGACGGTAACCGGGTTAGCGGTTAGAGCGACGGATAGCCGATGCGAGCACTCGGGGCGCGGTGTGCTTTGTTGGATGCCAGGCCCGGCGCAGATCGAAGCTGCGTCGCTTCTCTTCGAAGCGTCGTTGCCAATTCGGGCTTGGCCCCGCCCTGCACGGTCAAGTCCGGGCCTTGTCGGGTGAGGCGACCGGTCCGGTTCAAGGGCGAGTGGGAGGAAGCGGAACGGTGCCCCCTCGTGGGGACGGGGTTCTGACCGGGCGAGCCTCAGCCATCGGGCCCGGGACCGTAAGGTACCGAGCCGCGATGATGCGTGGAACCTCGGCCCGAGCATGCCTCCTCCCCAGATTCGTGAATGCCGGACGGATCCAACCCGCAGGTGACCAAACCACCCGAATTCATTGCTCGGCTTTACAAAGCCGAGTTTAATGATGTCATGACGCACCGAGGCTAGGATATGGCGGACTGTGATGATGATGATACAGATAGTGTTTTTGATCCGAAATTCAGAAAATGAATAGAATTGGCAGTAATTGGAAAATTTTTGATTGGTTGAAATTTGATGTGCCAAATTGGTAGGTTGAGATACCCGATGTGATGGGATGGCAACTCTGCTATCTCTCACAGAGGGGGCAAAGGAGCACTAGTTTATGGGGTTTATGGCAGTGAAAACTAGCCCGGGAGGGTTAGGATATAATGATAGGGACCTAGAAGATGACCTTAGGTAACGTTAAGATTAGTTAGTGACAATGATACCTGTAGTGGGGATGCAGGTAGATTAGAGTGGATAATAATGACGTGGTATGTGCTTAGTTTAAAGGGAAGACGGGGAGCACTAAGTTAGCAGGGCAACAGGTAGATTAGATGATGCCGTGTGAGTGTTGGAGGTGTATTCAGAAGTGTATTGTGAAAAGTGTGTAAGGAACAGGTGTGATTGCACAGGTGTGCAACTGAACAGGTGTATGGAGCAGTGTTTGAGTGAGAGATGGTGATGAGTATTGTATTGACCGAATGGTCCAGGAAGGAAGGAGGGTGCAGGTGGCACCAGGTGTGATTGCACAGGTGTGCAACTGAACAGGTGTATGGAGCAGTGTATGAGTGAGTGATAGTGATGTGAGTTGTGCTGACCAAATGGTCCAGGAAGGAAGGAGGGTGCAGGTGGCACCAGTTGTGATTGCACAGGCCTGCAACGACAGGTGTATGGAGAATGGTTGTGTGAAATACACGGAGTGTGGAATACCTGGAGTGTGGAATATATGGAGTATTGGAATGGATGGTCGTGGAGTGAGTATGGTGGAAACTATGGAGTGGAGTGGATGGTGCGAAGGTGTGAATGGGGGAAGGATGGACCCCCATCACGAATACCCGGGGAAGGTAGTGTAAGTGTTAGGTAGAGGGTATAGGTAAATTGTGGTTGGATATTGGCATCTGTGGTGCGGGTGAAAGAATGGTGTTTGGATGGGTGCATTAGTGTTGTGGAAATGGCTGGGCGTGTAGCCTGTTAGTGTGTGTAGTTGGTTTGGGCACTCCACCACTGTGAGGATGTCGGCCAGGTGAGGCCGCAGGTGGGCTCTGGGAGCCGGTAGAGTTGTTGTGGATGGGGCCCGAGGATCCGGAGGACGGACCCGGGTAGCCCAGTGCCAGAGGGCACCGAGGGGTGACAGAGCCAGGAGGGGCCTTCCCCAGTTAGATAGGTTAGGTAAGGAGCAGGTAAGCTCGGGTGGCAACTACAGTGGTGGAGGTGTGCAGGTGGATAGACCTGCTGGGAGAGCTACATGACCCAGCCCGGAAATTGTGCAAGGGCACAGGGAGTTGAATCAGGGGAGTGAGACCCCAAATTGAGAAGCACCACAGTTTGGTCAATGGGAATTGGTTTTTAGAACCCATAGTGTAAGTTGGCCAATGGATTGGCAGGGAAAGACCCCGGGTAGTGTAAAGTGTGTTAATGTCATTTAGAAAGTAGTTAGGATGAAAATCTCCTCGCACCATCTACATCCACTCACCTGAGATGACGTACCTCCACACCATGCCAGGTTGTTTTAATTATTTTTGATGCAAATGTTTGGATTGTGAGACGCATCATGACGTGGGTGTGACATTGTGCTGATGTTCCATCTCTGCCTCCTTATGAGGATTGATGATGAATTGGGTGATGGCAAATTTTGGCTAGAGGGATTGTGGTGACGAATTTGGAATAGAAGAAATATGGGGAAGACGTGACAGTAATGACGAATTTGTAAATGTGTAGATTTTGTAAATATGGGGTAAGGGCAAGGGTAGTGTAGGTGACGGGGGGGGGGGGGGGGGTTGACGTACGGTAGGGACGAGCTTTCTCACTTCGCTCTCCGTACGCACTTCACCTTGCATTGCCTTATTGATGTGTTCCCTTGTGACCTTACCCCTCGCTCATCTGTCTGTCCCCCCTTTTGTCTCCCACATGAGGACCTGTGCACCACTGGGCACCGAGGGGAGCGTGCGTGAGTCCGCCATTGTGCGCCCGGAACTCCCAGAACCAGCTGTCTGCATCGATGCACCACATTATGGACCACATGTCTGTGGCCGAGCACCACTTATGGACCCCGTGGGTTGGGGCATGGCCCCTTTGCTGGAACCGGCCATGAAGGCCCGAGATCTTGCTGGCGGACCTTGATCACAGGGCACCGATGTCCCACAGGTGAACCACACTAGTCGGCCCTGTGGGCCATAAATAAAATAAATAAAAATGGACACGTTGGGTGCATTTTAATAATGCAAATAGGCCGCCAGCAAAGGAAGATGACAACACCAGGAAAATAATAATAGCCAGCAGAGGGAGCCAAAGAGCAAGAGACTACCTGCAGGGTTAGGGGTTGTTGTTTTTATTTTTATTAATGAACCGTGATGACTGTGCACCGATTGGTGCTTGAGGGTGTATTGGTGCGTTTATGGGTGCTTTCATGGTGCATTGATGCAGAGCAGACTGTCTCCCCCCCAGAAAGAACAATCACAGGTCCTGGGTTAGTTTTGTAAATAAAAGCAGAGCCATTGTAAATAATGCTCCCCACCGTCAATGTATAGTTTGAAGACCATTCCGCAATTCGGTTAGCTGTGGGCGTGGGTCTGTTAGGTAGGGTGCAATGGAGCAGCGGGACATATTTATTTATGTTTTAAAACTGTCGCACTCAGGGTCAGGTGAAAAGTAGAGGGAACTACACCTACGTGTCACACTAAGTTAAAGTTATAGGCCCGGAACGTGCCTAAGAGGAGGAGGGTGCAGTGTTGCGGATATGAGGATTGTGTTTTTTTTTATTGTGTTGTATTGTATAGTAAATTGTTGTAAATATCACCCTCTGTAAAATGTAATGATTCCTTGTAAATACCTCCGTAGTGTAAAGGTCAAAGGGCGTCCCATAATTAGTCCATAAAGCATACACGTCAGCCAATCATAGAATACCCCTGTTCGATAGTTATATCTTTATTATGTGTATTAGGGTAAGGCCTTGTCTCCCATTAAGATGACACTCCATTGCACCAAGTGAAATAGATAGATTCCCTTCATTCTTCATTCCCATTCCCAAAACTTTCACTTTCCCCTTTCATCATTGCCAAGCCTCGATTGCCAATTACATCCCCTCCAAAACCACCATTGAACATGTGCTCGGGTCGGGGGAGACGGGCGTGCCCGCCCGTCGTCATCAAGGGCGGAGCCAGAGGGTCGCGCGACCAACCAGGACCGAGGTGAGCACACCGATGGGCGTGTCCTGAAGGCCGGCGGCTTGATCGCCGGAGGCGTTATAAAGGCGCGCGCGCAAGAAGCGTTGAGTGGTCGGTGGTGGTCGGTGGTGAGGAGTGATTGGACCAAGAGAGAGAAAGAGTGGTTGGACCAAGAAAGAGAAAGAGTGGTTGGACCAAGAAAGAGAAAGAGTGGTTGGACCAAGAGAGAAAGAGTGGTTGGACAGGGAGACGTGCAAGAGTG
Source organism: Myxine glutinosa (assembly GCF_964187855.1). NCBI lineage: Eukaryota > Metazoa > Chordata > Myxini > Myxiniformes > Myxinidae > Myxine > Myxine glutinosa. The sequence goes on from NC_136268.1 coordinate 151,967,504, forward strand.
TTGTTGAGTTGAGGGTTTGGACCAGACGAGTCAGACGAGTCCTGGCAAAGCACGCGACGTCCACAGCCGCAGCAACAGCAGCAACAACAGCAGCTTGGGGCCTGAACGGCGGTTTTGAGCAGGGCCGCGAAGGAACGGCGGCTGCTAAACGCGCCGATCGTGCTGCAGGACCCCCTTGGACCTTCCTCTCCCTCCAGCCATCCACCTCCTGCCTGTCCATCCTTTTTGTGTACGTGAGTTTGTTCTGTTTGTTTTGTCCCTGGGGATTTAATTAAGCTTGTATAAGGAATTTGCACTGTGTCTCTAATATCTTCTGTATATTATTTTATTATCTTTCCTTCTTCCTTGGTTATTTTGAGCCTGTATATAGTAGGAATAAATTTAGTAGTATTATCAACCTTTTTTTCGTCTTCTTCTTCTTCTTCTTCACATCCGTGTCGCTTTTGTCTTTTCCGTCTTGAATATCTGTGGCGCGATCCGGCCAACGTTCGGGAATCGGGTTCGTCGGGTAACTGTTAGGCCGCGGTGCCATCCGCTCGGCAAACCAACATCCTTATCCGCGGGCCGTAACAATATATATATATATATCTGTGCAGTGTCTGTCTTGTGTTGTCACTGAACTACTCCCTCAAACTTTTGTGAAATCGTACTATTCCAACTTGACCCACGGCGGGAGTATGCGCTCTACTGAGTGGCGTTCTCGTTATGTGATTAAAATGTTGGGATGGTTTTCCTTTTTCTCTACAAGGCACCATGTTGACAAATACAGTGCAAGGAGTAATCCGTCACCTTACCAGGTTGGAGTTTCTGTTGTGTTTGTAGTATAATATTTGTTGCTCATTATGTTGAAAAGAGTTGTTTTCTGCACCATCAAAGGCTCACAATATTATAGGCAGGCTAGTTCAGGTTTTGGAAGGGAATTTGGTTGATTTTTAGGTGTTGATTGTTTGTTAATGAGGGGTGGCAGGATGGCCTAAGCCCTAGAGGAACATTAGAAACAAGACTTGACACATTATATATTCTGTTAAACTTTCGGGATTTTAATCTGGATGCTCTGGGTTTTTCCCCCTTAAAGTATGCATATGTTGTTTTTAAATGTTGTTGATATCTTCCTGAAATGTTTTTATTAATAATTACAGTATTGCAAAACCAAAAAAACAACCTTTTTACTCTTTCATTACCTGGAGAGTTTTATTTGCCGTCGAGTAAATTATGTTTACTCGTTTTGTGTATTGCTTCTAGTAGGAAATTGACACTTGTTTTCTGCACATCTCACAAAAATCTGTCTTTTTAAAATTTATATAAGGATAAAATATCATTCATAATATATTGTTTTGTTTTAAATAAAATATACAGGTCGTGGACACAAAAATGGGGGAAACCTGTGTAAATGACAGACACCAAGCATCAGCTTCCTGCAAATGTGGCCTATTTGCTAATGAGAAAATAACATTCCAGAATGCTTAGGGTCATGTTTAACAATGCTGCACATGCCTGGGTGCCTATAATTATAGCCAGCATGGCTGCAAGAGGAGACCCCCCCCAATACCCAATGGTTTAAGCACCAAGCACGTGGTCACCCAATGGTTTAATGTTATGCATATGTCATGGGCTTCTCAGTCACCAGATCTGAACCCAATCGAACATTTATGGAATATTCTAGATTAGAACAATGCATGAGACAGCGTTTTCATCTCTATGAAACAGTTGATTGACTTTCTCGTGGAAGAATGGTGCCGCATCCCTCCCGGTGGACTCTGGCACGGCGCACAGAGGCCGTTCTGGCCACACATGGTGGCTCAACGCCCGTTTAAATGACTAGGCCGAGAAAAAGATATTTCCGGGTTCTGGTCAGCGCGCGCATCGATTTTGACCCTGCGCGTCAACAATTTTGTTTTTCACATTTGGTATCGACGTTCGCGCACGGTTCTCCCCTACAAAACTGCGTTTCGTTTGTCCAAATCCAACCAGCCGTTCCAAAGATATGAGTAGTTTTGTGTGCCGTGACGTCATGAATCCAATAAGGAAGTTGCATGTGACGTCATCGTCTTAGTCACGTGACCGCTTGGGTGGCAAAACATTGCTTTTGCCACCATACGTAATGGCGGCAATTTGAAACTCGTCTCACATATAAATTGCCCCCTACACGATGGTAAAGAGTTGTTGTGCTGTCGGATGTACAGCCCGATTTCATCCGGACGACACAACGCTAAAACGGATTCATGGCTGCCTTGACTGCAGCTCTCAGGTGAGAATATGGCTCATGAGGTTGTTACCTTCGCTCGCGAAGCGAAAAGCAGGATTAGGCATTTGGTTACGTTCATGTGGAGTGCGTATGGCGTACGTGTGGCGTACTTGTGTACGTGTGGAGTGTGTGTGGTGTACTTTGTGTGGCGTCCTTGTGGTGTACGTGTGGAGTGTGTGTGGCGTACGTGTGGTATATGTGTGGAGTGTGTGTGGCGTACGTGTGGTGTACGTGTGGAGTGTGTGTGGCGTACGTGTGGAGTGTGTGTGGCGTACGTGTGGAGTGTGTGTGGCATACTTGTGGCGTACGTGTGGAGTGTGTGTGGCATACATGTGGCGTACGTGTGGAGTGTGTGGTATATGTGTGGAGTGTGTGACGTACTTGTGGCGTACTTGTGGAGTGTGTGTGGCGTACTTGTGGAGTGTGTGTGGCATACATGTGGCATACTTGTGGAGTGTGTGTGGCATACATGTGGCGTACTTGTGGAGTGTGTGTGGCATACATGTGGCGTACTTGTGGAGTGTGTGTGGCATACATGTGGCGTACTTGTGGAGTGTGTGTGGCATACATGTGGCTTACTTGTGGAGTGTGTGTACGTGTGGCGTACTTGTGGTGTATGTGTGGCGTGTGTGTGGCGTACGTGTGGGGTGTGTGTGGCGTACTTGTGGCGTGCGTGTGGCGTACGTGTGGAGTGTGTGTGGCATACGTGTGGCATACATGTGGTGTACGTGTGGCGTACTTGTGGAGTGTGTGTGGCGTACCTGTGGCGTACGTGTGGAGTGTGTGTGGACTGTGGAGTGTGTGTTGCATACTTGTGGGTCCACAGGCAGATGACACAGTCTCAGTTTCTCGCAATACAGCGAAAACGCCTCAACGGGCAAGCTACGGGCGTAAACTGACAGGTCCGTCTGATCAAACGACAGCTTTCCCGCCATGTTGTTTATGCCATCCAAGATGGCGGCCGGAACCGGTTGCCATGGACGACGCTCACGTGATGCAAGGCCTCTATCGGCTGGATATTGTCATTTAATGAAACGAAGACGTTCTTTGTCGGGTTCGTGTGAAGCAACCAGAAGGCCTAGAGAGCTGCGGGTGGTCTCGTTAGTTAGGCCTGGATCCAATCTCGTTTGTCATGAAGTTGTAAGTGTCTGTAATAATCTGGTGGACTGGGAGAAGAGATCGTGGGAGACCATCGGCCTGTTAGACCAGTTGCGCATGCACAGTGTTGACGCGATCGACGCATTGGAATGTTTGACTGTACGGCGAGGCGATCTCGAGAACGAAATGGCAGTCTATCATATGCTTGAAGAACTTTATGATTTTCAGAATAAATAAATTTTAAAATAACTTAAGCTTGTGTTCATTCTTTACAAAAAAAAGGCCTACAAGTCCCATTGGCTGTCTTTAATTTCTCTCTGGACGGCGCCACAGCAGATGAGGAGGACCGCAAGGCATGAGGACACAAAAGAACCTTTATATGTGCAATCCATTCTTTTTAAAAAAAGAAAAGAAAAAAAAACCGCATCGCCGCATCAATTCTGGAACTTTGGTCTGACCAGAGACCAGCAATATATATTTTTTGGCCTTACATTGGTGTTTCCAATTTTTGTCCACTACCTATATGTGCTTTTTCATATCTCATGTCGTCTCTTGATAAAAAAAAATGATAAGCCTGGTGTTCACTTAGTGGTTAAGGTGCCGGCTTGTTTGGAAAGGATCTTAGGATCACTTAGGATCCTGGGTTCAAATCCTGGTCAATTGCTGAATTAACGCCGGGGGGGGGGGGGGGGTGGTCATCCTTCCGAGGTCGTGCAAATTGAGTACCAGCCTGCTGGGATGAATGATCCCGGTATGTACCCCGATTTAGAATAGGTACACAGTATCCCTGCGCATCGTAAGAGGTGACTAAGGGTTGGCATCAGGAAGCTGCATCCGGCTATAGAAATGTTGCCTCAAACAGGGAACCATGGTTGTCATGGTGCCCGCAAGGCCAACTCCCGCTCTAGCGGGGACAAATGGCCTTAAAACGATCATTCATTCATTCATTTCTTGATAAAATGAAAAGCATAAGTTTTATCATGATGTTTTTTTGTTTATCTCTCCTCCTAAGTGGTTGGATGTCAATGAAAGCTAGTCTGTTGGGAGCCGTTGGTGAGGTATGCGGATGGACAAAAGGACCACCGAGGCACTCGGAAACATGGTGGTGGGATGTTGAAGTTGGAAAGAGGATTGACGAGAAGAGGAAGAAGTTCAAAGAGTGGCAGAAGGCGAAGGGTACGGGAGCAGAAACAGCAGAGCATGAAAGTTATAAGGCAGCCAGGAAGGCTGCAAAGAAAGAGGTAGCAAAGGCGCAGGAGGCATGTAGGAAAATGTTCGGAGAACGCTTGGATTCGGAAGAGGGTCAGAAAGCAGTATTCAGGATTGCAAACCACATAGCGAAAGAGAGGTGTGATGTGATGGGGGTGAGTTGCTTGAAGGATGAAGTGGGACAAATCGTTGTCGACCCAGATGGAATTAAAGGAAGATGGAAAGGATATATGGAAATGCTGTTGAATACAGAGAATGAATGGGATGGCAACATAGAGAGTAACCCAGTTTTAGGACCGGCAGAGAAGATAACTGAGAAGGAAGTTGAGGAAGCGATAAAAGCAATGAAGAGTGGAAAAGCGGGAGGGCCGACGGGAGTTGTGGGAGATATGTTGAAGGCAGCAGGAAGTTGGGGTGTGAAGAGAATGACAGAGATCTGTAATCTGGTGGTGAAAGAAGGCCGCATTCCAGTGGTTTGGGAACTGAGTACCCTCGTCCCTCTATACGAGGGGAAAGGTGACCCTCTGGAGTGTGGCTCGTACCGAGCGATAAAGTTATTGGAGCATGGAATGAAGGTATTGGAAAGGGTGTTGGAGAGGAGGATAAGGAAGAAAGTGAAGATCGACGAAATGCAGTTTGGATTTATGCCAGGAAGAGGAACGACAGATGCGCTTTTCATTGTGAGGCAGTTGCAGGAGAAGTACATGGATAAGAGGAAGAAGTTGTTTTTTGGGTTTGTTGATCTGGAGAAAGCATTCGATAGGGTTCCACGCAAAGTATTGACATGGGCATTGAGGAAGTTAGGAGTGGAGGAATGGTTGATCAGAGTAGTGATGGCAATGTACAAAAGAGCGCGCACAGCTGTAAGGACGAAGGACGGGAACAGTGGTGAGTTTGAGGTGAAGGTGGGAGTGCATCAGGGGTCGGTACTAAGTCCACTACTATTTGTAGCTGTGATGGAGGTGCTGGCTCAGAACGTAAAGGAGGGTTTACCGTGGGAGTTGTTGTATGCAGATGATCTGGTGTTGATTGCGGAAAGTATGGATGGACTGAAGGAAAAGATGAACAAGTGGAAGGAATGTATGGAGACAAAAGGTCTGAAGGTGAATATCGGAAAGACAAAGGTGATGGCAAGTGGTAAAGCATGTGGTGAGGTGGAAAGAACTGGGAAGTGGCCGTGTGCTGTGTGCAGGAAGGGTGTCGGAGTGAACTCCATTCAATGTACAATGTGCGCTGAGTGGGTTCATCAAAAATGTAGTGGTCTGAGAGGGTCATTTACCAGTGTGGCAGTTACATTCAAATGTAAGGTGTGCACAGAGGGAGCTGCAGATGGAGGAAATGTTGAGTTGGATCTTGGAGACGGCGTGAAGCTGGAAGGTGTGAAAACATTTTGCTACCTCGGAGACATGCTGAATGGAGAAGGTGGATCAGACTCGGCAACGGTTGCTCGAGTGAGATGTGCATGGAAGAAGTTTCGGGAACTGAGTGGCGTGCTGATGAGGAGGAGAGTGTCGCTGAAGCTGAAGGGAAAGGTGTATGCTGCATGTGTGAGAAGTGTTATGATTTATGGGAGCGAGACATGGGTAATGAACGTAGAGCAGCAACGAAGGCTGGAAAGGGTGGAAATGCGAATGGTTCGATGGATGTGCGGAGTATCGTTGAGAGAGAGGAAGACAAATCATGAATTGCGAAAGATGATGGGAATATTGCCTGTGATTGATGCTGTGAAGAGGAACAGGTTGAGATGGTTTGGTCATGTATTGAGGAAGGATGAAAGTGACTGGTTGAGAAGAGTGATGGAAGTTAATGTAGAAGGAAGTAGAGGACGGGGAAGACCGAGAAAGACTTGGCTAAAGATGGTGGAAGAAGAAATGCGGGCAAGGGGGTTAACAAGGAGAGATGCAGAAAATAGGGCAAAATGGAGAAGATTGTCATGGGGACCGCAAGGCTAACCCCCGCTCTAGCAGGGAAAATGGCCTTAAAATGCATGTTGTTGTTGTTGTTGTCTCCTCCTCCATTTTGAGATTACAATATTGTATTATCCCCACCACCAAAGGTGGGAGCAGGTTCTGTTTTCATCCCTGTCTGTCTGTGAGCAGGATATCTTAAAAAGTTATACACTGATTCAGAAACTTTATGGGCAGGCGGAATGCGTGACGAGGACGAAATGATTCGATTTCGGTGAAGATCCCGATCCGGATACGAGAATTATTCATTTTTTACGTGATTCTTCATCATTGAGAGATGTGACCAAAAACTATATATTGCATAGTATTTTAAAAAGTTGTGGACGGATTATGACAAAAGTTGGGGGACATGTTGGTTCGGTGACAAGAACAAGCCGATTAGATTTTGGTTCAGGTCTGAATCCAGATCTGGCCTATCAGTGGCAGGGGCGGATCCAGGGGGGGGGGTGCAGGGGGTGCGCACCTCCCCCCCCCCCCTTCGATCCAGGATGAGGATGCAGGCGGTGCGAATCTGCTGAACTGTTGGACCAGGGAAGAACACAAGGAACTGCAGAAACTTCCAAGAACGCACGAAATGCCGTTTCTGACGATCAATTTTTTAAAAATTTCCTGGGGGAGGACCCCAGGCCCCCCCCCTTTATCCTCCCCCCCTCCCCAGCGCTATAGTTTAATGCACCCCACCGTCTTGAAATTCCTGGATCCGCACCTGAGTGGGATACAAAACATAGATTGTTCAGCCTGGTCGAGGTTTGCTCTCTACCGAGTGCCGTTCTAGTTGTCATGGTCTTATGTCATTTATAGATGTGTACTTGTAGGTATGTAGTATGTACAGTCACCTCTAAGCTGCCCAGTCTGGGTTTTAATCGAGGAATTATCTTTGTTCTTCACTATTTGTGGAAAGATAACTATTTTGAGATAAAGTTTTGTACATACAGCCACGTGAAAAATAAGTACACCCCATGTAAAGTTTTGACTTTTTCAACATATTTCAACATACAGCTATTTGATCTTCATTTCAACAATATTGATAGATAAAGGTGATATAATATAACAAATATCATGAAACATTTACATTTTGTAGTCCATTGTATAATTTAAATAAACATAAATGCAAATTTCACATGTGGAAAAAGTAAGTACATCCTTGGCTCTAATAGGTGGTATTGCCCCCTTTGGCAAAAACAACCTCAAGTAGGCGTTTCTTATAACTGTCTACCAGTCTCCGACATCGACTGGGAGAAATTTTTGCCGACTCCTCCATGCAAAATTCTTTCAGCTGTGCGATGTTTGAGGGGTTTCTTGCATGCACAGCTCGTTTCAAATCCCCCCACAACATCTCGATGGGATTTAGATCCGGGCTTTGACTTGGCCATTCCAGAACCCTCCATGTCTTTCTTTTCAGCCATTCCTTGGTGGATTTACTGGTATGTTTAGGGTCATTGTCATGTTGCAAGGTCTACCTTAGGTTGAGCTTCAACTTTCCGACAGATGGCCTCACATTATCCTCAAGCACCCTCTGATACAATGAAGAATTCATAGTGGATTCTATGATGGTGAGCTGCCCAGGCCCTGATGCAGCAAAGCTGCCCCAAACCATAATATTTCCACCACCATGCTTTACAGTTGGTATCAGGTTCTTGTGGTCAAATGCTGTCTTTGGTTTTCGCCAAACATGTCTTCTGGTACTGTGGCCAAATAGCTCGACCTTTGACTCATCTGTCCAGAGCACAATGTTCCAAAAGTGCTGGTCTTTGCCGAGGTGTTCATTGGCAAACTTTAGTCTTGCCCTGATGTTCTTTCTGGACAGCAAAGGTTTCCTCCTGGCACACCTCCCATGTAGATCAAATTTGTGCAGCCTCTTTCTGATGGTAGACTCGTGCACTTTGACATCAACAGTGGCAAGAGCTACCTGTAGGTTCCCTGATGACATTCTGGGGTTCTTCGAGACTTCTTTCAGCATCTTGCGGTCTGCTCTCGAGCTGAACTTGCTGGGGCGGCCTGGCCTGAACAAGTTGGCAGTTGTTTGGAATCTTCTCCACTTGCAGATGATCTTCCGGACAGTCGAATGATTGATTTCAAATTGTTTGGAGATCTTTTTAAATCCCTTCCCAGACTCATAGGCATCTATAATCTTCTTTCTGAAGGCCTCAGAGAGCACTTTTGATCTAGGCATTGTGATGCCGCACACTTCAACAACAAAGAGCAAACCAAACTAAATGTCTGAGGTTTAAATAAGACTGTTTCCTCCAAGATCCTCTCTAACGATGTTCTAATCATTTGCACCTGAGTTGGTGTACCTGATTCAAATTTTAGGTATTTGAAGTAGTGATAAATGTAGGGGTGTACTTACTTTTTCCACATGTGAAATTTGCATTCATGTTTATTTAAATTATACAATGGACTACAAAATGTAAATGTTTCATGATATTTGTTATATTATATCACCTTTATCTATCAATATTGTTGAAATGAAGATCAAATAGCTGTATGTTGAAATATGTTGAAAAAGTCAAAACTTTACATGGGGTGTACTTACTTTTTCATGTGACTATAAATAAAAAAATAACCACCTTTAGAGGCCATTTTTCCCCGCAAAGCAGGGGTTGGCCTTTTTCGGGAACCGTGGTTGTTGTTGTTTTTTGGTCCCCTTTTTGAAGCAATGTTTTACGGCCGGATGCCCTTCCTGATGCCAACCCTTTTTGCCGCCTTTAACGACAAACATGGAATTACCCGTGAACTGGAACTCAATTAGCCGACCTCGGAAGGATGACAGGCTGAGTCAACCCCCCAGGTGTTAATTCAGCGATTGAGGGATTCGAACCCAGGATCCTAGGATCCTAAGCCGGCACCCTAGCCGCTAGCCCACCACCAGGGCTCTGTGACTGTATTTCCATAATAGAATTGCCCTCCCATTTGATCGTGTTTTTATTTTTCATTGTTTTGTTCACGTCGTTTAAAATGTCCTTTTATAATTCCATCATTGCATACATAACTATGTATCCTTCATTCCCATATATCAAAATCACTATGAATGTGATTTTTGTTTTTTTACTTACTGAAATCTTTTTCTGTGATCAACATATTCTGTAGAAAAAGCTTCTGCACACATAGCTTGCAGATATTGTTACGTTTGTGGGGGTAGATTATGGAATACCATAGCAAAGGTAGGATTGTATAGGTATAGCATGGCCCGTGGATGAGTAGGAGACGTCTCAATGTATTAAGTAGGGAAACTGTAGCTTAAGGTTGTTTTCATGTCTTCGAGGGGTGAAGCTATGGTAATTAGATAGGGGTTAAGATTAGTTTTCCCCCAGTATGTGATTGCCCTCGGTGGTTTTTCCCTACATTTTTTCCAATTGCAACAAGGCCGGCTATAAAACCATCCATAAAACCACAACAACCATCCACTCTGCCAAGCAGGCAGAGCCGTTCGGCAACTAATACCCGCCTCCAAAGAAGATCGTAACCGGCAGGCCACACCCCCGAGGTTCCTGATTGGACGGTGTGACGTCAGGAGAGAAGCTTCGAGCAAGAGAAAGAAGAGTTGCTCTCTCAGTCGCTTTTGTCTCTGGCTCTCGGCTGCGGCTGGCTCGTGTGCCCTTGTGAGGAGACTTTTCGGAGCATTTGTGTGAACTTTTGCAAAGTTGGAGGAGGAGATGTTATTGGTCGGTGGTGCTCTTCGGAGGAGCTGGGGCCGCTTTGTGCTTGCTGGCCCGGAATTGAGAGGAGGGCGTTTTGGCGGCCGCTTCACGGCTCGGTGCGCTCGTGTCATTGGTCGGCGCCATTGTTGGAGCATTTCCCATGCGAACGGCTTCAGGCCACCTTGTACTGCTGACCTCACCAGTTTCAACGGCCACCAAGCTCACCAAAGTGCTCGTTCGGACGCCAAAGCTGAGTGCTGGCTGGATAAAGGAATTTCCTGTTATTTTATTTTATCTTTACCCTTGTCTGTATTTGAGTCCATGTATGGAGGTACCTCAGTTAGAATTTTGGTTTTTACCACAACTTTATTTCATTTTCACCTGTTTGATTTATTTTCATTTAATCCCTATTGTTGAATTTTCTAGGTCGTGTTTGCATGTTTTGTTGTTTTGGTATAAACCCGTGTGCTTCCGTCCAGGTAAATGCTTTGTTTCATTGTGGGTACAGGAGGAAAGGAAAGGAGAGGAGAGAGAGAAGGGGAAGAGGAGGGTGGGGGGAAAGAGAGGAGGGTGGAGGGATAGGAGGGGGGGAGTGAGAGGGGATAGAGAGAGAGAGAGAGAGAGAGAGAGAGGGAGAGAGAGAGAGAGAAGAGAGAAGAAAGAAGAAAGAAAGAAGAAAGAAAGAAAGACAGAGGATTGTGGGTACAGGAGGAAATGAGAGGAGAGAGAGAAGGGGAAGAGGAGGATGGGGGAAAGAGAGGAGGGGGGAAGGAAGGGGGAGAGGGAGGGGAAGTTTATTCTGCATCAGTCCTGTCCACCCCCATTCTGCCCCCACCCCACTGTTTTACCAAGTCTCCCTCTATTTTGTCCTTCAACTCTGCTGTTGGTGCCCTCTCCCCCCTCTCTACTGCTCCTTTTGTCCTGTTGCATCTTGATCCATTTGGAAGGGAAGTCATATATTATACATTGCGCACTGTGGTGTCTGTCCGTGCATTCATCTGTCTCCCATTTATGGCGACGGCTTCCCGCACTGCGTTTGAAAAGCTCAACATTCACTTTTGAAATGACGGTAGAACAGGCATGAATAATGTTGATACAAAACAACAACAACAGGCATTTTAAAGGCCATTTTCCCTGCAAGAGCGGGGGTTAGCCTTGCGGTTCCCATGACAATCTTCTGCATTTTGCCCTATTTTCTGTATCTCCCCTTGTTAACCCCCTTGCCCGCATTTCTTCTTCAGCCATCTTTAGCCAAGTCTTTCTCAGTCTTCCCCATCCTCTACGTCCTTCCACATTTATTTCCATCACTCTTCTCAACCAGTCACTTTCATCCTTCCTCAACACATGACCAAACCATCTCAAACTGTTTCTCTTCACAGCATCCATCACAGGCTCTATTCCCATCATCTTTCGCAATTCATCATTTGGCTTCCTCTCTCTCAACGAAACTCCACACATCCACCAAACCATTCGCATTTCCACCCTTTCCAGCCTTCGTTGCTGCTCTACGTTCATTACCCATGTCTCGCTCCCATAAATCATAACACTTCTCACACATGCAGCATACACCTTTCCCTTCAGCTTCAACGACACTCCCCTCCTCGTCAGCACGCCACTCAGGTCCCGAAACTTGTTCCATGCACATCTCGCTCTGGCAACCGTTGCCGAGTCTGATCCACCTTCTCCATTCAGCATGTCTCCTAGGTAACTAAATGTTTTCACACCTTCCAGCTTCACGCCGTCTCCAAGGTCCAACTCAACATTTCCTTCATCTGCAGCTCCCTCTGTGCACACCTTACACTTGAATGTAGCTGCCACACTGGTTAATGACCCTCTCAAAGCACTACATTTTTGATGAACCCACTCAGCGCACATTGTACATTGAATTGAGTTCACTCCGACACCCTTCCTGCACAAAGCACATGGCCACTTCCCAGTTCTTTCCACCTCACAACATGCTTTACCACTTGCCAGCACCTTTGTTTTTCCGATATTCACCTTCAGACCTTTCGTCTCCATACATTCCTTCCACTTGTTCATCTTCTCCTTCAGTCCATCCATACTTTCTGCAATCAACACCAGATCATCTGCATACAACAACTCCCACGGTAAACCCTCCTTTACGTTCTGAGCCAGCACCTCCATCACAGCTACAAATAGTAGTGGACCTAGTACCGACCCCTGATGCACTCCACCTTCACCTCAAACTCACCACTGTTCCCGTCCTTCGTCCTTACAGCTGTGCGCGCTCTTTTGTACATTGCCATCACTATTCAGATCAACCATTCCTCCACTCCTAACTTCCTCAATGCCCATGTCACTACTTCACGTGGAACCCTATCGAATGCTTTCTCCAGATCAACAAACCCAAGAAACAACTTCTTCCTCTTCTCCATGTACTTCTCCTGCAACTGCCTCACAATAAAAAGCGCGTCTGTCATTCCTCTTCCTGGCATAAATCCAAACTGCATTTCATCAATCTTCACTTTCTTCCTTATCCTTCTCTCCAACACCCTTTCCAATACCTTCATTCCATGCTCCAAAAACTTTATTGCTCGATACGAGCGACAGTCCAGAGGGTAACCTTTCCCCTTGTATAGAGGGACGAGGTTACTCAGTTCCCAAACCACTGGAATGCGGCCTTCTTTCACCACCAGATTGCAGATCTCTGTCATTCTCTTCACACCCCAATTTCCCGCTGCCTTCAACATATCTCCCACAACTCCCGTCGGCCCTCCCGCTTTTCTACTCTTCATTGCTTTAATCGCTTCCTCAACTTCCTTCTCGGTTATCTTCTCTGCCGGTCCTAAAACTGGGTTACTCTCTATGTTGCCATCCCATTCATTCTCTGCATTCAACAGTATTTCCATATATCTCTTCCATCTTCCTTTAATTCCATCTGGGTCCACAACGATTTGTCCCACTTCGTCCTTCAAGCAATTCACCCCCATCACATCACACCTCTCTTTCGCCATCTGCTTTGCAATCCTGAATACCGCTCTCTGACCCTCTACCAAATCCAAGCCCTGTTCACGTGACTCGTGGTGGTCCCTCTCGGCTCTCCCCCCGTTGGTATTTTTGTGCATATAAGATTGTTCACAGTTCTGTTTAAATATTATTTAAATATGTTTAACCTTTCCCCTTCTGTGTTTTATTCAGTGGTATATTACAACACGCTGTTTTTCTTCCTATTTAAAAGGCTTTTCTCAATTTCCTCTCCAACTCATTCCACTTCAAAAAAAGGAAATTCAATATCTTATACGTCTCCCTCACTACATGGTCTAAATTCACATTCATTCCATCCCTCCTCCATCGTTCTGAATCGGATTGCTAACTTTAAAATCACAACAAACCCAATTTGTTATCAATGTTCGTCTTTCATTAATCATCCACTTTCTAAACTCCCCTCTTGCCCCTCCCATCCAAATCCCCCCCCCCCTTGCACCTACACTCCTAAACTACCCCCTTGCCCCTCCACTCTTAAACTCCCCCCTTGCCCCTCCACTCCTGAACTCCCCCCTTGCCCTTCCCCTCCTAAACTCCCCCTTTGCCCCTCCCCTCCTAATCCCCCCCCCTTGCCCCTCCACTCCTGATCTCCCCCCTTGCCCTTCCCCTCCTAACCTCCCCCCTTGCCCCTCCCCTCCAAATCCCCCCCCTTGCCCCTACACTCCTAAACTCCCCCCTTGCCCCTCGACTTCTAAACTTCCCCCTTGCCCCTTCCCTCCAAAACTCCCCCCTTGCCCCTCCCCTCCTAAACTCCCCCCTCACTCCTCCCCTTCAAAACTCCCCCCCAATCCCTCCCATTCAATTCTCCCCCCATACCATTCCTCTCCAATTCTCCCTCCTCCCCCCTCCTCCTCCAAGCTGCCTCCTCCCCACTTCGTCTCCCTTCTATCTCATACCTCCACCCCCCCAAACCTTCTACTTTCCTCTGCCCCCCCTCAAACAACCCCTCACTGTGCCTCATCCCTTCACCATCAAACCTTTCATCCTCCTCATCCTTCCCTTTGTTGGAACTCTTCTGCAACATCTGACACACTATCAACTGCTCTCCCTACCTCCCCCTCTCATCCTTCATCTTACCCTACTCCTCCCCTCCCCTGTCCTGTACCCGATGCTCCCCCTCTCTCTTCATTAACGGTATGGACCTCAAACATCCGGGGCCTTCGCTCAAACCTGACTGATCTCTCCATACAGGTTGCTTCTGACAATCCAGACTTGATCTGCTTAACAGAGACTTTCCTCCTTCAAGATGTCTCTGATTCCTTAATATCTCTTCCTGGTTACTCCCTCCTCCGGTATGATAGACCTGAGCCTCGGCCTGGTGGTGGGGTGGCTATCTTTGTCAAAAACTCTCTTCCTCACTCTCCTTGCACTGCCCTCTTTCCTCCTCACCCGCAGGAGTACCTCTGGTTACGACTTCCTCTCCGCTCCCACCTTTTGTTCATATGTGTTCTGTACCGTCCCCCAAACATTGATGACTCCATCTACATTTCACTGTCTGACAACATGGACCAACTTCTATCCACTCATCCCAACTCTCTCTTCCTCATATGTGGTGACTTCAACTGTCATCATGCCACCTGGTTGGGTGTGGGTTCCTCTCTCACCAGTCATGGCACCTCAGCAAAGGACTTCTGTGACTCACTGGGATTGACACAATCTGTCAATTTCCCGACCCGGATCTCAGCCAATGGAGTATCTTCTCTTCTAGACTTGGTTATGACAAACTTCCCTGCTAATGTCTGCTGCTCTTCTTCTGCTCCAATCGGTTCTTCTGATCATGTGCTTGTCAAAGTGGACATCTCTCTGGCCATTCTCAGAGAGCCTCCTCAGCGTCGACGAGTCTGGCATTTCACTCAGGCCGACTGGGACGGTCTTCAAGCAGCCATCAATCGTCTGGATTGGTCTCCCATCTCCACTGCCTCTGACATCAATTCTTCCTGGGAATTCTTCCAAAGCAAACTGATCTCTCTCATGCACAGATTTATCCCATCTCGCCTTCAATTGTCTTACCCTTCCTCCCGTCCATGGTACACTGAATCTTGTGGTGAGGCAGTTGCCCTGAAACAACTTGCCTTTGCCTCTTGGAAGGCTAATCCAACTGAAGGCAATCTCAGTTCCTTCCACCAAGCTCGGAACAAGTGTGTGTCTACCCTCAGGAGTGCCAGGAAGCACTATCTCTCCTCACTCAAGAATGAACTCTCAAACCTGTCTCCTTCCACCAAATCCTGGTGGCGTCTGGTCAAATCCGTTTCTGGTGTTTGTTCCCCTTCCATCCCCTCCCTTACTTCAAATGGCCACACAGTTGACATTGCACGTGACAAAGCCGAATGCCTCAACTCTGCGTTCGCCTCAAAATCCTTAGTCCCAAACCCATCTCTCTCTGTTCCCACCTTTCCCAGTCGAACCCAACTGCTCCTGGACTCTGTGTCCTTCTCTCCTGACAAGGTGGAGGAGTTTTTGTCAAACCTCGACTCTGATTCTGCAACTGGACCAGACGGCATCAGCCCACGGGTCCTAAAATCCTGCTCTGCCGCTCTATCTCACCCTCTCTCTGTTCTTTTCACCCTATCTTTTGCTCAAGGTCATCTGCCAGCATCCTGGAAATCAGCTAACATTACCGCTTTACACAAAAAAGGTGCAAAAACAGATCCTTGCAACTACAGACCAATCAGCTTGCTCCCAATTATCAGCAAAGTCATGGAATCCATCATTGCTTCGGATATGAAATCTTTCCTCTTCTCCAATGGCTTGATCTCTGATCATCAAGTTGGTTTCAGACCAGGTCACTCTACTCTGGACATGCTGCTTCTGCTGTCTCAACAATGGATGGAGGTCCTCAATGCCAAACAGGAAATCAGAGCTGTCTCCCTTGACATATCACGGGCCTTTGATACGGTCTGGCACCCAGCTCTGCTCACCAAACTCTCCTCCTATGGTATCCATGGAAATCTCCATGCATGGCTTGCGGACTTCCTCTCTGGTCGTAGTCAACGTGTGGCCCTGAATCGATTTCTCTCATCTCCCCTTCCTGTTCAGGCTGGAGTTCCCCAAGGAAGTGTGCTGGGCCCTGTGCTTTTTCTGGTCTTTATCAATGATCTCTCCGACTCTCTGGAAAATCCTCTCTATCTCTTTGCTGATGACTCCACTCTCTGCCGCTCCATTCCTCTTCCCTCAGATCGGCAGTCTGCAGCCTCCTCACTCTCTGAAGACCTGGACAAAATCACAGACTGGTCAAACAAGTGGAACATGTCTTTCAATCCTGACAAATCTCACTCTCTTACTATGTCTCTCCGAAAAGATCGACTGGACAACCCTCCCATCTACTTTCTCAACAATCCTCTCCAAGAAGTTCTGTCGCTCAAGCTTTTGGGTCTCACTATCTGCCATGATCTTTCTTGGGAAAACCACATTTCCAAGCTGGCCTCCAAAGCCAGTCGCCGACTGGGCATCCTCCGTCGTGCGAAGTCCTTCCTCGGCACACCTGAGCTCCTCACCACATACAAGGCTTTCATCCGCAGCTCAATGGAATACTGTTCTCCCCTATGGGCTGGTGCTCCTGCCTCACACCTGGCTCGGCTTCACGCTGTTGAATCCAAAGCTTTCAAAATCATTGGAATCTCCCGCGATGAAGCTATCTCTGAGGGCCTTTCACTCACTCACCGCAGGCAGGTAGGTGGTCTTTCTGTCTTCTACCGACTCCTCTCCGGCCTTGCTCCCCCAGCTCTCTCTGTGCTCTGTCCCCCAAATATTCCTACAGGTCGCACAAGATCTGCCAGCAACCCTCTGATGGTTAAACTGCCGAAATCTCGGCTCTCTGCTTACCTTCACTCTTTCATTCCTCTTTTCTCCCGCCTGTGGAACAAACTCCCACACTCCCTTCAATCCCTCTCCTCCCTCCAGGTCTTTAAAACAGCTGTTCACCACCATCTCTTATCTTCCCCCATCCATAACCTTGATCTTTTCTACCCCCACTAATTCACCCCAGATCCACCTTGTTTGAAATTCCAACTTCTTTCCTGGAAATCCTGGCAGTGTCCATATGTTTATACCTCTCCCACCCCCCCCCCCCCCCCCTTCACATGCCTCCCCCCCAAAGCCCTCTCCCTCCCACAGATCTCTCGATGTCTCCATGTTTCTCGGTCCCTGCTCTCAAATGTTGTGTTTGTGTCCTTCCCCCTCTCTCCCCATCTTGTCTACCGCTCCCGATGTTATTTGTTTTATGTGTCTGTTTGTCTTTTTGTGTGATCAATGTCGCTCTTTCACGAGCCTCGATCTTGTATACAAAAAAAAAAAAGAAAAAAAAAAAAGCGTTTTGCCGAACATTTTCCTACATGCCTCCTGCTACCTCTTTCTTTGCAGCCTTCTTTGCTGCCTTATAACTTTCATGCTCTTCCTTTTCTGCCCCCGTACCCTTCGCCTTCTGCCACTCCTTGACCTTCTTCCTCTTCTCGTCAATCTTCTTTCCAACTTCATGATCCCACCACCATGTTTCCGAGTGCCTCGGTGGTCCTTTTGTCCATCCACATACCTCACCAACGGCTCCCAACAGACTATCTTTCATTGACATCCAACCACTTTCAAGTTCAACCACATCATCCTCTACCATACTCAGCCTCTCTTTTAATGCCTCCCTCACTGTCACCTCTTTCAACCTCCACACCTTCATTCTCGGTTGGTACTTCACCCGCCGAGTTCTCCTCACACCTTTCAACCTTATGTCGCAGACAACCAAGTGGTGCTGTGAAACAGCCTCCTCCCCCGGGATCACCTTTGTGTCCCGGATGTGCCCCCTATCTTGCCTACGCACCATCAGGTAGTCAACGGTTGGCGTCGACCCACCTGACGTGTATGTAACAAGCTTATTATCCTCTTTCTGGAACTGAGTATTACAAATCAACAAATCAGCTCCATCAGCAAACTCCAAAATCCTTTCACCTTCTCCATTTCTCACATCATATCTGTAACCCCCATGAACTCCCTCAAAACCGTCCATACTCCTTCCCACATGTCCATTTAGGTCTCCTCCTACCACAACAACTTCCTTATCTTTCACGTTTTCCATCAGCTTCTCTATTGCACACCAGAACTTGTCCTTCTCTTCATCGCTCCGACCGACCTGCGGAGCATATCCCGTTCACCAAGTTCAGATGACGTTCACCAAGAGCTTTCCAATCATCATTTTCACCATCATCAACCTTTCACTCACTCTCGTCACACTCACCACATTGTCTACAAGCTCCTCAGAAAACAGGACACCAACACTGTTGTGAAAATCAATCAAATCCACAACTTTGTCCCATAGGTAGGTTTAATAACAATCAGATCTCTGGCATCATCCTGTAGAATACAATCATGCAATATATATCAGGATCGTGGCATCGTATAGGAAGGATCGATAATATTAGTCAATGCAAGCAAACCTAGAATGTCTGCATGTACGTACCATCCGAGTCTACATGTCATGGAGTAAATGTCACAGGAGTGAGTCCGGAGTCGCGGACGTCCGAGGTCTTATAGACACCTCTCCGTGGTTTAAGGGAGCATCACACCTGGGTTCAACTTTGATACATTTTCACTACATTCTCCCCGCCGTTAGAACTACACTGCCGCTAGGCAGGAAGTAAGCATGCGTCAGCCTAAATTGATTAGTGTTGGCAGTCCATGTCAGTCGGTCCATCCGTAGCGGTCAGGGCGGCGAATTGCCCTGACAGCACGGGTCCGGAAACTACCGGGTACGACATCCCCAAGCCCAGAGTCTCCTGCATCGGAGTAGCCGCTGGAGGCTGGCGTCGGAGGGGGCACCACAGTGCCTTCAGGCAGGGGTGTCTCTGGCAACGGGAGGGACGGCAGATGCTCCATAGACGGAGCATCGGGAGAGTCCATAGACTCATAAATCGGTTCGTCGATGTCCCCGTAAGGGTCGATGACCCCACATGGGGCGAGATGGCGAACGGAGACTGTGGACTCACGTCCATCTGCCGTCATTACGCGAGCATGCTCGGGATTAGCATAGAGTACCTGCACCTTATCCACGAAGGGTTCGTACTTGCTCGTGCGAACCGCACATTTGAGGTAGGCCGGCCCCGGCTCAGCGAGCAAACTAGGTAAAGATCGGATACTTCCCGAGCTTCGTGGGTGGTGGAACAACCGTTCGTGAGGAGTCTGGTTGGTAGCTGTACATAGTAGAGCCCTGATCGAGTTCAGCGCCGCAGGTAGTGACCAAGCCCATTTATCTAGGCCCCGGCCGAGGGTCCTGAGGCTTAGCATGACGGCCCTCCATATAATCCCATTGAAGCGTTCGACCTGCCCATTCACCTGTGGTCTGTACGGGGTGGTATAGCTAGAAACGACATTATTCTGGAGCAGGAAGCTCCTCACTTCCTGGGACAGGAACATCGCACCCCGATCTGTATGCACGTAGGCCGGATACCCAAACATAGAAAACAAGTTCTGCAGGCACCTTATGACTGTGGCGGCCGTCATATCTGCGCATGCGAAAGCAAAGAGGAATCGCGAGTACTCATCAACGATAGTGAGCAGATAACGAGAGTTACTCGACACCGGCAGCGGCCCTTTGAAATCCATCGCCAATCTCTCCCACGGTCTAGTAGCCCTGACCGAGTCCCCATGGGAGGGTTGTAAAAACGCGGTTTGAGTTCCGCACATGCAGCGCAGTCGTGACAGACCCGGCGGATGTCCTCAACCGAGTACGGCAGGTTACCACGACGCACGAAATGAGCGAAACGCGTCACCCCAGGATGACACATAGTGTTGTGCAAAGCGCGCAGACCCTCCAAAGATATGAGACCCGCACACGTAGCCGGCCTCGATAAGGCGTCGGCGACCAGGTTATCCCTCCCCGGGTGATATTTGATGGTGTAGCAGAAGTCGGCGAGTTCGATACGCCAGCGAGTGGTTTTCTCATTCTTAATGCGTTGAGCATGTAAGGTGTCATACATAAACGCAACGCTCTGTTGGTCCGTGATGATTTGGAAGCATCGTCCGAGCAAGTACGGACGCCAACGCCGAATCGACTCGACGATCGCGTCCGCTTCCTTTTCGACAGACGAATGCCTCCGCTCAGCGGAGGAGAGAGTCCGCGAAAAGAAAGCCACAGGGCGCCCTCCCTGGGAGAGAGTCGCCGCTATCGCATGATCCGAGGCATCACTTTCCAAGACGAAAGATTTGCGCTCGTCGATTGTCGCCACAGCGATGTCGGACTTAAGGCCCCGAAAAGCAGCCATGGCGGCAGGGCTCATGAGGAATGCTTCGCAGGCCACAAGTGGGCGGAGTTTCACGGAGCAATTTTGCACCCACTTAGAATAATGGGCGAACAGCCCGAGAGCATGCTTCAACGAAGCTCGATCGCAGGGCGGGGCCATATCGGCAAGGGTCGCAGACGCTCCTTATCTGGAGCAACAGAGCCATGGGTCACGGTGTACCCCAGAAGATCTATCGTGCGCATGGAGTAACGACACTTAGCCTCATTCATGGTTAGGCGATACCTCTGCGTGACCTCGAGGAAGCGCTTCAGATTAGCATCATGATGCCCCTGGTCATGCCCGCAAACCGTAAGATTGTCCAGATATACAAAGACATCTGTCAAGTTCTCCTTAGCAATGAGGTCGTCCATAGCCCTCTGAAAACAGGCGGCCCCGTTCGTCACCCCAAAAGGTAGTCGGGTGAACTGGTATAACCGTTGACCCAATTCAAAGGCGGTATAGATGCGATCGGCCCCGGAGATGGGGATCTGATGATACGCACTACGCAGATCGAGAGTGCTATAGACCGAGTACTGGGCCACCTGTCGAAGCAGGGCGTCCATCCCCGGTAGAGGGTAGGCATCCAGCTGTGTAAATCGATTAATCGTCTGCGAATAGTCGATTACCATGCGTTTGCGATGCGCTTCACTTCGCACCACTAAGACCTGGGCCCGCCACGGTGACCGGCTAGGTTCTATGATACCTTCCTTTAAGAGCTGGGCCGTTTCCTCCACAATAAATTGCACGTCTGCTCGTGAGTAGCGCCGTGATTTTACCGCTACAGGTGTGCAGTCCGTGGTCATGTTGGGGAACAGCGAAAGAGGCTCAATTTCCATTCCTGCGAGTGCACACACAGCAAGCGTGTCAGTCCCACCAAATTCCATTTCCAAACGTCCATGTCGCTTCAGAAAATCATGTCCTAACAAATTTTTTTTTTTTTTTTTTTTTTTTTTTTTGTATACAAGATCGAGGCTCGTGAAAGAGCTAACATTAATCACACAAAAAGACAAACCGACACACAAAACACAAAAAACAAGGGGAGCGGCAGACAAGATGGGGAGAGAGGGGGAAGGACACAAAAGAGAGGGGGAAGAGGGGGAAGGACACAAACACAACATTTGAGAGCAGGGACATCGGGAGGACTTGGGGGGAGGTGGGAGAGGATTAAAACATATGAACACTGCAAGGACTCTGGGGTGAATTACCGGGGGTAGAAAAGATCAAGGTTTTTGATGGGGGAAGATAAGAGATGGTGGTGAACAGCTGTTTTAAAGACCTGGAGGGAGGAGTGGGATTGAAGGGAGTGGGGGAGTTTGTTCCAGAGGCGGGAGAAAAGGGGAATGAAAGAGTGAAGGTGAGCAGAGAGCCTAGACTTTGTCAGCATATAAAGCATAATATCATGCATGTCAGCATAATATCAGCATATATCAGCATATAAAGCAGGTAAGACCATGAGATGTACATCTGGAAATATGCGTCCCTTTATCACAAGCTTCAATCGACATTCCCCTTTTGTGCTGAGCCTAAGCCCTTGCGAAGCCATAAAGATCCGTCGTGTTGTCCCAAGGATCGGCCATCCATGTTTTCGCACCAGTCGATGATCGATATAACTATCTGTAGACCCCGTGTTGATTAAAGCCCGAGCAAAAATGCCTTCGATCATAAGTGGGATAATGGCCTGAGCAAGACCGGGTGGACCGGCAGGTATTGAGCCATCCGAGCGAGATGATCGCGCCGAGCATGTAGATTCAACGCCGGCTGCAGTTCTCCGGCCGTTCGAGCAGCCTCGGGAGGGCGCTCGTGTCAAGCGTGTAGTTTGCCGTGCCAAAGCAGGAGCTTGTAGTTCGTACGAGCAGCCAGCGGATGGCGCTCGTGTCACGCGAGAAGGGTCGAAGCCAACTGTAGTTTCACGTGCCGAAGCAAGAGCTTGTAGTTCGTACGAGCAGCCTTCGGATGGCGCTAGAGTCACGCGGTGAGTCTCAAAGCCATCATGAGACGTTCGGATACCAGCCAAGGACGGTCGCTCCGCGTTCGGTCGTGTTTGCGCCATTTGTTTTGGCGGCCCGATGAATCTCACCAAGGTCGAGCGTGCAGCCAGGGGCCCACGAGGAGGAGCGCCGCTCATCAAAGCCGGGTGAGGCGCCCCGCTCCATGCTCGGCCCATCGGCTCGGCGATAAGCCCATTCAAGGTCGCGCAAGTTCGTTTGCCCCGCGCAGCTTTTCGGCAAACTTTTGCAAAATGTCCTTTTGTCGAACACAAATTACATATCGCTTCCCGAGCCGGACACGCAGACCTGGGATGTTGTCGATTTCCGCAGAAGTAACACGTAGCGTTTCGTCCAGGCTTTGGTCCTGCAGCTGCGGCTGCCGCCAAGCCGGAATCCGGGTCCTCCTCGGGAGAGGCCGGGGGTTCCGCCAGTGAGGTCGAGTCTGCTCCCGCATCCTTGGCGGTAGCTCTCTCCGGTCGAGCGTGTTGAGAAGTCCCCACAACGACATGTGTGTGGTCAAAGGCGTTAGATTGTTCCCGGGCCTCAGTGTATACGTGTGCCAGCCGTAGAGCTTCCGTGAACGTCAAGTCCGCTGTTTCCAAAAGTCTTTGTCTAATGGTTGAAGAGCTAATCCCAGAGACAAAAGAATCTCGGACAAGATCATCTTGTACTTGCTCATGAGTGCGTACCTCGGGAGTACTGTCTGCAAGTAGACGTCGCAGCTCCTGGGCGAAATGATCAAGCATCTCAGTGGGCTGTTGACTCCGCGTCGTGAGCAGATGCCTGGAATAAACCACACTCCGTTTCTTAATGTAAATTCGTTTCAGCTCCGTCACAGCTGCATTGTACGTCGTACACTGTTCGATGCCCCTGTAGACGTTATGGTGTACTTTAGTCTGCAGCACGTCCAGTTTTGTTTCATCCGTGACAGCGGCGTCCTGGGCTTTGAACTGATTGTCCAGTGTCTTGAGCCAATGCATCAGCTCCGAGCCCGAATCCGCTGCTTGTGGGTCGGCGCCGAATATCGGCACCTGGATCATCCTGTGTCCCGCCATGTTCGCCTCTTGTTCTCGAGTGGACAGCGAGACTGATTGTTATTAAGTGTTGTGAAAATCAATCAAGTCCACAACTTTGTCCCATAGGTAGGTTTAATAACAATCAGATCTCTGGCATCATCCTGTAGAATACAATCATGCAATATATATCAGGATTGTGGCATCGTATAGGAAGGATCGATAATATTAGTCAATGCAAGCAAGCCTAGAATGTCTGCATGTACGTACCATCCGAGTCTACATGTCATCGAGTAAATGTCGCAGGAGTGAGTCCGGAGTCGCGGACGTCCGAGGTCTTATAGACGCCTCTCCGTGGTTTAAGGGAGCATCACACCTGGGTTCAACTTTGATACATTTTCACTACAAACACCATTCACGCCTTCTGGCATGAATAATGTTGATACCAAATTGTATTTCACAAGCAGGATATTTTCCCCTCTTTTTAGACAAATTGAACTTCTGCCACCCGATATTGCTCCACCATTTTGCGAGGGGCGGCACACATAGCTCAGCTCTGAGTGAAACCAAGAGTGCAACACAATTAACCTTTTCAAATGCCATTAAATAATTTAAATTGATAGATTAACTGAAACCTGTTCTGACGAATACATTTGCTTTGATTTTTCCCATCACTGGGGAAGGGTACCATTCCGAGTAAAAGCATATATTTTCAATAAGTACAGCATATATTTCATATTTCTAATCAAACATTATTGTAGCTTGATACATAAATAATGGTGTATCTTAAACTAATGCCTGTATTCCTCCACCCCTTCCCCCCCTCCCCTCCCAAAAACATTTTGGGAAAAAATAATTTCCCAAAACTTATTGAACGCCTCAAGTGGATGCTAAGTTAGATTAAGGTCATGATAACAACCGAGTTTGTACATTAAAAGTAAATACAACTGATATCAAGTTAAACTGGAGTATGCCATATAAATCACATGGTAGGTGGGTAGATTTGGCTCAATAAATATTGTTCCTCTTTGTCAAAATCCTCTTCCTAAAGATTAAATTCAATCAGCATAATTTTTCATCTCCTTTCTTGTCTTTACAGTTATTAAAACCAGGGTGCAGTCCTTGCAGAGAGCAAGTAATGAAGACACATATTCTGGAATAGCTGATTGTGCAAGGTGAGAAAAATCAAGATTTATCTGCCTTTCTCTCTTTCATTAGCAGCTGAAGATCGCACGTACTGATGTACACAAAACATCCCCATGTGTCAAAAGTGTTATGAAGTGAACTCTGATTGAACTAAAAATTGTTTACAACCACAGTTATAGGCGAGAGAGCAAGCAAGGGGGCCGAGAGAGGAAGCACAACAACAGCAGAGAACGGGGACATCGGGAGATTTGCAGAAGAGAGGAGGCTGGGGCAGGGCACATGGGATAAACAAGATGGACACTACAGGGGCTTTCAGGAAAGAAAAGAGGGAATTTGAAGGAGGTGGGTTTGGGTGGATTAATGGGGCTAGAAAAGATCATGGTTCTGGATGGGGGAAGATATAAGATGGTAGTGAACAGCTGTTTTATAAAGACCTGGAGGGAAGAGTGGGATTGAAGAGAGTGTGCAAGATTGTTCCAGAGGCAGGAAAAAAGGAGGAATGAAAGATTGGAGGTGAGCAGAGTCTTGCTTTTGGTAGTTTCACCAGAAGAGTGTTGATGACAGATCTTGTGCGTCCTGCAGGAATATTTGGGGGACAGAGTACAGACAGAGCAGGGGGAGCAAGGCCAGAGAGGAGTCGGTAGAAGACAGAAAGACCACCTACCTGCCTGCGATGAGAGAGAGAAAGGCCCTCAGAATCAGCTTCATCGCAGGAGATATCAATCTTTCTAAAAGCCTTGGTTTCTACAGCATGTAACAATCGGAGGCTGGCTTTGGAGGGCACCTTGGAAATGTGGTTTTCCCAGGAAAGATCATGGCAGATAGTGAGTCCCAAAAGCTTGAGTGACAGAACTTCCTAGAGAGGATTATTGAGAAAGTAGATGGGAGGGTTTTCCAGATGGTCTTTTTGGAGAGACATAGTGAGAGTGTGAGATTTGTCAGGATTGGAAGACATGTTCCATGTGTTTGACCAGTTTGTGATTTTGTCCAGGTCTGCAGAGAGTGAAGAGGCTGCTGCCTACTGATCTGAGGGATGTGATATGGAGAGGCAGAGAGTGAAGTCATCAGAGATGAGATAGAAAGGATTCTCCAGAGAGTCGGAGCGATCATTGATGAAAATTGGAAAAAGCACAGGGCCCAGAACACTGCGTTGATGAACTCCAGCCTGGACAGAAAGAGGAGATTAAATAATTCCATTTAGAGCTACGTTGACGACAGGAGAGGAAGTCCACGAGCCATGCGTGGAGATTTCCATGGATACCATTAGAGGAGAGTTTTGTGTGCAGGGCGGGGTGCCAGACACTATAGAAGGCATGAGATACAGTCATGGCCAAAATTATTGGCACCCTTGCACTTTTTTCAAAGAACTCGTTTGAATAACGTTGAATAACTTCAACTCCATAACTTGAAATTGACAAAAGTATTTGGTCTCAATAATTCTTTATTTCACTGTTAATATTACAGAAACTTTGTTTTTGATTCAGAACTTAATATATCCTTTCAAATCAGAAAATAAAAAGAAATGGCATTGACAAAATTATTGACACCCGAGACTTTATATTTGGTAGCACAGACTTTGGACAAAATAACTGCAGTGAAGCGCTTCCTGTAGCCATGAATGAGCTTCCTCCACCTCTCTACTGGCAGTTTGGCCCACTCTTCTTGTGCAAACTGCTCCAGTTCTCCCAGATTTGAAGGGTGCCTTCTCCCAACTGCTGTTTTCAGATCTCCCCACAGGTGTTCAATGGGATTTAGATCTGGACTCATTGCTGGCCACTTTATAACAGTCCAGCGTTTCATCTGGAACCATTCCCGGGTGCTTTTTGAAGTGTGCATGTGGTCATTGTCCTGCTGCAAGACCCATGACCTTCGATGGAGACCCAGATTTCTGACACTGGGTTGAACATTGCTCTCCAAAATAAATGCCTTGGTAATCTCCTGATTTCATGATGCCATGCACACATTCAAGGTACCCAATGCCAGAGGCAGCACAGCAACTCCAAAACATCACTGAACCTCCTCCATGTTTGACTGCCAAGCAAGGGAAGGTGTTCTTTTCTTTGAAGGCTTCATTTTGTTTTCTGTAAACATAGAGATGATGTGCTGTACCAAAAAGTTCTAATTTGGTCTCATCTATCCACAGAACAATCTCCCAGAAGGATTTTGGCTTGTTCATGTGTGTTTTGGCAAACTTCTGTCAGGCTTTCTTATGTCTCTCTCTCTCTCTCTCAGCAGTGGGGATCCTCCTGGGTCTCCTTTCATTGAGTTGGTGACGGATGGTGCGAGTTGAAACTGTCGTACCTTGTGTCTGAAGGTCAGCTTGAATCTGTTTGGCAGTTGATCGAGGTGCTTTCTCCACCATTCGAACAAACCTTCGCGACAATCTTCGATCAACTTTTCTCTTGCGGCCACGTCCATGGAGGTTGGCTGCAGTGCCATGAGCCTTAAACTTCCTGATAACATTGGGTACGGTGGATATAGGAACATCAAGGTCTCTGGAGATGGACTTGTAGCCTGGAGATTGTCCATGCTTGGCTACAATCTTGTGTCTGACCTCCTCAGACATTCTCTGGTTTTCTTTCTTTTCTCCATGCTCATTGTGGTACACACAGTGACACAAAAGAGCAGAATGACTCCTTTTCTTTGTTCAAACTGGTTGAATGAGTGATTTTTGTATTGCAGGCACCTACAACTCACCACAGGTGAGTTCAATTCCAAAGTAAAGGAGAATCACCTGCTTGAAATCTAATTATTTCTCACAACTTCTCAAAGGTGCCAATAATATTGTCTGGGCCATTTTAGGATTTCTGTGTGGAATAAGCTAAGATTTTGTAATTTTCTCAGCTTTTTTTGTTTTGTTCCACTGAAAACCAAAGAAATGCATATGTGGATACCAAAATATTTTTTAATTTCAACAATTTTCTGGAATAAATGGTGCATTATTTGAAAAAAGTGCAAGGGTGCCAATATTTTTGGCCACGACAGTGTGTCATGGGAGGCGGCTCTGATTTCCATTTTGGCGTTGAAGGCCTCCATGCATTGTTGAGACAGCAGAAGCAGCATGTCCAGACTAGAGTGACCAGGTCTGAAACCAAATTGATGATTTTCGATTAAGCCATTGGAGAAGAGAAAGGATTTAACATCAGAAGCGATGATGGATTCCATGACTTTGCTGATAATTGGGAGCAGGCTGATTGGTCTGTAGTTGCAAGGATCTGTTTTTGCACCTTTTTTGTGTAAAGCGGTGATGTTGGCTGAATTCTAAGCAGATGGCAGATGTGCTTGAGCAAAAGAGAGGGTGAAGATAACAGAGAGGGGGTGTGAAAGAGCGGCAGAGCAGGATTTTAGGACCCATGGGCTGATGCCGTCTGGTCCAGTTGCAGAATCAGAGTCGAGGTTTGACAAAAAAAACTTCTCCACCTTGTCAGGAGAGAAGGACACAGAGTCCAGGAGCAGTTGGGTTCGACTAGGTAAGGTGGGTACAGAGAGAGATGGGTTTGGGACACAAGATTTTGAGGCAAACACAGAGTTTAGGCATTCAGCTTTTTCACATGTGGAGTCAGGTGTGTAGCCATTTGAGGTAAGGGAGGGGATGGAAGGGGAACAAACACCAGAAACAGATTTGACCAGACGACACCAGGATTTGGAAGAGGGAGACAGCTTTGAGAGTTGACTCTTGAGAGTAGAGAGATATTGTTTCCTGGATCTCCTGAGGGTAGACACAAACTTTTTCTGAGCTTCATGGAAGGAACTGAGATTGCCTTAGGTTGGATTTGCCTTCCATGCCGAATGCAAGTTGTTTCAGGGCAACTGCTTCACCACAAGATTCAGTGTACCATGGCCGAGAGTAAGGGTATGACAACTAACGACGAGATGGGATAAATCTGTGCATGAGAGAGAGAGAGAAAATTGCTTTGGGAAAATTCCCAGGAAATCAGAAAATTGACGAAACGACCGGGAGTATTTATCTTTGAGGAAAACAGAGGAGTCGAGAATCAGCATGATCGAGCTCAAGAAACCGGAAACCAGATTGAATGATTGTGAAAAATGACAGTTATGTTGCAGCTTAAAAAATTTAACTGGATATACTAAAGACTTTATGAATCATGCTTTCATGCACCGTTTGCAGTTTGTTTACCTCATGTGAACATCAAAAGTAACAAAAGTTCAAATTTGCACAAGGACTTTCTGGACACCTGGTATATTTTATCAGTGGAAATGTTAACTTTACACCGAGCGCCTCATATAATTCTTACCTGAACTTTTGTTGACATGTGTTTGTATGTATATTGTAAATGCTGATCTACATGTATTAGTTTTGAAGGTATTCTCCTGCTTTTGATATACATTTGTCCAACCAGAGCCTTTTAATGATGTCATCTGTGTAGGATTCCTCTTCACTGGTACAACATGTGATATTTCCTTTGGTAAAAAGTTTCTTATACCAGATGTGGGAATCTTTCACAGGGAATAATCACCACGCTGTGCAAAGAATTGTTTAAAAATTCCATCAGCTTTGACGTGTTTTTTGAAATTTCATTAATTTTCCCTGTTACACCTCCTTTGATTATATCACTTGCTGCCATCTTGATTTCAAGCACCTGCATTAAAGCAGGAAACAAGTGATTATGAACATCAGTTTCCTGTATTGTGAACACTGTGAATATAAACTTTATTTCAAATGACCAAACAACAACAACAACAACAACATGCATTTTAAGGCCATTTTCCCTGCTAGAGCGGGGGTTAGCCTTGCGGTCCCCATGACAATCTTCTCCATTTTGTCCTATTTTCTGCATCTCTCCTTGTTAACCCCCTTGCCCGCATTTCTTCTTCCACCATCTTTAGCCAAGTCTTTCTCGGTCTTCCCCGTCCTCTACTTCCTTCTACATTCATTTCTATCACTCTTCTCAACCAGTCACTTTCATCCTTCCTCAACACATGACCAAACCATCTCAACCTGTTTCTCTTCACAACATCAATCACAGGCTCTATTCCCATCATCTTTCGCAATTCATCAATTGTCTTCCTCTCTCTCAACGATACTCCGCACATCCACCGAACCATTCGCATTTCCACCCTTTCCAGCCTTCGTTGCTGCTCTACGTTCATTACCCATGTCTCGCTCCCATAAATCATAACACTTCTCACACATGCAGCATACACCTTTCCCTTCAGCTTCAACGACACTCCCCTCCTCGTCAGCACGCCACTCAGTTCCCGAAACTTCTTCCATGCACATCTCACTCGAGCAACCGTTGCCGAGTCTGATCCACCTTCTCCATTCAGCATGTCTCCGAGGTAGCAAAATGTTTTCACACCTTCCAGCTTCACACCGTCTCCAAGATCCAACTCAACATTTCCTCCATCTGCAGCTCCCTCTGTGCACACCTTACATTTGAATGTAGCTGCCACACTTTATTTCAAATGACCAATCCACATAAATTTCTGTGCCCTTTATAAGCAAAGGTCATAGGTCAACCTTGAACCATTCTTTTACAGAGATATGCTCTCCTGGTTTACAATGTGATTCATCTTTATGGCTGCAGGAGTTGTTCAGAGCTAACTTTATCTCATGGTTAATCTGCAGGAAGATCTGGCGAAATGAAGGTCCACGAGCATTTCTTAAAGGAGCTGCATGCCGAGCTATGGTCATTGCCCCATTGTTTGGCATTGTTCAAGTCATCTACTTCTTCAATATTGGAGAGTTTATGATAGGATGGACATTGAAATGAAGAGCTGGATGAAGACTCAAAAGTACATTAATCATGAGAGTGGGAAGTTTCAGGAAATCGAGTTGGAGACTGAGTAATATGTATGCAAAAGATTATGACTAATTTATTATGTCCCATGCATCCTCTTTTTCTCCCTCTCCCTGAATGCTATCGCTTCCCAACCCCCTTTCCTTATGTTCTCCTCCTCCTTTTCAAATCCCATACAGTCTTTTTCTTTATTATCCTACCTCCTTCACTCCCTTTTTAAAATTTTCTTAATATACCTTCCCCTCCTTTATTTCCACGTGTTAGATGTAGATGGCTCATTAACTCTGTGACTGTGCAGAGGTGGTAATCATATTGTCATTAATTTGACGAGTTTACATTTGGTTTTTTTCAGTAGTGATGATGATGATTGAAAAAATCTAATTGGTTTTTAACCAAAAAAATAGATGTCAAGCATGAATGTTTCATATGAGTGGTCAGTGGTAAGATTAATGTAAAAGTGCGGTTTTACAGTATCAGTGATCTTGAACAAAATCAGTACTAATAATGTTTTACATTTACTTTGGCGTGATCCTTTTAAACTTCACCATGGTGGGTAAATCGCAATTGTCCTTGAACCCCAGTACCCCCTTCTGCCCCCTCCTCCCCTCCTCCAACCCAATAGACAACCTAAAATCTATATTTACTTCCCAGTCAAATAAAGATGTACATTGAAGCCTGGTGTTGGCTTAGCGGTTAGGGTGCTGGCTTGGGATCCTTGGGATCCTAAATCCTAAAGGTGGTTCTTCTTTCTTATATCAGGCTAAGCGTTTTAAACGGAATAAAAATGCCCGTTAAAATATAAATATTGTATTTCATGTTTATAACAGGAAATTGTGTGAAGCCAGGAAGCTTGGGGATTCCTTTGTCGGGGTCTGCAACACTCATTTTCAAACAAATTTCCATTTATGAGCCAGATGGGTTGTTTTTTTAAAGAATCTAATACAAACTTGCTAATTCTCTTGACACTTGCTCTCGTTCCCAAAGCTAATAATGCAAAAAAAAGAAATGTATTGACGTTGAGTATATGAAATTTAAATAAATAAATAAATAAATGTATGTATCACAACTAATTGCGTGGATATTTGTTTACTTTTACGTAGTTGTTTGTCAAATTTTTCAGTCGCTGTAACATTTTTTTTTTTTTTTTACAAACATAATTGGGATAAATTGTTAAAGATGATGAAAAATGTTGTTTTATGTCATACTGAAAGAGTAACATGTGATTCATGTATTTACGCATGTTGTATGTAAGTTTCTAAATTAATCCATTAAAATGATGTTAAACCAACCTCGTCTGGTCAATGAAGGAGGATAAAATGTTAAAGTTTGAAGTTAGTCTCAGATATTCATCTTTCAAGTGTGCACTGGCTGTATTATTTAAATAATGAAGAGATATCTTTCACTAAAGCATAAAAATTGTTTACAAATATTCTTGAAACTGAGCTATTAGTAAGTCACAAAGGAGCTATACCTGCTTTTGGGAGAACTTCCTGGGTTTGGGTTTTCTACGGAACATCGTCTGACCGCTGAGGTGCTGTCCTTTTGGAAGGGATCGAAAGCCTGGTCCCACCCTGGTTGAGAACTGTGAAATGACATCTGGTTTACTTTTTTTCTTTTCGAGCCAATCTTGGATCCACAAATTGTGAGACATGGCTGTATCTATGGAAAGTACTGGGAAATTCAGTATCTTGCATTTGCTGCTAAGAGATAGCATTTTACATTTGAGGATACAATGTAAAAACTTTAAACAATAATTAATCAGAGAAAATATTCCTCTTCCTGAATTTTTTAAGTTGTTTCCCTTTGAGCTGGCTGTAATGTCCGTTTGTATTTGTTTGGTGATGGAAATGGTTCCATGGCATCTTCCTGGCTTCTATGTCTCTAAAATTCTAAATGATCCTACAGTGGGATTTCAATGAGAAATAAATGTATATTTCAAAACTTCCTGTGTTTGTGTTGTCTGTCGTTATTTTTATGCCTCCGCCGACAAAGTCGCCGGAGGAATTATGTTTTTGGGTTGTCCGTCCGTCCGTACGGGCTAAACCTCGTTTTTCTCAGCAACCACATGTCCGATTGAAACAAAACTTTCAGGGTAGGAATGACACCCATGCCGAATGTTTTTATGATAATTCTGACGTCTTAGGTCACGTGGTATGGCAGCCATTCTGGATTAAAAGCAAATAATTTAAAAAAATTCTCGGAAACCACTGAATGGAAAAATTTTAAACTTGGCACATTGTCAAGTACTCCCAATGGGGAACAAAAGCATGATAATGATGACATCATCAGTAAAGTGGTATGAATGAATGAATGAATGAATGAAAAATGTATACCAGGTATACCAGGTATACCAGGTATACCAGGCAAAAATGTTTTAATCGAATTCCTTATCCTAAAAATCTGAAATTGCATGCACATGATCTATGATCCATTTGTATCGAAATATTAAATTTATGACATCATAGGTCACATGGTTTGGTAGCCATATTGAATTTAACCTAAAACCTTTAAAAAAAACATCTTCTCCCAAACCACCAAATCGATTGACTCGAAACTTTACGTGTGTCATTGACTAGTCATGGCGATTTAAAGATGATCACGAAAACGTCATTGGTCACATGGTGTCGCAGCCATATTGGATTTAAACTAAAACCTTGAAAAAACATGTTCTCCCAAACCACCAAAACGATCAATTTGAACCTATACATGTGTCGTTGACTAGGCATGGCGATTAAAAGTTGATCACGAAAACGTCATCGGTCACCTGGAGTGGCAGCCATATTGGATTGAAGGAAAATATTAAATAACTAGCAGAAGTACCCGGCATTGCCGGGTGGGGAGGGGAGGGGAGGGGAGAAGAGGGGGGGGAGGGGAGAAGAGGGGGAGGGGAGAAGAGGGGGGAGGGGAAGAGGGGGGAGGGGGAGGGATGGGGGTGGGAGGGATGGGAGGGGCGAGGGGGAGGGGTAGGGGGGAGGGGAGGGTGAGGGATGGGAGGGTGAGGCGAGAGGGGAAGGAGGGGGGAGGAGGGAGGGGGAGGGGGGAGAGCGAGGGGGAGGAGGGAGGGGGAGGGGGGGAGGAGGGAGGGGGAGGGGGGAGGGGGAGGGGGGGAGGGGGAGGGGGGAGGGGGGGAGGAGGGAGGGGGCGGGGGGGGAGGAGGGAGGGGGGGAGGGGGGAAGGGGAGGGGGGGAGGAGGGAGGGGGGGGAGGGGGGAAGGGGAGGGGGGGAGGAGGGAGGGGAGGGGGGAGGAGGGAGGGGGAGGGGGGAAGGGGAGGGGGGAAGGGGAGGGGGGGAGAGCGAGAGGGAGGGGGAGAGGGGAAGGGGAGGGGGGGAGAGCGAGAGGGAGGGGGAGGGGGGAAATGGAGGGGGAGGGGAGAGGAGAGAAGGGGTAGGGTGGAGGGGGAGGACGGAGGGGGAAGGGAGGAGGAGGACGGACGGGGGAGGGGTGAGGGGGAGGGCCAGTCAACAATGACGTTGCAGTTCTCATGGTCAGAGAGCAGCACAACAATCGCGACATCGTCCTGCATCTTCGAAAGAGCACGAAGCGGATTTTGGAGACTCACCGATCCTGTGACCCACGTCCTCCAGTACCGGCGTTGCCGGGCGGGGGAAAGGAGACCCGCACATTCCCAACCCGTACATTCGCCCTCTCGACTCAAGCTCGTATTCGATTCGTATTCGAAATTGAAAGGGGAAATCCTTCGTATTCGAATTCGTAAATACGAAATATGAATTAAAATGTAATTCGTATCGCACAAAATCGACACAAAACACGGTCGCATAAAGGTGAAAAAACGCAATGGCTTTTCGCCCTGAATTACGTGCAAACATGTGATGGGATGGAACATCACGTGATCGCTCTGAGCGAATCAGCGAGCTCTGGCACCGGCTGAGATTAGCGGGTACTTCGCTGAAATGCGCTCAGGTAAATATGAATAAAAAATATGGATCTCGTCAAATATTGTCTCGGCCATGTTCGTCCCAGGCTCAATGGCCATGTCTATGCCAAATTTCAAGCACGTGAGCCTCTCCGTTTCGGAGTCTATCGGTAACATTACACACACACACACACACACACACACACACACACACACACACACACACACACACACACACACACACACGCACACACACACACACACATACTGTGTTTTATATATATAGATTACATCTCAGAAACTGCTTACCCGATCGATGTGAAACTTTACAAATGTCATCTAACACTATTCCTTCATACAGTTTGAAAATGATGATGTCGTAGGTCACGTGGTTTGACAGCCATCTTGGATAGAAAAACGAACATTATCCGATGAACACAAAACTTCACGAACGTGATTCCCAAACCATACATATGCAGAGTGTACATTTTAATGTCATATGTCACATGGTTTGGAAGCCATATTTCCTTGAAAGCCGATATTTTTAAAATCCCCTTCTCTGAAACCGCTTCACCGATCGATGTGAAACCTGTCATGTCTGGTAAAAATGAGATACTTGAGAACAGCTGAAGGGATTTAAATCAAACGTGTTTATTTTATGACAGTGAACGAGAGCATTTACCCATTGTCATGGGCAGGGACTACGCGGAGGCATATTGGCAACTCAGTCGCATTGCTCTCGGTTGGATATTCTTTTGTCATTATTAGTGATTCTTTTGGTGTTTCCATTTTTTTTGTTCGCTGCCGTTATTTGCAACATGTCTTTCAATTCAAGATAGACTCATATTCTCACTTTGTCCCTCCACAAGGACCAGCTGGAAAATCCCCAAAATTATTTCTGTGGTTATTAACCCTTGGGACTTTTTTTTATTTTAATAATTTTTCAACAAGTCAACTCACAGACACACCTGTCCACACTCGATGTTACTCATAAGACAATGGTGAAAACAACATTAGGCCTCACCATCTGGGTATTGCAGTCATGTGATGCCCTCTCATGATTGGGATGATGGTGATGGTCCCCCCTCAATCATGTGTGCAACCAGTGGTTGATTGGTTGCATCATTTTATGGGGGTGCAGCTGTGCCACTGATGCAATTCCCTATATTACCAATCAGCTGGTACTCATTCTGCCAACCTCTGAAAGATGACAGGCTGAATCAACCCATGTGGTGTTAATTCAAAGGTGACAGGGCTCGAACGCAGGACCCTAAGATAGCAAGCCATTCACTTTGTTTTTGACTCTCAATCTTCCCAACTACAAGCAGTTTTATTCGTTGATGCCGATTGTCAAATATCCTATCATAACATATTTTGGTACCCTTTGGACTCTGGGTCTGCACAGGTGGGGTTCGAAAGTTTAAACAAACTCGCCGCGCCCCTTCCCCCCTTAAAACCTCCACCCCCACTAACTTTCCAACAGCCCCTTTTATTGAACTGACATTCCCATTTTCAAAATAAATAATATAATAATTCAGCAAACTTTTCAACCATAGATACATAATGCCATTGTGCTTTAAAAAGTCATGTAAGAGGAACAAACTTTAGTTTACTCATCAGTTTCATTACCAGGTAAGAAAAGTATTAGGTACTGTCCATACAGGTAAAATATTCAGTGGGAATGAGCATGTTTTGAATGCCCTGAGGTTTGGATGAGTAGATGACCTGATACTCCCCTCACAAACACACAACCTGTTCAAACTTCGACGATTATTCAATGCTGCCATGAGTACACAGCGCATGGGACAGCACCAGCTTTCTCAGTACCCGACTAATGATCCTTCAGCCTGCAAGCCCCAGTGCTTCCTCTTCTCGTGGTTTTCGGCCATTTCCTGTTAGTATCCGCCTGTTGCCTGCCGATAGGGCCGATATTGCCAGCTCCAGAACACATTAATACAATGGATCCCGTTTTGTGTAGGAATTCTGCATAAACGTTTCCCTATAAACACCTTTGTGTGTTTTAAAGGGTATTTGGCAAAATAGATGATTATAGAGAAGACATCTCAACTGGTCCACTGCATGTTTGGACCTAAAAAAAACTTTCGCTGGATATTCAAATTTTTCACATCCGGTCATCAAAGCTGGTATACTTTGGTGAAAACATCTTACGTTTGATTAAACATCTTACGTATACTTTGGCCGCAAGGCTAAACTACAGGATAGAGAAAAACCAACCCTTTAACCAATACCGTGCACATTGCGCATACATAAATAAAATTACACCAAGTTTTACAACTACCGTTCCCACACCTATTGGGGACGCCTCTTCATGGTGGTTGTATCCCCCCCGCCCCCCAAAGCAAGTCAGGGGCCAAATCTCCCCCATTCTTCACTGCTTCCCAGATTCGGCAGGGTAGCGCAGTCAGAGTGCCGAATGGTCCCCACGGACCGGACATTTACTTACTCTCTGTCTCTGTCTCTGTCTCTGTCTCTCTCTCGGTCTCTCTCTCTCTCTCTCTCTCTCTCTCTCTCTCTCTCTGTCTCTGTCTCTCTCTCTCTCCCTCTCTCTCTCTCTCTCTCTCTCTCTCTCTCTGTCTCTGTCTCTGTCTCTCTCTCTCTCTCTCTCTCTCACACTCTCTCACTCTCTCACTCTCTCTCTCTCACTTCATTAAGGCGGGGGTACACCATCCTGGATGTTGGGGTTCTCTGTGTCGCTCCTGCGAGATCGATCGGTTGTGTCCATGCTGCAGGCTTGTTTGAGAGAACAGAGAACTATGTGGAGCTATACAACAACAACAACTACCATTCCCTATATGTGCCTGTTTGGTGTTCCTAATGACAATGCTGTGATTCCAACTTTGAAATCCTGTATCCTATGTTAACTTATTGAAAATACATATAAAAGTACAATAACGTCTCAATCATGTCCTCTCGTGCATGTCATAGATGTATGTATGAGTATTAAGTATGAAATAATTAAATAATAATAATAATAAATAAAAATAAATAAATAATAAATAATTCCCAATTATCAAATATCAATGAACATTGGAAGTATTGAATGATATAACCATTATTTAATTATACATGTTCTTTCTACATATCCCTTCAAATGTTTTCGTCTTTAAATGGTGCAGCTATTTGATGGGAGGTTATCTTCTTTTGCTGTTAGCAACTATGCCTAACAGGCAGGTTGTTGATCCGAGTACAAAACGCCAACATGGAGTGGACAGAATTAGAGACACTATTTGCAAAGTACTGTAATCAGTAACAGGAAACACACCAACACAGACATGCAAATGTTGATATTGTGAAAGTTAAACATGGAATTCATTTGTTTTCGAATAGGCTAAACATATAACATCAACAGATAATCCCATATTGGCTGTAAATATACCGTAGATATATATTTTTTGTTTTTTTTCATTAATATCAACATTTGTATTTGTAGTCTTTCTTACCAGCAGGAAAACCAACCAGTTTCTAATTCACATTTGTAATCTTTACATTTTGGTTTAAAACTAAACAAAATAATACAAACAAAGCAGCTTCAAAATCTCAATTTACCTTTAGAAAGTCGTGTTGTAAGTGCTCAACTGCAAAACTAGAAAAAAAAATCACATTCTGCAATAATTTCATTTATAAGGTGTATATGAATATGAAACATCTCGGATGCTGATGTGGAGTTGTGTAAATAATGATAGGAATTTAGGATTCGGCATAAGCACAAGCACACACTAGCCCATTCCTTTTCGAAATTACTGGGGGATCTTTCATATCCACAAGTGAATGCTAATAGATGGGACAGTCGGCCACAGTTTCCTCTCCTTTGCATCACCAGGACGACAACACCACGGTTTATAAAGAGTCTACTCCGCTAACCGACAGCAGACAATTCACTGCAAACTCTCTGAGCTATGATAATCACCTTTAAATATATGAAATCACAAATTTTTTAAATCCATTTGTTTTAAAAAAAAAGCAAATAATTTTTCAAATAATTTTAATATTATTTTCAAATAATTTTAATAAATAAATAATGAAATTTATATTTCAAATCATTTCAGACAATTCACTGAGATATTATAATCACCTTTAAATATATGAAATCACCAAAAAAAATTATCCATTTGTTTCAAAAAAAATTCAAATAATAATCATTCAAATAATTTTAATATTATTTTCAAATAATTTTAATAAATAAATAATGAAATTTATATTTCATATAATTTCAGACATTTCACTGAGATATGATAATGATCATTAAATATATGAAATCACCAAAAAATTTAATCCATTTGTTTCAAAAATCAAATAATTTTTCAAATAATTTTAATATTATTTTCAAATAATTTAAATAAATAAGTAATGAAATTTATATTTCAAATAATTTCAGACAATTCACTGAGATATTATAATCACCTTTAAATATATGAAATCACAAAAAATTTTAATCCATTTGTTTCAAAAAAAATTCTAAAAGTAATTCAAATAATTTTAATATTATTTTCAAATAATTTTAATAAATAAATAATGAAATTTATATTTCAAATAATTTCAGACAATTCACAGAGATATTATAATCATCATTAAATATATGAAATCACCAAAAATAATTTAATCCATTTGTTTCAAAAAGTAATTATGATAATAGCCAATGTCCTGATTTGAAATTAAACAGCGGACCCAGCCACAATGTTTAGTATATCTCTATATTAAGTAAAACGACACACGGTAGAGCACATACCTCCACCAGGTTGAACAGTCTACGTTTTGTATCCACTGCTAGGCCAGATATGCATCTGGATCTTCACCAAAATCGAATGATTTCGTCCTTGTCGCACAGCCATGTTCACCAAGTTTCATTCAAATCAATCCACAACTTTTGGAGATATCCTGCTCACAAACAAAGAAACAAACAGCCACGCAGGGGTGAATACGTAACCTCCATCATACTTCGGTGGCGGAGGTAATAAAAGAGAATAATAGCTAATTACAACAGTGATTAAAAACCTGTACAAACCGAATATCAATGAAAATGAATAACCAATGCTCGAAACATTATTTAAAATAAAGAAAAACAACATTTACATTGATTCAAAGAAGATAGAGATGAAAGGATCATTTGCAGCAGAATAAACAAAAATAGGACAACTGGACCTGTAGCTTATCTGGGCCCTGCCCTGTCCTAATGTTGCAACCCAAATTTGGTAGCATTATGACAGGTGTGTCTGGAGAAAAAGTTTTTTGAAGGAATTTACCAAGTCGGCCATTTTGAAACACTTACGGTCACGTTATCGGCATGGACTCTTGCAATTTAATATCAGGACCATGTCCTAATATTGTAACCCAAATTTGGTAGCATTATGGCTGGTGGGTCTGGAGAAGAATTTTTTTTAAAGAAATTTACACGATATCCCAAAATTTGCTCAAGCAGCCATTTTGACACACTTCGGGTCACGTGATCGGCCTGACCTCCCCAATTTAACATCACTACCCTGGCCTAATGTTGTTACCCAAATTTGGTATAGCATTCTGACAAGTGTCTGGAGAAAAATATTTTTGAAGGAATTTACTGAGCTGGCCATTTTGACACTTCCGGTCATGTGGCCGGAACAAGCTGAGCATGTCCCGTTACCAGTCAGGAGCGGAACCCTGCTGCCAAATTTCAGCTGGATCGGCCCAGCGGTTTGGCCGGAAAAGGAGGAAAAAGGCGACGGACGGACGGGAGTACAGTGCATCAACAAACATCAACACATCTCAACAAACATCAACATTTTCCACATCTCAAACATCAACAAATATGTTACATGGAAAATGTAAAGTTTAATTTTGGAAAAAATCATGGAAAAAGTTACCGGTCTTTCACATTTTATGCAGCAAAAACTTTTTCCAAATTCCAAGCAAGTTTGCACACAGCAGAGACAATGGATAACAATAACTTAGGGAAAAGAATAAGCATCATCGGGCCTGCAGTTTATTCAGGTCAGGTCATTGAATTTGAGGAAAACAAATTGGTGAAAAATGGAAAATAAAAAATACATGTTGCAAGTCAACTGAAAACACAAGTTTTACATAAATTATCTGAGTTAACATTTTACCAACGTCAAAAGTTTAGGTCACTCATCTACGTACAGTCCAAGCACGTCACAAATGAATGGTGACGACAAACCGGCTTGTTGTACGTGCTGCACACAGTTTTGTTTTTCTATCTTCCTTTCTGCTGCACTAGACACAACACTTCCGCATTCATAGAAATCGAGCGGCAGCGTTGATGTTCCTGATGGCAGCCTTCACACTATTCCTCATACCTTCCTGATGGAGGCGCTTCTTAGCCCACAGTCGAACAAGTCTACCTCCTAGATTACTCATGAAGTTGTGCCGGTTCATCCGTCATTGGTGTCTTGTCGTACTGTTACCTCAGTTGAAGGCCCAGGCATACGATGTATACACAAAGAATTAAGTTAAGCACCCCCCCCCCGTTTTTTTACAACCTCGCACATTACAAGTTTGTTGTCGTCAAAACAGTGTAATATACCCATGATATTGCTATATTTTCTGGAGAAGTGATATTATGGTCACATAAAAACATAACAATCATGCCGTTTTCAATATTTTATTCTGAATAATTTAAGGTGAAATTTTTTGGGAATTTTAGGCATATTTTCACCTCAATTTAAGTATGGAGCTATAGGTCCATCACGGACAGTGTGGATGACGTTTATGTTTTCTAACGTACAGTCATTGTTCTGAGAAGACCTCTAGCGATCTTTGCGTCAATAACGTGTGTAGGACCCACGTGATCGGATCACTGACTCAACCAATCACTTTTTTTCACTTTGATCACTCAATTTCATCAATGGATAATTGCTAATGTCATACCAATCATTATTTGATCTCACATACCTTAGAATATATGCCAATGTATACATATACACAAAGAATATATATTAGGGGGTGCTTACCTTAATTCGTTGTGTAGGGGTGCTTAACTTAATTCTTTGTGTATACATAACCTTATTTACATATACACTACCGGTCAAAGGTTTTAGAACACCTCAATTTTTCCAGTTTTTATTGAAATTTAAGCAATTCAAGTCCGGTGAATAACCTGAAATAGTACAAAAGTAAGCAGTAAACTGCTCGAGGTTAAAAAAAAAAGTTCGGTTCGCAAAAACGAGAAAATAAAGCCAAGGTGTCAGTGAGTACAGTTTCCTACACCATCAAAAGGCACTTGGAAACTGGAGGAAACTCTGACAGGAAGAGGTCTGGCAGACCCAAAGCCACAACATAATCAGAAGACAAGTTTCTGAGAGTCAACAGCTTCCGTGATAGGCGGCTCACAGGAGAACATCTTCAAACACAGCTTAACACTGGTCGAAGTAAGCAAGTCTCAGTTTCAACTGTGAAGAGAAGACTTCGAGCTGCAGGTTTGACAGGTCGAGTGGCAGTAAGAAAGCCATTGCTAAGATGGCAAAATAAGAAAAAGAGGCTTGCCTGGGCCATGAAGCATTGTAGCACCACCAGTGGACTACTGAAGACTGGAAGGTCTTATGGACCGATGAATCAAAATTTGAAATCTTTGGTTCATCACGCAGGGTTTTTGTACGCCGTCGAGTAGGCGAAAGGATGGTTCCTCAGTGTGTGACACCAACTGTCAAACATGGAGGAGGAAGCGTGATGGTCTGGGACTCTTTTGCTAGATCCAGAGTCGGCGACTTGCACAGAGTGACTGGCACCCTGAACCCAAAGGGCTACCACAGCATTTTGCAGCGCCATGCAATACCCTCTTGTATACGCCTAGTTGGGCAGGGATTCATCCCACAGCAAGATAATGACCCTAAACACACCTCCAGGCTATGTCAAAACTACCTTCGAGGAAAAGAACAAGACGGTAGGCTTCAAATCATGGAATGGCCAGCACAGTCTCCAGACTTAAACCCCATCGAGC
Organism: Myxine glutinosa; assembly: GCF_964187855.1. Taxonomy (NCBI): domain Eukaryota; kingdom Metazoa; phylum Chordata; class Myxini; order Myxiniformes; family Myxinidae; genus Myxine; species Myxine glutinosa. The sequence continues at coordinate 152,009,667 of NC_136268.1, forward strand.
TGGTTTGGGATGAGCTGGACAGAAGTGTGAAAGCAAAGCAACCTCCAAGTGCAACACATTTGTGGGAACTTCTGCAACAGTGTTGGGAAGAACTTCCCGAACAATATTCGATTTCCATTGTAGAAAGAATGCCACGAGTGTGTTCGGCGGTTATACCTGCAAAAGGTGGCTACTTTGCTGAGTCAAAAATTTAAATTACATTTTGTTAAACAAAATGATTCTATGATTTCTTTTTTTATCTCCAATTGTTTATTTGTTCTATGCTTAATTTCTGCGTAACTGCGTAAATTTCAATAAAAACTGAAAAAATTGAGGTGTTCTAAAACTCTTGACCGGTAGTGTATAAGGTGTAAGTAGGTAGTCTCTACCCTAACTCACCTTATATCCCAAGATGTACTGGAGGAGCAAACAAGGCACGTGCTTCACCGATTATAGCTGCCCACTCACTCGGGTTGCAATGGGGTTTCAGGTGAGGTGGCGCCTAACCTTGTACACCTTTCTAGGATTAATCAGACTCAGTGGTGCAATCATGGTTGGAAACTGGAGGAAACTCTGACAGGAAGAGGTCTGGCAGACCCAAAGCCACAACATAATCAGAAGTCTGCTCTGAGTTTCAAAGGTCGTCAGTTCGAACCCCAGTCAAATCAAACCAAAGATTAAAAAATTGTACATGCTGCCTCCTTCTTTAATGCTCAGTATTTAAAAAGGATAGAGCATGGACAAACAACCATAGGTTGCCAACACCTATCACAGGCTTCGACGGGCCTAGTAGCCTAATTTGTGTCCAAGTTCCTTGAAAGGGAACATATTTTAAGAGAAAAAAAGTGGGAACAAACTGCCCTGTCCAGTTGCCTTTTTTAGTGAATCATCATGGTGAACCCGTCCCTCGATCATAATGGTGAAGTTGGCTGAAGAACAGGAGCTAGACAATCATTTTCATTGCAAATTAATCATTTCCTCTTAATCGTCACAGGTAATTAAGTAAGTTTGAGCATAAAAATCTTCTTGGAGATCAAGTGTTACCAAAACTGAGGGTGAACGATGGGAGTAACTCGGACCCTCTTGCACATGTCTTTTGGTTTCAGGCTAATGGTTGGGGAAGCAATTCACAGAAGCGTGGGTAAACGGTGGGAGGAACACGCTCTCTTGTCGTCCATGCTTACGCTCGTCTATTTTCCGATGTGCTGTCTTGGGAGAAGTGAACACACATCTACATACACACACGCACACACACGCACACACACACATACACACACACATCTACATACACACATGCACACATGCACACACACACACACACACACACACACACACACACACACACATCGACATACCCACATACACACACACATCGACATACACACATGCACACACACACATACACACACACATCTACATACACACATGCACACACATACACACACACACACACACATCTACATACCCACATACACACACACATCGACATACACACATGCACACACACACACATACACACACACATCTACATACACACATGCACACACATACACACACACACACACATCTACATACACACATGCACACACACATCGACATACACACATGCACACACACACACATACACACACACATCTACATACCCACACACACACACACACACACACACACACACACATATACATACACACATGCACACACATACACACACATCTACATACACACACACACACACACACACACACACACACACATCGACATACCCACATACACACACACATCGACATACACACATGCACACACACACATACACACACACATCTACATACACACATGCACACACATACACACACACACACACACATCTACATACACACATGCACACACACATCGACATACACACATGCACACACACACATACACACACACATCTACATACCCACATACACACACACATCGACATACACACATGCACACACACACACATACACACACACATCTACATACACACATGCACACACATACACACACATCTACATACACACATGCACACACACATCGACATACACACATGCACACACACACATACACACACACATCTACATACCCACATACACACACACATCGACATACACACATGCACACACACACACACACACACACACACACACACACACACACACACACACACACACATCTACATACACACATGCACACACACATCGACATACACACATACACACACATACACACACACATCTACATACCCACACACACACACACACACACACACATATACATACACACATGCACACACATACACACACATCTACATACACACACACACACACACACACACACACACATATACATACACACATGCACACACATACACACACATCTACATACACACACACACACACACACACACACACACACAGTTTATCCCTCCATCTCGAGGAAGATGTGTAAGTTATACAAGCAGAACTGAAAGAAGGAGTGATCGAGAAGGTTCAGTGTGAAGATCGACGAAGGAACAAAAACCAAAAGTCCAATTTGTACATCGACACCTGATGTGGTGTCGACTGATCAGCAGATGCTTGAAAGTTTATCAGAAGTTTAATCCTCTATTTAAATAAACCACACAAAGTTGTTTCATACAATCACAATGAAGTTACTCAGAGAACAGGAAATGTGGATTCTCTTTGTTTACAAAACAAATCATATTACAAGGTATTGTACTAAAACAGGTCACGTGATGAAAACAATATGGCACAAGACGTATGGAGCAGGGAGGAATCCGTCAAAATGACACAGGTAAACTGTTGGGTAAAGGAAGCTTAGCTTAGAAATGGGGGCAAGATGTCCGTCTCGGAGAATATGGGGCAAGACCCCCTCCCCATAAACAACATATCATCTCTGTAGTCAGACCTATAGGCCTAGGCCTACGTTAAGTATCCTGAATGATTGCAACAGAGGCCACTGTGGCTGATGTGATATAACAGATATCTCCTGAAGCAGAAGACGTTTGCTAGGTATGAAGTAACAGGACTGGAGTAAGATTTATACCATTATTGGAGTAAACATGGAGTGGTTGGGAGAAAAAATCAACTTACCTTCCCCACCTCTTAGCACATCACAGTCGCCTTGCACACCTCCACTCATCAACTCTCACCTCCAACCTCCCAACTCTCACTCAAACTCTCACAACTCAAATCAACTCTCACTCTCACATCACTTGCACATCTTACCAACCTCCACCACCTCCAACAACACCTCCACTCAACACCAACATCAATCAACTTCACTCTTACCACCTTCCCCTTTCACCTGCCTCTCCTTCCATCATCCCCACTTCCGACCACGTACCCCTGGTAAAGGTGTGACTCGCACAATCAGGTAATTTACTCTTCGGGACAACCAGGGAAGTGTGTGCTGGTGAATGAGAGGCAGAGCAGGTGAAACAAGGTAACACGTGTCTGGTACGTCTAATACATGCGAACTGAGTTATTTGTACAAAATATGGGATTCCTCCATTGAATATGGTTAAATTCATATAGTCAACAGTGCAGAGACAAAGGGGAATGAACGTAAAGAAATGGACTTTTGGTTTAAAGGGTAAAACGCTGAATTTAAGTATCTACGGGTCCTGAAAAGGCCAAATTGGAATATTTATCAATCTGTGAATGATCGTGACGTCGTGAACATTGAACAAACGATTGTAAACACCAATGAGATTTCCTCGTTCCCATGAAGTCAAATGATCAATATATTGCATTTGTTCATGAACTTTCAAACGGAATAGTCTTCCTGGGACAGATCCGGCTCAATGCTCAAATGTTTGGGCAAAATTGTGCCGTCGCTGTTTTGTCGTGAAGTGTGCGTCACTTTCCGCCCATTGTGCAAGACGATCGACGACGAGGGGAAAAGGAAACCGATCTAGGGAGGAGTTAGAACGCGAGCGACGACCACGAGGCGACACCTTAACCGTACGCTGCGGAACACCATGTCTGCGGGACACATGCGGAAAGCACCAGAAATGTCTGAGTAAGTGAACGTACGTGTGCCTCGTGTAGTCTTTTAGAATCTCTTGGCAGGTGTAATATCATGTCACATTACACAGTATACATCAGTATATATACATAAATAAATAAATATATATATATATATATGTTGGAACCCATCTGTGGATCGGTCCCATCGGCCGATGGGTCTGCGCCATCTGCGGATGTGTTGTTCACCTTGAAGGAATGTGTTGACAGAATGGTGCTCTTCAATCAGGTACACAGTCATTGGAATTACATGTGGTAGGAATTTAACAGAGATGATTTTTAAATGTTTTATTTAACTTTTATTTTTTAATTTTTAATTTTTTTTATTTATTTAATTTAAATTTTATTTTATTTAATTTAATATAAAGGAATTTAACATTCCCCTCCGCCATTATCAGAAGAACACCTAATGTTTTGTATGAATGTTGAGTATGTTATGTAAAGCTTTACTAAAACTGCCATGTATCTGTTAATTACAAAATGTATTGACAAAATGTATAAATAGATGGGTAGAAATAGATAATAAATCTATTGAAGATTCTGTCAATGTGTGTACCTGATTGAAGAGCACCATTCTGTCAACACATTCCTTCAAGGTGAACAACACATCCGCAGATGGCGCAGACCCATCGGCCGATGGGTCTGCATTGTCATTTCTCGTGCATCTACAGATGGGTCAGACCCATCGGCCGATGGGACCAATCCACAGATGGGTTCCAACATATATAGTTAAGTACAAATATATATATATTTAATTAAGTACATATATCTAAATATATATATATATATATATACAATTAAGTACATATATATTTAATTAAGTACATATATATTTAATTAAGTACATATATATTTAATTAAGTACATATATATTTTATGAAGTACATATATATAAATATATATATATATATTTAATTAAGTACATATATAAATGTATATATATTTAATTAAGTATATATATATATAAATATATAAATGTATAAATATATAAATATATAAATATATATATAAGTTCAAAACACACCTGGTCACAAGTGTGCCGCACTGACCAGGTCCTCAGTCGAGGTCGTCAGCATCATCCCGTTTCGGCCCTTCAACCTCGATACGGTCAGCTTAGGTGGGCCAGCAGGGCTATATAAATATATATATATATATACTTCGCATCTATACAGTTTATTGATGATGCAATTTATCGATCAAGATTTTATTTCAATCTTATCTTTATCCACCACACTGAGGCATGGATGTCGATGCTAAATGTGATACCTGGCGTCGTCGTGTCCTGTGCTCAAAGTGTTCACTTGTGCAAATTGTGTTTGTCACGCCATGTCGAATGGGCTCCGCTGCACGACCCGCGATCCATCTCACCACTTGTCTAGGTCATGGACACAATGCAATTGTAATGTTTTTATTGCATTCCTACTCGTTGCTGTTCTCTCGCTCCTTAGTCACTAAAATATGGAATCAATGACGAAGAAAGAATGTGAAATTGATGGTCTCGGTTGGTGGGTGCTACATCATAAGCAAATGCAAAACAAAGGTCGAAACTCTGCATCAAGTTTACTGTAAATAATTAGAGCTGAAGTTTGTTTGTTAAAGTGTGTGTTCAAATCAGCTTCAACTGCTGATTTTGTTTGTTTGTGTTCAAATTGTGAAAACAATAGTACTTATAAAAAATGCTGATTTGTCATTTTTCGTTTTGGGTCATCATCATTGGTTTTTGTTTTATTTTTAATACCTTGGCTAAGGCTCGTAATAGACCTCGTAGTGAGAATCACAGCCCTTGCTGCACGACCCACGGGAAACAAGTGTCGCCTGCCACGCGAGCACATTGTCTCTGCTCTGCTGATCACCAGTCAGGGGGTTTGCAGCCAGCAATAATAAATTAAACCAAAAAAATGACGAGGAGTCCATAACAAGGGCGAAATCTAGATCGACGTCTCGTGCTTTTCTCTATTCGTGACTATAGACTTTTCATCTCAGACTGCAAAGGCTTAAGTGCCATACTGATGCTTCGTCGGTTGGAGGTGATGTGTTGGAATAATTTGGTCCACGATGTCAGCATAGTGTTACGGATTCGTCACTTCCGTTGTGGTGGTTTGCATCCACTGTAAAGATTTCTGATTCCATATACTATTATTGCTTTCAAAAGGTTTATTGTCCATGAGCTGTTTTCAAAAGGTAAAAAAGTTAATGTTAAAAGAAACAGGAAACCGGATCCGGAACCGGAGGACGAGGAGGAAGAAGAGCGGAGCAAGTGGAGTCGGACAAGAAGCATAGCTGCTTCTTGGTCTGGAGCGAACGTTGGCGAGCAGGAGTCACTAGCGAACTTTCGGGTTTCCGGGAAAGGGATTCCTGTGACCGAGTTGTCATCGCTGTGACCGATCAACCTGCGTGTCAGGTTTTGCGATCGATTCAGGAGAGAATCATCGCCGTGCTGTTGTGTTACGAGACCGGGCCGTCGGCCATTTTGACTCGCGCAGGACTTGTGCTTCGCTCGCGGTTTCGTCTCTTCTCGACCATTTTCACCGCATCCAGACGTCGATCTGGGGCGTGTGTGTGACGTGGGTTTTTGAAGGTTAATTCGTCCATACCCGAGGGTGTGATCTCTCCGTCGCCTGTAGGGCGCCTTTGGATATCCCAGTCGCCTTGAGGGCGCCTTTGTTCAGCGGTGGCTCTGTGAATGTATTTGCCATCCGAACGGGATTCTGTTCTCGATCGGATATCGTTCTGTCGATCGCTGGAGCGAAACAACTTTGGGCTTGAAGCCGGGAATAAGAGACATTGGGAATGTTCGTGTTTCACTCACTTGGAGCACAGCGAGTTCTATATTACCAAAACTGATGGTACCATCATAGGACATGGATTGTACTATTGAATACTATTATTGTTGTACTGTTATTCTTGTGTGATCTTAATACAATATTTGTTTGTGAGTAACACTTGGGGTCGCTTCTCCATTGATCTTTGACATACAGAATAACACATTTTTCTGCCGTGACTCCTCTCGGGGCTCGGAGGTACATCGTGACCAGGGGGTCGGGGAGGGGCACGTAACAATAGTGTCATAGAGTCAAGTGTGCTTCATTGGTCTATTATTTATATATATATATATACATATATATATATATATATATATATATATATATATATATATATATATATATATATATATATATATAAGTGGGATAGACGTGGATGACATTATGACATCTTCATTTAGATGCTGCACATTCACTTTTACAAAATGGTTACTGGTAATTCATCAGATGCAGAAATAATGCAATCTACACAAACTTATTTACTTCTGATAACATGTGAATGCATGTGCGTGCACATGGGAAATACAGTTTGAAATGTGTGATTACATCTCATGTAAAATGTGACTTCAAGAGCTCAAATCCTCTCGCTCCCCACATCACGCACACTGCACCAGGGAGTGGATCACCCACAGGGGAGTGGGTCATACACACACAATAATGTAAATTGCACAGTTATATTGTAAAAAAACGGCCTTCTTCAGGGAACAAGTAATGGGTTAACAACTTACAGCTGTTCTGCAGCAATGTAAGTAAATTAAGCCTTGAAAGTTGATGCAAACAATTCCTACAGGTGTCCCAACCTCTGCTGATTACTTGATGACAAACCCCCTGTCTGTATAAAAGCAGTATTGGAACAGACTGTTATTACACCCTCTGAAGCATTATTTGGACAATATTGCACTGCAGGAAGTAGTATATTGGAAACTGGAGGAAACTCTGACAGGAAGAGGTCTGGCAGACCCAAAGCCACAACAGAATCAGAAGACAAGTTTCTGAAAGTCAACAGCTTGCGTGATAGATGGCTCACATGACAACAGCTTCAAGCACAGCTTAACACTGGTCGAAGTAAGCAAGTCTCCATTTCAACTGTGAAGAGAAGACTTCGAGCTGCAGGTTTGACAGATCGAGTGGCAGTAAGAAAGCCATTGCGAAGATGGCAAAAAAAGAAAAAGAGGCTTGCCTCGGCCATGAAGCACCGCCAGTGGACTACTGAAGACTGGAAGAAGGTCTTGTGGACCGATGAATCAAAATTAGAAATCTTTGGTTCATCACGCAGGGTTTTTGTATGCCGTCGAGTAGGCGAAAGGATGGTTCCTCAGTGTGAGACACCAACTGTCAAACATGGAGGAGGAAGCGTGATGGTCTGGGGCTCTTTTGCTGGATCCAGAGTTGGCGACTTGCACAGAGTGACTGGCACCCTGAACCAAAAGGGCTACCACAGCATTTTGCAGCGCCATGCAATACCCTCTGGTATACGCCTCGTTGGTCAGCGGTTCATCCCACAGCAAGATAATGACCCCAAACACACCTCCAGGCTATGTCAAAACTACCTTCGAGGAAAAGTACAAGACGGTAGGCTTCAAATCATGGAATGGCCAGCACAGTCCCCAGACTTCAACCCCATCGAGCTGGTTTGAGATGAACTGGACAGAAGGGTGAAAGCAAAGCAACCTACAAGTGCAACACATTTGTGGGAACTTCTGCAACAGTGTTGGGAAGAACTTCCCGAACAATATTTGATTTCCATTGTAGAAAGATTGCCACGAGTGTGTTCGGCGGTTATATCTGCAAAATGTGGCTGCTTTGCTGAGTCAAAGTTTTTAATTAAATTTTGTTGAACAAAATGATTTTATGATTTCTTTTTTATCTCCAATTGTTTGTTTGTTCTATGCTTAATTTCAGAGTACATTGAGATATTAAACTGCGTAAATTTCAATAAAAACCGGAAAAATTGAGGTGTTCTAAAACTTTTGACCGGTAGTGTATATATCTATATTATATATCTATATATCAATGTGGATGTATGTGTGTGTGTGTGTCTGTGAATAAGAGAGAGACAAAATTGTAAGGAACAGAAATGAAAAAACGAGATGTGTTTGTGTATGTGTGTGTGTGTGTGTGTGTGTGTGTCTGTGTGTGTTTGTGTGTATGTGTGTGTATATATGTGTTTGGGTGTACGTGTGTGGGTGTACGTGTGTGTATGTGTGTGTATGTATGTGTGTGGTTGTACGTGTGTGTATATGTGTGTGTATATGTGTGTATGTGTGTGTGGGTGTGCACGCACATGCATTCACATGTTATCAGAAGTAAATACATTGTGTAGATTACATCATTTGTGCATCTATCTATAATTCCACTAATCTCTGTGTGTATGTTTGTATGTATGTATGTATGTATGTATGTATGTATGTTTGTATGTTTGTCTGTGACCGCTGTTTCTCGACAACTACCGGTCCGATATACTTGAAACTTGCCAGGTATATTGCTGGGGACCCGAGGATGTGCCTTTTCAAGGTTTCATATTAATCGGAGAAGTAGTTACCGAGCTATGTCCAAAAAACGATTCAACCAATCAGAGAGCAGCGAGCTATCACGTGTGCCGAACGTGGCGAACAGACTCTGCCTCGGACGGCACATTTGAGAGCGTATTCATTTATTTCACGTTGGAAAACTATGTTGCCGTTAAACTATGTTTTAAAACTAATTAAAACTAATTTGCGATTCATCGTAACTGCGATTTGCGACCTTCCGGACAGTGAAGACTTCACTTCCGGCAGCCAATCACAGAACGCTTTGTTGCGTAGGCGTGGCCGATGTGAGAGCGAGCCGAGCCCAGCGCGTGCGCCATTACGGTTCGTAATTCGATTTCTTCCGGAGAAAATAATAATTTCTCGATTTCTTATGCGCATTATTTCTCCCAATTCAGTCAGAGCGAAGGGCGGAAGCGAAGAGCATTGTTTTTTTTGTTTACGGGCGTACGGGCGTATGGGCGGGGTAGAGCGTACGGGTAGCGTTTTTTTTTTTTTTTGGCAAGGAACGGGCACCCACGTACGGGCATGCCCTAGTCTGATAAATTGCCAGTAACAATTTTGTGAAACTGAATGTGCAGGTGCAGCATCTAACTCAATATGTCGAAATGTGTCACACGTCCATGCCCGTGGGATTCCCATGGGTGACCCCAGGGCCGATTGAAGCGGAGAGTGAGGGACGATTGGAGCGGAGAGTGAGGGCCGATTTGAGCGGAGGGGAGTGTGAGGAGGTATTGGAGAGGAGTGTGAGGAGGTATTGGAGAGGAGTGTGAGGAGGTATTGGAGAGAGTGTGAGGAGGAGTGGGATTGGAGAGGAGTGTGAGGAGGAGTGGGATTGGAGATGCGTGCGGGTGGAGAGAGGAGAGCGTCAGGTGAGAGGAGTGAGGGGTCACATATTATGTGAAATAAATAAATTGTGTTCATTCCACCATTTCTGGATCTGATGAATTGCCAGTAACCATTTTGTAAAAATGAATGTGCAGCATCTAACTCAATATTGGAGAGGAGAGGAGCATCTAACTCCCCCCTGTTCTGTATCTGATGCTCCCCCTTCCTCTTCATTAACGGTATGGACCTCAAACATCCGGGGCCTTCGTTCAAACTTAACTGATCTCTCCATACAGGTTGCTTCTGTCAAACCAGACGTGATCTGCTTAACAGAAACTTTCCTCCTTTATGATGTCTCTGATTCCTGGGTATCTCTCCCGGGCTACTCCCTCCTCCGGTATGATAGACCTGAGCCTCGTCCTGGAGGCGGGGTTGCTATCTTTATCAAAAACTCCCTTCCTCACTCGCCCTGCACTGCACTCTCTCCACCTCACCCCCAGGAATACCTCTGGCTACGGCTTCCCCTTCGCTCCCACCTCTTGTTCATATGTGTGTTGTACCGTCCACCAAACAGTGATGACTCCATCTACATCTCGCTGTCTGATAATATGGACCAACTTCTATCTACTCATCCCAACTCTCTCTTCCTCATATGTGGTGATTTCAACTGTCATCATGCCAGTTGGCTGGGTGTGGGTACCTCTCTCACCAGCCATGGCTCCTCAGCAAAGGACTTCTGCGACTCACTGGGACTGACACAATCTGTCAATTTCCCGACCCGGATCTCAGTCAACGGAACATCTTATCTTCTGGACTTGGTTATGACTAACTTCCCTGAAAATGTCTGCTGCTCTTCTTCTGCTCCAATCGGATCATCTGATCATGTCCTTGTTAAAGTGGACATCTCTCTGACCATCCTCAGGGAGCCTGCTCAGCATCGACGAGTCTGGCATTTCACTCAGGCCAACTGGCACGGTCTTCAAGCAGCCATCAATCATCTGGACTGGTCTCCCATCTCTACCACCTCTGACATCAACTCATCCTGGGAATTCTTCCAAAGTAAATTGCTCTCTCTCATGCACAGATTTATCCCATCTCGTCTTCAGTTGTCATACCCTTCCTCCCGTCCATGGTACACAGAATCTTGTGGTGAGGCTGTTGCCCAGAAACAACTTGCCTTCGTCTCCTGGAAAGCAAATACAACGGAAGGAAATCTCATTTCCTTTCACAAAGCCCGAAACAAGTGTGTGTCCACCCTCAGGAGAGCCAGGAAACAATATCTCTCCGTTCTCAGGACAGAACTCTCTTATCTGTCTCCCTCTTCCAAATCCTGGTGGCGTCTGGTCAAATCCGTTTCTGGTGTTTGTTCCCCCTCCATCCCCTCCCTCACCTCAAACGGCTACACATCTGACTCCGCACGTGAAAAAGCTGAATGCCTCAACTCTGTTTGCCTCTAAATCTTGTGTCCCAAACCCATCCCTCTCTTTACCCACCATACCCAGTCGTACCCTGCTGCTCCTGGACTCCGTGTCCTTTCCTCCTGACAAGGTGGAAAAGTTTCTGTCAACCCTCGACTCTGATTCTGCAACTGGACCCGACGGCATCAGCCCACGGGTCCTAAAATCCTGCTCTGCTGCTCTATCTCACCCTCTCTCTGTTCTCTTCACCCTCTCTTTTGCTCAAGGTCAACTGCCATCTGCTTGGAAATCAGCCAACATCACCGCTTTGCACAAAAAAGGTGCAAAAACAGATCCTAGCAACTACAGACCAATCAGCCTTCTCCCAATTATCAGCAAAGTCATGGAATCCATCATTGCTTCGGATATGAAATCTTTCCTCTTCTCCAATGGCTTGAACTCTGATCATCAATTTGGTTTCAGACCAGGTCACTCTACTCTGGACATGCTGCTTCTGCTGTCTCAACAATGGATGGAGGTCCTCAATGCCAAACAGGAAATTAGAGCTGTCTCCCTCGACATATCACGTGCCTTCGACACGGTCTGGCACCCCGCTCTGCTCACCAAACTCTCCTCCTTTGGTATCCATGGAAATCTCCACGCATGGCTGGCGGACTTCCTCTCTAGTCGTCGTCAACGTGTGGCCCTGAATGGGTTTCTCTCATCTCCTCTTCCTGTTCAGGCTGGAGTTCCCCAAGGCAGTGTTCTGGGCCCCGTGCTTTTTCTGGTCTTCATCAATGATCTCTCTGACTCTCTTGAAAATCCTCTCTATCTCTTTGCTGATGACTCCACTCTCTGCCGCTCCATTCCTCTTCCCTCAGATCGGCAGTCTGCAGCCTCCTCACTCTCTGAAGACTTGGACAAAATCACAGACTGGTCAAACAAGTGGAACATGTCTTTCAATCCTGACAAATCTCACACTCTTACTATGTCTCTCCGAAAAGATCGACTGGACAACCCTCCCATCTACTTTCTCAACAATCCTCTCCAAGAAGTTCTGTCGCTCAAGCTTTTGGGTCTCACTATCTGCCATGATCTTTCTTGGGAAAACCACATTTCCAAGCTGGCCTCCAAAGCCAGTCGCCGAATGGGCATCCTCCGTCGTGCGAAGTCCTTCCTCGGCACACCTGAGCTCCTCACCACATACAAGGCTTTCATCCGCAGCTCAATGGAATACTGTTCTCCCCTATGGGCCGGTGCTCCTGCCTCACACCTAGCTCGGCTTCACGCTGTTGAAACCAAAGCTTTCAGAATTATTGGAATCTCCCGCGATGAAGCTATCTCTGAGGGCCTTTCACTCACTTACCGCAGGCAGGTAGGTGGTCTTTCTGTCTTCTACCGACTCCTCTCCGGCCTTGCACCCCCAGCTCTCTCTGTGCTCTGTCCCCTAAATATTCCTACAGGTCGCACAAGATCTGCCAGCAACCCTCTGATGGTTAAACTGCCGAAATCTCGGCTCTCTGCTCACCTTCACTCTTTCATTCCTCTTTTCTCCCGCCTCTGGAACAAACTCCCTCACTCCCTTCAATCCCACTCCTCCCTCCAGGTCTTTAAAACAGCTGTTCACCACCATCTCTTATCTTCCCCCATCCAAAACCTTGATCTTTTCTACCCCCGCTAATTCACCCCAGATCCACCTTGTTTGAAATTCCAACTTCTTTCCTGGAAGTCCTGGCAGTGTCCATATGTTTTATACCTCTCCCACCGCCCCCTTCCCATGCCCCCCCCCCCCAAAGCCCTCGCCCTCTCTCAGATCTCTCGATGTCTCCATGTCTCTCGGTCCCTGCTCTCAAATGTTGTGTTTGTGTCCTTCCCTCTCTCTCCCCATCTTGTTTACCGCTCCCGATGTTATATGTTTTATGTGTCGGTTTGTCTTTCTGTGTGATTAATGTTCGCTCTTTCACGAGCCTCGATCTTGTATACAACAACAACAACAACAACAACAACAAAAAAAAAAGTCAATGTCACACACGTCCATGCCCGTGGGATTCCCACGGGTGACCCCACTATATTTCTTCGTTTTTATTTCATTCAACATTATTATCCGGAAGTAAAGGTTCACATGTTCATTTCACGTGTGCAAAAACAAACTCCATTTCACGTGTGCATGGACATGAAACACAGACGGGAAATTGCTGAGATATTTCGTTCGAAGCAATTATACACTGCCCAAATAAAATATTTCACCGATACACCGAGCGAATTTCAGCGAATTTCACCGAGTTTCAGGAAATTACCCAGAGATATTTCTTCGTTTTTATTTCATTAATTACTAGCAGAAGTTCTCAGCGTTGCCGGGCGGGGGAGGGGGGAAGGGCACGTACACTTTAAACATGTATATACATGTGGGATGTGGGATATATACATGTGGGACGTGTGTGTGTGTGTGTGTGTGTGTGTGTGTGTGTGTGTGTGTGTGTGTGTGTGTGTGTGTGTGTGTGTGTGTGTGTGTGTGTGTGTGCGCGCGTGCATGTGTGTGTGTGTGTGTGTGTATGTGTATGTGTGTGCGTGCATATATGTGTGTGTGTGTATATATATGTCTGTGTGTGTGTGGGTGTGTATGTGTATATATATATATATATTGTTGCGAATATGGAATTTGGCCTCCATATCCGCTTGTAAATATTCCCCTATTTTCCCCAATACTCCCCAACTATCCCCAATCCCCCATTCCCTAGTCCCATTGTCTGTAAACAACAATCAGTAGAGCCGACCTTCCCCTTATTCCCCCATTAAATGTCGTGCCCAGGTCCACCGCACCACACGTAGACAACTTTCGGACATCTTGCTAGTTATTCTTAGTCTATGTCAGTTAAGGCCTCGTTTCCATTAATTATGACTCTTCGTTGCACCAGAATGTGATTATATGGCACCAGTAGTGAGTTTAGGACCTTTCCCATACCTCCTCCCATCTTCTTCCCCGTCTACAACAACAGAGGGGCACGGCGCTGCGCGGGGGGGAGTGTGCGTCCTCCCACCGGCTCGGTTCGCCGCCATCGACAATGCGCTCCAGACGATGCGCTCCAGACCATGCGCTCCACGGGGTTACCACGAAGGGGCTCCTTGTCAGCTCCTCGTCAAGGGCGGAGCCTGGTAAACCCCCCGCACGCACCCAATGAGAAGCAACGTGCCGATTCCACGAGGCGGAGCTAACGAGCCGATGGCGTGTCACTCCCCGCCGGATATACGCGGCCACGCGCCGGATGTGACGTGAGATGCGCCCCCAGCTTGAGCAGACAAGACGCCACCCGAGCGCTGCGACCTCCTGCATCTACTGGACCGTACAGTACCCTGTCCTTGAGCCAAGAGTGCACCTTGAGCCATCGATACCCGCTTTCCTAGCCATCAAACCCCGTGTGAGTCAGCTTTGTCCCGTTTATCTGTCGTCTGTTGGGAATAATATAAGATTGTGTCTAAGTGCTTGTCTTTCTATGTTGTACCTCTCGTCCCTGTAATCTGACCTTCCGCACGAATATAATCTCCTCCGGAGGTCTTGAGAACCGTATCCCTGGTGTCTGTCATTATAATTCAGCCGTGTGTCTTCTTTTTCCTTATTGAGCCAGCGTGGCGCGGCTTCGTCAACGTTCGAGTACAATCGGGTAATTTGTGCGGACACGACGGCCATTCCGCTCGGCCCACCTTAACATCAAAGTCGTGTCTGTAACAATTGGTTGTCAGGAGTTGGATTCGAACCTGGGACTAAATTTATTTAGCCCAAATTTTGGAACACCAATTGTACTATTAGAGTAACAATTGGTGTCGAGGAGTGAGATTCGGACCCGGGACTAAATTAGTTAGGCCCAAATTTTGGGAGGGAAAATCGAGCCGGAGCGCGTACGGCGCTCGACAAAATCGATCCGGAGCGCGGTCCCGCGGTTACTGCGCTCGACGAAATTATAACAGCAAAATTTGGATTTGTGTTACGAAACTCGAATTTTGAAAGTCGCGCTATGGCGGATCAAGACGGCTGGGGTCCGGTAGGGGAGAGTGAAGCAGGGTCGGTCCAGGACCAAATTGAGGGACATGAGGGACAGGAGGAGAGCGAAGCAGTGAGGGCGGCAGGGTCGCAAAATAGCGTTGTCACGCACGAGGTGGCCACAGCGTCCACGCCCGCGGCAGCGCCCCTGGTGGATTCGAACCTTTTCCTCCTGCAAATGAGGGCCCTTATGGAACAAATGGTGGGAATGAGGGCTGATAGTGAGCGATTGGAGGGCCAAATGGGGGTAATGAGGGACGAAGCGAGGGGTACCAGTGAGGGATTAGACAATAATTTTAAGGGATTAGACAATAATTTTAAGGGATTAGACATGAAATTTGGGAAATTAGACGATAGATTAGGGGAAATACAGGAGGGGTTAACGGGGGTAGAAAACAGAATGGCCGCTCAAGAGAATCAAATGGAAGGGATGCAAAAAGGGTTAGAGGGGTTAGAAAACACCATGGAAGGCAAATTGAGGGACATGAGGGACCAAGCGGAAAGGGAAGTTAACCAAATGGGGCAGCAGATAGAGGGGGTCAGAATGGGGGTAGAAACCAAACTGGATGCTCACAGGGAGGAAATGGAGCAGATGAGGATGGCATCTGGGCAGGAGATGCAAGTGATGGGAGAGCAGATCAGAAGAGGAGTGAGTGAGGAGGTCGGAGGAGTGCGCGAGGACTGAGGAGGTGAGGCACTGTGAGGAGCACATGGAAAAGGAGGTGAGAAAGGGGACTGTAAAGTTACAAGGGGGCATAGAGGACCTGACGCAGGAGGTGGAACAGCTGACGGAGGGACAAAAAGGACTAACGGAGCAGGTTCAAAGGAACACTGCAGTATTAGGAGGTTTAAAAGCGACACAAAACGACATAAAAAACGACTTAATAGCGACAAAGAGGGAATGTCAGATAGTACGTGAGGGACTGACAACGAGGTTGGACGAGGTGATAGAGGTAATGGAGACGACGGACCGGCAGGTGAGGACGCACATGGAAACGGTCAAGGTAGCCTTGGAGGACGAGCTGGAGGAGACGTACCGGGGAATAAAAGAGGTGAAGCAGAAACTAGAAGAAGTGGAAGAAGGGGTGAGCGAAATTAAGAAGCGACGGAGAGAGGATAAGAAAGAGATAAAGGAGGAAGTAAAAGAATTGGTCCAAAGTCTGTGTTCGGATCGTGATGATGTGCTCATTAACCGGATGAGGGATTCGCAGGTGATGGAGGAGAAGCGAAGAGAAAGAGAACCCGGTGTAAGTGGTGACCAATATGGTCGTGCGTATGATGCGCCAGGTGATTTAATAAGCTTGGGGGTCGAGATAGACCCGGGTGTTCGTGAGAGGCCGTTGGTGAAGTGTGTGACAGGTCTGGTGTGCGAAAAAGGAGGTGTGCAAGAAAGTCCGACTCTGGGGTGTGTGAGGAAAAAGTGCGTGCCAAGGAGTGAGGGTGCTGGCGAAAGTGAGTCGGTCGTAGCGTGTGTGCGAGGGAGCACATGGAAGCGCGGTGTGGTGAGTGTTACAGAGGGTGTGACGGGAGAGTGTGTGCAGGAGTGCGCGCGAGAAAGGTGTGTGACGGACAGGTGCATGAGGGAAGAGCGCGCTGTCAGAAGTAAGGAAGAGTGTCCACCTGTGGTGAGTGTTACAGAGGGTGTGACGGGAGAGTGTGCGCGAGAAAGGTGTGTGACGGACAGGTGCATGGGGAAAGAGTGCGCTGTCAAGAGTAAGGGTGAGTGCGCTGTCAGGAATGGAGGTGAAAGTAGTGAGAGTGACATGGAGCGTGAGTTAGTTGTGACAGGTGAGCGAGGATGTACACCTGGGATGGAAGGATGCACACCTGGAATGGTAGAGCGTGAGTGGGAATGCACGCTGGAGTTGGTGGTGAGGCACGTGGTTGGGTGTGCGAATGAGGGCACACCTGTGATTGTCACAGAGGAGGTGACCGAGGAGGGGGTGCGAAGCGGTGTGTTGGTGAGGTGTGCGAGCAACGAATGTGTGCCAAAGTGTTCGGTGGTCAGGTGTGTGACCAAGGCTGTGAGTGGAATGGGTGTACCTGGGTGTGTAAGGAAAGGTACGAGGAGCATGGGCACGGCGGGATGTGTGAGCAAGGAACGGGCTGCGGGGTGTAAGCGTCCAGGTGAAGCATCGACGTTAGACGGGGTAGAGTTTAGAACGACTTATAGCCGAGTCGGGCCCTCGGTGCGTGCTGGGCCTCGCTTTGAACGGCCGCGTCCGTGCTCCACTAGGCGGAGCTGGCAGCCCGATAGAAAGGGTCGTCATGGCGACCACTTTTTGTTGAGACGTGCCGGCAGGTCGAGATCGGGACATTGGATGGCTCCACGCCGAGGTGGTGTGTGGGATCTCGGCACGGGTAAACCCCCGTCCCTGCACCGAGTGCCGGACGCATCCAGCCGCTGGCACAAAACAACCAGCATCCATTGCTTGGCTTTACGAAGCCGGGCTTTGGACAGGGATTGGCGCACCGAGAGGTATTAGTGAGTAGACTGGGTGATGAGGTTAGTGTTTTGGACCCAAAATTAGAGGAAAACAAAATTTGATGATTGGCAGGGGATTGGCAGTAGTGATTGGCAGATGATAGGTAGTGATTGGCAAATTTTTGATTTGTTGAAATTTGATGTGCAAAATTGGTAGTGAGAGACCCCCGATGTGGTGGGATGGCATCCCTGCCACCCTTCCCATGTAGGGGGCAAAGGAGCAATAGTTTATGGGGTGTATGGCAGTGAAAACTAGCCCGGGAGGGTTAGGATATAACGGTAGGGATCTCGAGAAGATGACCTTAGGTGACGTTAAGTTTAGTTAGTGACTGATACCTGTAGTGGGGACGCAGGTAGATTAGTATGGATGATAATGATGTGGGAGCGCAATAGTTTAAAGGGACGACTGGGAAGCGCAAGTTTCAGAAGGGAGTAGTTAGCTGAGATGATGCTGTGTGTGTGAGAATTGAACAGGTGTGATTGCACAGGTGTGCAACTGGACAGGTGTGTGGAGCAGTGTATGAGTAGTGAGTGTTGTGGATCAGCGCGAATGCGCTTGGGGAGAGAAGGGTGCAGGTGGCACCAGGTGTGAGAGCACAGGTGTGCAAGTACAGGTGTGTGGAGAGAGTTGGAGTAAGTGGTACGGAGTGGTGTGCATGGTGCGAAGGTGTGGATGGGGGAAGAGTGGACCCCTTTCACGAGTACCCGGGGCGGGTAGTGTAAGTGTTAGGTAGAGGGTACAGGTAAATTGTGGTTGGATATTGGCACTTGTGGTGCGGTTGCAGAATGGTGTTGTGAATGGGTGCATTAGTGTTGTGGAAATGGCTGTGCGTGTAGCCTGTTAGTGCGTGTAGTTGGTTGGGCACTCCACCACTGTGAGGATGTCGGCCAGGTGAGGCCGCAGGTGGGCTCTGGGAGCCGGTAGAGTTGTGGATCGGGCAGCCCAGTGCCAGAGAGGGCACCGAGTGGGGAGAGTGCCAGAGGGCCTTCCCCAGGTAGTTAGGTTAGGGCAAGGAGCAGGTAAGCTCGGAGGCAACTGCAGTGGTGGAGGTGTGCAGGTGGGTAGACCCACTGGGAGAGGTACACGCCGCAGCCCAGAAATTGTGCGAGGGCACCGGGAGATGAATCGGGGGAGTGAGACCCCAAATTGAAGAGCACCACAGTTTGGCCAATGGGAATTGGTTTATAGAACCCATAGTGTAAGAGGGCCAATGGTTTGGCCGGAGAAAGACCCCGGGTAGTGTAAAGTTGTTAAAGTCACTTAGGAAATAGTTAAGATTGATGAACCTGTCGCACCATACGCAGCCACTTACCTGTGGTGATGATGATGACTCCACACCTGTGTTTTCTTTGTTTTGTTGCAGAAAATGAAATTGCTGTGTGGATTGTGAGACGCATCACGACGTGGATGAGACATTGGGGTGATTCCATCTCTCCCTCCCTAGGAGGGACTGATGATGAATTGGTAATGGCAAATTTTGATGTGCAGTTGGAGATGGCAAATTTTGATGAGAGTTGAAAATGGCAAATTTGATTGGTTAGGAGGGAGAGAAGACGAATTTGGTTTATGGGAGGAACGGGGAAGACAGTAGGGATGTTTGTTGATTTGTAAAGTAGATGTTTATGGGTAGTGTTGTGTTTTGTGGATGCAGTAAGGGGTAAGGGAGGGGCCATGTAGGTTACCTGGTGGGGGGGGCATACGGTAGGAACGTACCTGTCTCACCTGGTTCCCATGTGCCCCCAGTGTGCATCACCTTACATTGCGTGCACTTTTGCGCCCTTACCACCTTACTCACTTGTCTGCTTCTTTTGTCTCCCACCTCCGAGGATCTGGCTTTGGGGTAGAGAGAGAGGAGAGAGAGGTGCTGGCTGCGCAGTTGTGGGCCTGCACTTTCGCTGTTTGCTGCCGGGATCGATACACCATATGGACCGCAATGTTTGTGGCCACCCACAATGGACCGCAGTTCGTTTGCGGCCAAGCACCACCCGGGGATGGACCTATGGGTCAACGTGGCACCTATGCCATACAGGTGAACCACTTTTAGTTAACACCAAGTGCACCACAAGAAGAGCAAGAGACACCTGCAGGGTTAGGGGTTGTCGAATTTATTTTTATTCCAATGAACAATGGTGACTGCACCGATTAGTGGTGGGGTGGTGCTTTTGATGCTCGGGAAGGGTGCTCTGCACGTTATTAAAGGCCGTCGGCCACAGAGCACTCGTGGGTTGGTGTATCGATGTTGGCAAGCGCTCTCTCTCTATGCATAACATCTGCATGTGTTCCTCCAAAAACAGGTCCTGGATCGTAGTGTAAATAGCAGCGTAGTCTTGTAAATAATGCTCCCTACCGGCTGTATGTGTAGTTTGAGAATTCTTTCCGGATTCGGTTATCCTGTGGGTGTGTTTCTGTGAGGAGAAGGGTGCAACGTCGCAGGGGGACATATTTACTCATTTGTGAATATCTGTAAAACTGTCGCACTCAGGGTAGAGTTAATAGTAGAGGGAACTACATTGCGTGCCACACTAAAGTAGGTAAAAATTTATCGGGTCGGGACGCCCCGAGGGTAGAGAAGGGTGCAATGTTGCGAATATGGAATTTGGCCTCCATATCCGCTTGTAAATATTCCCCTATTTTCCCCAATACTCCCCAACTATCCCCAATCCCCCATTCCCTAGTCCCATTGTCTGTAAACAACAATCAGTAGAGCCGACCTTCCCCTTATTCCCCCATTAAATGTCGTGCCCAGGTCCACCGCACCACACGTAGACAACTTTCGGACATCTTGCTAGTTATTCTTAGTCTATGTCAGTTAAGGCCTCGTTTCCATTAATTATGACTCTTCGTTGCACCAGAATGTGATTATATGGCACCAGTAGTGAGTTTAGGACCTTTCCCATACCTCCTCCCATCTTCTTCCCCGTCTACAACAACAGAGGGGCACGGCGCTGCGTGGGGGGGAGTGTGCGTCCTCCCACCGGCTCGGTTCGCCGCCATCGACAATGCGCTCCAGACGATGCGCTCCAGACCATGCGCTCCACGGGGTTACCACGAAGGGGCTCCTTGTCAGCTCCTCGTCAAGGGCGGAGCCTGGTAAACCCCCCGCACGCACCCAATGAGAAGCAACGTGCCGATTCCACGAGGCGGAGCTAACGAGCCGAGGGCGTGTCACTCCCCGCCGGATATACGCGGCCACGCGCCGGATGTGACGTGAGATGCGCCCCCAGCTTGAGCAGACAAGACGCCACCCGAGCGCTGCGACCTCCTGCATCTACTGGACCGTACAGTACCCTGTCCTTGAGCCAAGAGTGCACCTTGAGCCATCGATACCCGCTTTCCTAGCCATCAAACCCCGTGTGAGTCAGCTTTGTCCCGTTTATCTGTCGTCTGTTGGGAATAATATAAGATTGTGTCTAAGTGCTTGTCTTTCTATGTTGTACCTCTCGTCCCTGTAATCTGACCTTCCGCACGAATATAATCTCCTCCGGAGGTCTTGAGAACCGTATCCCTGGTGTCTGTCATTATAATTCAGCCGTGTGTCTTCTTTTTCCTTATTGAGCCAGCGTGGCGCGGCTTCGTCAACGTTCGAGTACAATCGGGTAATTTGTGCGGACACGACGGCCATTCCGCTCGGCCCACCTTAACATCAAAGTCGTGTCTGTAACAATATATATATATGTGTGTGTGCATATGTGTGTATGTGTGTGCATGTGTGTCGATGTACATTTGTCTGTACGTGTGTGTGTACGTGTATGTGTGTGTATATATGTTTGTGTGTGTTTTTGTGCATGTGTGTGTGTGTGTGTGTGTGTGTGTATGTGTGTGTGTGTGTGTGTGTGTGTGTGTGTGTGTGTATATATGTGTATGTATGTATGTGTGTGTGTGTGTGTGTGTGTGTGTGTACATGTGTGTATGTGTATATATATGTGTGTGTATATGTGTGTGTATATGTGTATGTGTGTGCATGTGTGTCGGTGTACATGTGTGTATACATATGTGTATGTGTGTATGTGTATATGCATGTGTCAGTGTACATGTGTGTGTGCGTGTGTGTGTGTGTATGTGTGTTTGCGTGTGTGTATATATATGTGTGTGTCTATGTGTGTATGTGTATATGTGTATGTGTGTCGGTGTACGTGTGTGTGTGTGTGTGTGTGTGTGTGTGTGTTTGTGTGGGTGTGTGAATAAGAGAGAGACCGAATTGTGAGATACAGAAATGAAAAAACGAGGTGTGTGTGTGTGTGTGTGTGTGTGTGTGTGTGTGTGTGTGTGTGTGTGTGTGTGTGTGTGTGTGTGTGTTATTGTGAAACTGCATGTGCAGGTGCAGCATCTAACTCAATATGTCGAAATGTCACACACGTCCATGCCCGTGGGATCCGTATATATATATATGTGGCGGACACGAAAGCTCACTGGCGTGAGGGCATCATTCCGCGCACCAAGTGGGCGGCAGCCACGCCCGAGGGGTAGGCGTGGCTGCGGGATATACACCGGGTCCGTAGCGCTCCAGTGCTACAGTGGAGATCTTGAAATAAAGACTCTTTTAACTTACCGCGTTGTCCACTTCCTCCTTGCTAAGCAAGTAGCGCGCGTAGCACCGCGCTTCATTGGTGACCCTCCGACGTTGGATCAGCCGTCGCTGACCAACCGAATACGCCATCGCAATGGCAACCAACGCGGTTACGATCAAACTCCCTGAGTTCTGGGAGGCTCAAGCTGAAGTATGGTTCCTGCAGGCAGAAGCCCAGTTCCGACTTCGAGGCATCACGGTGGACGAGACCATGTACTGCCACGTGGTCGCCTCCCTCGGGCCCGGCACGGCCGCCCGCGTCGTGTCGGTCCTGAGGAACCCACCGGCCGACGGCAGGTACGCGGCGATCAAGCGTCTCCTCCTCGCCACGTTCGGCCTCACGGTGGACGCACGGGCCGACCGCCTCCTGGACCTCCACTCGGTGACACGTGACCGTCGGTCCGCATGGACCATATGCTGTCGCTGATGGGCGACGAAACCCCGAACGCTCTATTCCGGGCGTTATTTCGACGCCAGCTGCCGGCACGGGTACGCCTCGCGTTGGCCGGTTCTGCGACGACGGAACCCCGAGCTCTCGCTGCCGAGGCCGACAAGTTCTTCACGGCTTTGGACACGCAGGCGAGTTTTGGCGCGGCCGTCGCGCATCCCGAGGCTGACCCTGATGCTGATGCACCACACGTCGTGGATCTCGAGGCTGATGCACACCGCGTGGCCGCCGCCACGCCACGCCCACCACCACCGCGAAAACCACGGCCGCCGCCTTCGCCGCAAACCTGGTGCCATTTCCACGCCAGGTTTGGCCACAAGGCGAGGAATTGTTGCCCGCCGTGCTCCTTCGGCAAGTCGGGAAACTACAAAGCCGGCGCTCGGTAGCAGCCCTGAGCGTCGGCCATTCCGGCAGCCTTCTTTTTATAACGGACACCTTGTCTGGGCGCCGTTTCCTCTGCGACACCGGTGCACAGGTGAGCGTTATCCCTGCCTCTACGTCCGACAAGCGAACCACGGGCAGGGGACCCGCATTGCTTGCCGCGAACGGAACACCCATACGCACATTCGGGAAGCGTTGCCTCTCCCTGCGGTTTGGAAGGCAATGCTTCACATGGATGTTCATAACCGCTAGTGTCCCCAAGGCACTGCTCGGTGCGGACTTCCTCTGTGCAGACGGGTTGTTGGTAGATGTGAAGAACAGACGCCTTGTCCGGGCTGAAACGTTCAGCTCGCTTGCTTGCGCGCTGAGCAGCTTGTTGATCGGCTCACTGGGCGGCTCGCCAAGCGGCTTGCTGAGGGTTCGGTCCCGGTGAGGTTAGTTTGTACGCTTCCGGCAGCGGACGACTTCACCCGCCTCCTCGCCAGCTTCCCGACCCTTACGCAGCCCACCTTCTTGGCGGGGGCCGTCAAGCACGGGGTGGAACACCACATCCCCACCGCTGGGCCACCGGTCTACGCCCGGGCACGCCGCCTCGAGCCGACGAAGCTCGCGGTAGCTAAAGCGGAGTTCGCTATGCTGGAGCGGCTCGGCATCGTGCGGCGCTCCGAGAGTGCTTGGGCATCGCCGCTCCACATCGTGCCAAAGCCCGGCGGGGGATGGCGACCGTGCGGGGACTACCGGCGCCTCAACGACGCCACCACCCCCGACCGCTACCCCGTCCCCCACATCCAGCACTTCTCCGCCCGGATGGCGGGCATGTCCTTCTTTTCAAAGGTGGACCTCATACGCGGCTACCATCAGGTCCCCGTCAGGCCAGAGGATATCCCGAAGACGGCGGTCATCACGCCATTCGGACTTTTCGAATTTCTTCGGATGCCCTTCGGTTTGAAGAATGCGGCTCAGGCGTTCCAGCGACTAATGGACAGCGTCTTGCGCGACTTGGATTTTCTGTACGTCTACCTGGACGACATCCTCGTTGCCAGCGCGTCCCGCGAAGAGCACCTTCACCATCTCCGCACACTTTTCGAACGCCTGGGCCAGCATGGCCTCATCGTGAACCCTGCCAAGTGCCGGTTCGGCGTCGCCGACATCGACCTTTTGGGGCACCGCATCACCAGGCACGGGGCCGTCCCCCTACCAGCCAAGTTGGAGGCGGTGAAGGGGTTTCCGCGCCCCCGCACGATCAAGGGGCTCCAGGAGTTCCTGGGCATGGTAAACTTTTACCATCGGTTCCTGCCCCGCATCACCCAGCTCCTGCGCCCCTTGCACGAGGCCCTCCGAGGGAAGCCAGGCAAAGGTGACGTTACCTGGACCGAGCAGATGGACGCGGCGTTCGTCGGCGCGAAGCTCGCCTTGGCCAACGCCACCATGCTCGCGCACACCGGCGCCCGATGCACCGATCGCCCTCACCACCGACGCCTCGAACTACGCGGTGGGCGCGGTGCACGAGCAATGGGTGCGTGGTGCCTGGCAACCGCTGGCGTTCTTCAGTCGGCAGCTTCGCCCGCCCGAACGCTGTTATAGTACCTTCGACCGCGAGTTGCTCGGGCTTCACCTGGCGGTCAGGCACTTCCGCCATCTGCTCGAGGGCCGTGCGTTCCCGGCCTTCGTCGACCACAAGCCACTGGTCTTCGCGATGGGCAAGGTCGCCGAGCCGTGGTCGGCCTGGCAGCAGCGTCACCTCACAGCCGTGTCCGAATATACAACGGACATCCGGCACGTCGCGGGGAAAGACAACCCGGTGGCGGATTGCCTTTCCCGGTCCGTCGCCCACGCAGTCCACCTTGGCATCGACTATGCCCGGATGGCGGCGGACCAGGCCGCCGACCTTGCGGACCGCCGTCACGGGCCTCCGCGTCACCGAGGTGCCGTTCGACGGCGCGGGCACGGCCCTCTTGTGTGACGTCTCCCTCGGGCGGCCTCGCCCCATCGTGCCCGCGGGCTGGCAGCGCCAGGTTTTGACGCCATCCACGGCCTGTCCCACCTGGGCACGAAGGCCTCCCAGAGGTTGGTCGCTGACAAGTTTGTCTGGCATGGCCTCCGAAGGCCGCCCATGGCTGGACCAGGACGTGCCTCGCGTGCCAGCGCGCAAAGGTGCACCGGCACACCCAGGCCCCATTGGCCCCGTTTACGGTGCCGGAACGTAGGTTCGACCACGTGCACGTGGACATGGTGGGACCTCTGCCCCCCTCGCGGGGTTTCACCCATGTCCTGACAATGGTGGACCGCACCACCCGGTGGCCGGAGGCCGTGCCTTTGGCGGCGACGACGGCGGCGGACATCGCGCAGGCGTTCATCGCCACCTGGGTCGCCCGGTTCAGCGCCCCCTCGGACATCTCGTCCGACTGCGGCCCCCAGTTCACCTCGGAGCTCTGGGGGGCGGTCGCGTGGGGGCTCGGGGTCCAGCTGCACCGAACCACGGCCTACCACCCCCAGGCCAACGGCCTGTGCGAGCGGTTCCACCGCTCGTTGAAGGCCGCGCTCCGGGCCACCCTCCGCGACGGCGGCTGGGTCGACAGGCTCCCCTGGGCCCTGCTCGGCCTCCGGACGGCGCCCAGTGACGACCTGCGCGCATCCGCGGCGGAGTTGGTCTTCGGACAACCGCTGCGGGTGCCGGGCGAGTTCCTCCCCGACCCCACGGCACCATGGTCCGTGGCGCAGGAGCGCTCCGCGCTGTAGGAGACCGCCCGGAGGTTCGCCCCGGTGCCGACGGCGCACCACGGGCACCCGCCTACGCACGTCGCCCCGGAGCTTCGCACCGCGGAGTATGTCTTCGTCCGGCACGACGCCCACCGGGCACCTTACTGCAGCCCCCGTACGACGGGCCTTTCCGCGTGCTGGAGACCGGGGTGAAACATTTCACCTTGGACATCGGCGGTACTCCCGACCGCATCTCAGTGGATCGCCTCAAGCCAGCCCACCTCGACGTGGACCACCCACCGCCGGTGGCTCGGCCCCCGCGTCGGGGCCGCCCCCCTGCGGGTGGACCCCCGGCACCGCCCAGGCCCGCCGGCACGCCACCCCCCGGTCCTGCCCCCATCCCGGGTGCAGCCGGAGGCATCCCAGCTGGCATCCCTGCCTACACCCCGGACGCCGCCAGTCGCCAGAGGGCGCTTCGGCCGGGTCATCCGTTTGCCCCGCAAACTGGCCCTCCAGGTGCGCGGGAATTCTGAAAGCTCACTGGCATGAGGGCATCATTCCGCGCACCAAGGGGCGGCGGCCACGCCCGAGGGGTAGGCGTGGCCACGGGATATACACCGGGTGCGCAGCCCGGAGCGCTCCAGTGCTACAGTGGAGATCTTGAAATAAAGACTCTTTTAACTTACCGCGTTGTCCGCTTCCTCCTTGCTAAGCAAGTAGCGCGCGTAGCACCGCGCTATATATATATATCTATATATATATATATATATATATATATAT
Organism: Myxine glutinosa; assembly: GCF_964187855.1. Taxonomy (NCBI): domain Eukaryota; kingdom Metazoa; phylum Chordata; class Myxini; order Myxiniformes; family Myxinidae; genus Myxine; species Myxine glutinosa. The sequence goes on from NC_136268.1 coordinate 152,036,671, forward strand.
ATATATATATATATATATATATATATATATATATATTGTTACGGACACGGCTAAAGATGTTGCTTGACCGAGCGGAATGGCCGCCGTGTTCGCACAGTTTACCCGATTACCCCCAACTCACCCGATTCCACTCGAACTACGGGTTGGCCAAATCGCGCTAACGCTAAATCAATGATGGAAAGGACACAACGACTGGGATAAATGAAACGACGCAAGGGGTACAGTTCTCAAGACCTCCAGGGGAGGATATAATTAGTGGTGGAGAAAAGGGGTAGATTACAAGGTAGAGTGAGGTATAAGACACAGAAGAGATAGGCACTTAGATACAATCTTATCTATCCCAGACAGAC